>NC_052943.1:24476789-24786313 GCF_013358895.1 Oreochromis aureus | reverse complement strand
CCTCCAAACAGTAAGCATGAAGAGGTAAAAGATGGACAACTTTGCATCTGTTAAAAGCACTGAAAGAATGTGGGGAAAGCATGTCTTATAATGCTGTGTGCAGGAATGATGTTTACAGTAACCGTCAGACTGAAAGATGGCGGCTTTGAGGGGGAAAAAAATACTTTTGTTTAAATTCCTTGCAACGCTATCGGCCCCCCTCCCTTTCACTCCACTCTGGTAGTTACCTCCAACACATCCAGAAGTTCCCCCATTCCGTCATGGGATTTTGAATGTCTGGCCTGCTGCTTTTAAAGGTGGAAACATAGTGCTTGAAGTGTGACCCTGTTATGTGCCATTAACATAATGGATCAGCACTGAAGATGGTGCTTGTCTTTGGGGGGATGGAAGGAGGTATCTGTAGGATTTTGAAGAATGTTTTATGCCCTTTATCTTGTCTTCATCTTCTTTAACTGTGTATTGTCACTTTTGTAGAGGAATGATGACTTTACTGAAAGGATCAGAAACATGCAGCCAGAGTACATACATTGTACACTGAAAGATTTCAAGTGCCATAAATAAAAACATTTAATTCACTGCTTCCTGTTTAAATCGCCAAAGTTCTGTCCTGCCAGTCACTTACTGCAAAGATTTGTTACTCTAGAGGACTGGGAGTTAAAATCAGACTGGTAGATGTTTGAGGAATTTAATCAATGCAACTTTTGAAACCCTGCAAATTCTATTTATACAAGCAACAAGTTTTTCTTTTTTTTCATTCTGCATACTTCAAACTTGACCAAGCACAGCCAAAGTGCATCTGGGTATATTGACATTTAAACGAGAGCCGATGGTTTCCAACATGGCAGCCCATTCGCAATAAGGAGATGACATTTTTGCATAAGCCTCCCGCTAGGCTTTTCTCTGACTCAACCTTTGATCGTTGGAGGCTAGATGGTCTTGGAACTGGACCAATAACTTCAAAATGAAACATAGAATTCCCTTTTGCAAAGCCCAGCCCCTTTTCAAAGGAGGTGGAATCTTTAAATGCAGTCCTCCTTGCCAAGTAGTTTATATTCTATTATTAGAAAATCTCAGCACACTGAAAATGTGCACAATGGATACAGTATGACCAGAAAGCAGAGTCAACGTAGAGAAAAAACTTTGTGGTTCTGAATAAATTATACAAATTTTAGTGGAACAACCAAAAGTGGTCCGATGGCCTTGAGATCAGCAACCACACACTTAACAATTAGCCCTGTCAACAGAAATTTCTCCTATTTGAGACATGAAACAAGTTTTGTCTCGATGAATATTACTGAAATTGTCCCTCAAGGTCAGTGAAAAACAAAACTCTGAAGCCAAATAAAACAGTATTCAACCTATAATATACCTTGTGTCATTAAATGTAGTTTGACATCACGTCATTTACTGTCAAAACAGGACTGCTGCTAACGCCCGTCTAACTCATGCTAAGCGCTAACCACACTTGACTGAACTGCCTTTGTGACTGTGAAATCCACAGGGGAAACCCTCTCTGTGATTCTCAAAGTATTTTTGAATACATGGCTGAGTTGTGTTTTTACAGGATTACAAATGTGCTTACTGTACATACAGTTTCTGGAAAGCCAGACCTCTTCTCTGTTCTCCTCATAACAACATGTGGCCAGCATGTTTTGAATAAGAAGGGTCAAAAATAAAGGTCAGTATGTATACTATGTCAGCCTTATTATATTTTATTTCAAGTTCATATGAGGTGATTTTTAAAGTTAGCGCAGTGGTTAAAGTCCCTATCCACATTTGTGGGAAATACACTAACTAGCTTAACTGAAAATTCTGTGGGTTTTTTTATATTGTGTCAAAACAAAAGTGTGAAATATCAAAGCTTACCCGGCAGTTTTAATACTACTGGATGTAATTGATGGGTTACGACATTATGTCACCAGTCACAGCATTTTAAAACTGCTATCAACATACTTGCATCTGGAACAGAATGTATTTCATTCCATCAAATGCATATGTACCTATACTTTGATTTTCTTTCTGATGTTTTCATAACTACAGTAGCAACTGATGGAATTACTGCTACAGGCGGATCTGTCAGGCGATCTGTCCAGGGCGCACCCTGCCTCTTGCCCCGTGGTAGCTGGAGCTCCCCCCGTGACCCTTACAAGGATAGGCAGAAGAGGATGGATGGATGTATAGAATACTCTCAGCTTTTGATCCATCATGCAATGCTGTTTGGAAAGCATGTGATTGGGAACAGCTTTGTTTTTTGTTTTTATTCTTCAAACCTTAACAGACCTGACTAGACAATGACAGTCACAGTGGCTGAACACCTAAAGGGGGAGAAACAGCAACACTGACAAAGCTTCACATCGCATACATAATAATAGAGTAATAGAAAGTTTAAATTTATTATATCTCTGCGCTACATTTTTCTATCTTTTGGGTAATGTTACAAAAAATGAACTTAAAGTGATGAACTGTGAAAACACATTTGAACATACATAATATGTTTTCTCCTCTCACATGGCCACAGACAGACTATAGTAGTCAGTCCTTGTCCCTGCATCAGCAGATGCCAGGTGACACAGCTCATTAACTTCTCCTTTCCCCTATTATTTTGGCTCCTCATTGTCTTGAGATATGAGATGAGCCTTTGTTGAGAGTTTTGCCCCCTTTTCTCTCAACCAGGCAGGGCCCGTAATTAGTGCTTTGCGCTGGGCGTACTTTCTCACAGGGCTACGACACAATTAATCAGCACTTTCCCACCAATGGGCAGAAAATGCTTGGTTCTATCAAGGCCAAATTTTTAAGTTGTGACGCCTCTTTCCGGCAATGGAAATGTCAGGATGCAACAGTGATTTTCAAAATATATGATGCAATCGGCGAAGGGGTCACCTAATACGCCAGGTCAAATAAAATGGATGCATTGTGTCCCTTTAGGTATAATCAAATATGTTTTTTAATTGGAATTTTATGGTTTGTTTATGTCTGCATATGTGCCAAATTTTGGAATTAGTTTTTTAAAACAAAGCAGTGAGCACCCACCATTGATGGGTTATTAAAATTCACCAGTGGTGATTGCCTGACATCTCAGAAGTCTACTTATATCGTCTATCTATTGTGCCACTGTTACTCATGTGTGAAGCAATGTTGTCTTATCTACTCTCACATGATCTTTTTCCTAATATCATTATGATTGAATCGTTTTTATTTGATTTAATGTATGATCTTTGGTTATTTTTTAACCACTGAGCTGTCTTAGGCAGAATGGTTTGTTTGCAAAATAGCAGTCAACACCAACAACCCAGTGCAGTGATTTGGGTGGGTGCATCTGAACCAGTGCTATACAGACAAAGGGAGAGATGGGTGAGAAGAATGTGGTTCCGGTTTGTTACACAGTACATGAAAACAAGCCCTCCAACCTAAATGATTATATTATTAGGTTGTCTGTCCTAGATATGATCCACAGCCAGTAGCAAGAGGTATACATCAGATAAAATACTGAAAATCATTGTTGAAACAAAAAACAAAAAAAACTGAATGATGAGATTATTTTATGGTATAATTTAGTTATATAGGCATTAGCACAAACACTTAGAATTGAGTTAGACACCCATCTTTTTTTGACTCGTTTGGGTTTAGGCACTAAAAACTAACTGGTTAGGATAAATCTTTCTAGAAGCAAGTCTACAAACTTGGAAGTCATATTGGCAACAGTTCTGGGCTGTAACAATATGAAGCACCGATCTAAATAAATAAGGTAAAAAATATCACTTTTATTTGATAAGTGACTCCTTCCCGAAACAAGATTTAAAAAGCTTCTTTTTTTTCGTCAACATCTTCATGTCTCTGGCTCATGCACCAGAGCACTGAACAAAACACCATGCACCATTTATGTACAGTAAAACAAGATAGCACACTTACCTACATTTTTAGTGTAATCATAAATAGATATCCTTGCCACCTCACAGTTTAAACTATGCAGTGTACACAACACAGTTTCCCAGGCTCAGTGGCTGATGTTAGTTGGCTTTTTTCGTAGAATTCTCGCATACGTTTCTGTTCAGGATACTTTGAGTATTATGTCGCTGCCTGATATTGTGGGTAGAATTAGGAAAAGACAGTGATTTGGCTTCAAAGACATCTTTTCGAGATTTTTACTACAAATCAGAATGCTTAGTTGTCTAGTGTTACTAGGGTCTCCACTAGAAATTTTACACACACTTATTTACATGAAGGTGTTCTCAGACACGATCTGGGTTGCTTTCTCTTATATCAGTGATTAAAAAGGATGATAGTGCACCTTTTGGACTACCTGTAGATACACGAGGGTGCCTACTGGCCATATCTATGTGTGTGATTACAACTGATAAGGGCCATTCATTGTGATGATAACAGTCAAAGCGGGTAGTTTCTCTGAGGCTTTCAGTAGAGAGTCTCATCTTTTTCAATTGTTGTAGTAATCTCCCTCCACGAGTTCTGTTTCATCTGGGAATCCTTATGCTCCCGCATTGAGTGATTGAAGAGATGCCTGCAGAGGGGGGCCTGCTCACAGACTTGTCACTCTAGCTTGTTTATTTTTTATATACAACAGCCCTACAGTGCACGCCATGGTCGAAAAACTGGGCCATGCATGGTCACCTGAAGCAGCACTAAAGCACACAGCCACCTTAAGCTAAGCTTTAAAGGCACAGTTAATTTATTTTTAAGTTTATTTATTAGAAAACAAATGTGATACTCAGAAATACACATTGATTAATGTGTAATTACATCTTCCAAAAAACTGATGTTGGTAGAACTAATTGAATAAAAATACAGCAGGTTACTGGTTTGCAGTGTTGGGTAAGTTACTTTAAATTAGTAACTTAGTTACATTACTAGTTACTTCCATCAAAAGTAACTCAGTTACTTCAAGTTACTCGTTACTTTAAAAGTAACTAGTTACTAGGGAAAGTAACTTTGGTTTTACTCAGACTTCTCTTGTTAATGTGTTGCTTCCGTAACTGGATACCCAGCCAGACTGCCAGTCTTCTAGCTTGCTTACTTGCCACAAGTGCACTGTGCCACCTACCAATAGAAAGGAAAAAATAATGTGCACATTTCCACGAGAGAAATCCCACGCCTGGACCATCGTCGACTGCCGCCATGATTCTAGCCTGCTTTTTACATCCAACACAAAAACTGCAGTCGTGGTGCTTTTGATTGTACTCAGAACTCAGAAATTCTGCCTTCTGAATAGGAAGATGTAGGTAACACCAGACTGCAGATGAGCTGCATCCAGGGCTGGACTGGGACAAAAAGATCGACCCGGGCATTTTGACTAGAGACCGGCCCGCCATTATAGGAAAAATCATAAAGCCTTTGAATGAAAACAAACACTGTTGTGACAGTGATGTACACTGTCTTGATGGTATATATGTATCAGTCTATCAATCGTTTGTTTTAAGACTCAGATAATTATTTATTAAAAGCTAGACATTTTAAATGAGAATAATAAAGAAAAATATTTCCTTGTCCCCCCCTTTCCCTGTTAATGCCCTACCTGGCCCCCTGGCAACACTTTGCTAGACCCGCCCCTGCACAGTTACCAGCTGTCAGCTACATAGAAAAGGATCCTGGTGTTATTTGTCTCTCAGAAACAGTTCATAACTTCAACTCATTCATGTCACCTAACAGGTAAACCTGTTTCTCCATCACCTGTTCAGCTCTGATGATTCAGTAAGGACATCTCCTGGTTTCATCTGCATGTTTCCCTCTCACCAGATAACCAAACCGACATCATACCAGCAGCTTTCACAGCTGTGGCTCCAGCAAACATCAGCTGATACTAGAAATTAATATTAAATAAATTCTAACAACAGCTCATCAAGATTAAACGTGCTGCCCTTGTTTAACGCGACATCCGCTGGTTTCCTCTTTCTGGCGCAAAGTGGGCGATAAATAAACAAGAGAGAAAAGCCGATCAGCTGATCATTGATCAGTTTCGTGATTGAAGTAGAAACAGGAGAGGAGAGAATGAGAGAAGAAGAGGCAGCTGTGCAGCTTCAGCTTTGTGTCTTTTTCATTGTAGCTGAAGTCCGGGACAAACTGTGTTCCTTTTCACCTCAATACAAAACGCATAATGTTTTCTCTGAATACGAGACCATTCTGTTTTTTAGGGGACGGTTGGCAACTCTAATAATTAACCGTATGAACAAAATAAAGTTCAACATCAGTAACATAGCACCCACACAGCTGTATAGAAACTCCGTCATGCTAGCTAGCACACAGTACGAAAAAGTCAGCATAACGAAATAAACTCCAACTAAACTTGGTTTATATCTGACTCAGATAGACTGCAGGTCATAACTTCTTACCTGAAGTACAGTTCACCTGACACTCTCGGACCGGCGGCCGCTTCGGGTCTCTCCTCTTGCCTCCACTTTCTCTCATCCACCTGCTGGCCTCCACCACTTGCTAATGTTACTGAATCTGTGGAAGCTCCGCGGTAGCCACCACACGAAGTAACGAATAACGAGCCTATCTAAATCCCAGTAACGAGTAACGCGTTCCTGATTTTGGCATAATAACTAGTTACCGTGCTCGTTACCACAATAATAACGTAGTTACTGTAACGTTACTTAATAACGCGTTAGTCCCAACACTGCTGGTTTGTGGAAGTAGCCATGTTGCCCCAGCAACTTGAATACAGTGGCCAATATTAAGTTATTGTGACATTGTTATTCCACCAGTCACGTTTTTGTATGTGACTAAAGACACCATATGTAGTACACCAAAGGTAAAAGATAAGAGAACTTGTAGGTGTTCGCGTGTTATTGCAAATTTTAATTAGTAGCTGCACCTTCAGACTCACAAAGGATTAAGGATCATAGAATCATAGGGTCATAGGATCAATCTGAGAAGAAGTTCTTTTCATCAAAGAAGCAAAAATGTGAATGCATATTTATTTCTGATATTGTTGCAATTACATATTCTCAGCAGATCAGACATGCAATACAGCAACAAGCTGTCTAAACAACAGCTGATTATAGGTGAAAAGCTAACGTTATGACACAGTTTCCCTCTGATAAACAGTTTGATTAAATTCTAACATCATATCAATTTATTCAATTTATTCCAAGAACAATAATGTTTGATCCACTTCAAAGACAGTTTCACTAACGCCGGCTAACAGCAGCTAACAGCGGAAACTACAGCAGTTCTTACCGCAAGAAAAGTTCAGGACATCCTCAACATTTCACCTCAGTGTTGCTGTCATCAGATAGAAGTGAGCTTGACTGACTCACTGACTCATATTGGGCTCAACTGACAAAGTTTTACAGCTTTCTCCAGAGAAAATACACATGGACACCTGAGATATTGACAGCTGAGGTAAACAGCAGACTGACAGCCCACACAGAAATCACTTGACTGCAATCTTTAATCTACTGACATCTAGTGGTGAGATTTTACAAACTGTAACTTTATCATTGGAAAGATTCTAAAATCCAAACTTCTGTTTATCCAGCAGTCCACCTCAACTTCTACTGATGCATTTATGGAAATTCTGATAAGGAGAGTTTATTTTAGAGAATTAGTATTGAGAAACCAGTAGCACAAGCTTTCTTCATGTACATCTTATAGCGAGATGACAAGAAGAGACGCTCCAATTCCTAGCCAGGTTAAAAGGAATATCAAGAATAATTGGTGACCAGTATCTATTCTTAGTTTAATGATAATGGTAATGGAGAAAAAAGGAAAAGCAAAAGAAAAGACTTGCGTTTCGACCTTTCACCTGAGGTCGAAACACAAGTCCTCTGCTGCTAATCTAACATATGTTTTCATGAGCCAAGACAAGCAACCCTGCCATGGTGGCCGCTCTCCAAAACTAATGATGTCAAGTGATTCCCTCTAACAAAATCCCTTTTAAAACAGAATGAAAGAGGCAGAGAGGGGAGGAAGTGCAGGGGCTCTAGGGGTCCAGCAAGGGGATAGAGTTGAAGCTGAGCGACAGGTTAGAGCAAAGAAAAAGACTGAAAAGACCCCTCCTCATTATCAAAAAACTCAACTTGTTTTGGCTAAAAGACCCTAGCAGCTACTTTCTCTGCCAGATCTTGCCCCTCGCCACTATCATATCACTGTACACAGAGAAAAGGGCTCACTTTTTATTTACGCCATCTTTATTGTCAGAATATTGCTTTTAATTGCTGTCCTGGATTCCCTGCTGCGGTATAGGACGAGTCTGAGACGATTACTCAAAGTAATGGAGCATAATGATGTCTCGGAGGGGCCCCTAAAGCTCAGGTCAGGGGTTAGACAATGTGAACATTCAGCTACTTAGCTTCCTTTGCAACTTTGTGACAAAATCTGTTTGCCCAACACCAATTAAGATGCCTCTCCGTGTGCTCTGGTCAATGGGTTTGACGGAGGGGGTCGTCCAACGAGTTGACATGTCCCTGAGCACGAACAAGCTGGCCAGTGTCCTCGCCTCAATAATTGGTGTCCCTTGCAACATGCCGCTTCCCAGGGCTGTCCTTTGTGTCCCCATGGCAGTCCTAAATGAAGGGAGTCAGGGCTTTAATGGGATTCCTGTTAGTTTTAAACAAACACAGGGCGACCCCCTACTGTTCAGCATGTTGCATAGAACAGCTGGGAGTCTACAGTGCTCTCACTTGGGAGCCTGCAACCCCCACGGGGACCAAGAGGCCACTGCCCACTTGCCATTGTACCTCGAATGACGTCCTCTCAGGAGCTTGACAGTAATTCTGTGTTCACACTGCTAGCAGCTATGTTGGTGTTCTACTTTTCAGTGGCCTGAGTGCAAGGTGTGGTGCCAGCAGAGCCACACAGAGAGGCAGAGCGTCATGCAAAGCAGGTCCATAATTGGCTGCTAGAAGGGAATGTCTACCAAAGGTTTACTGTCAGACAAGAAAGAAAAATGCCTGTAGTCAGTATGAGCATGGGCTCCAAATGCAATTGTGGGATGAATTCTCTGATGTCCATCTGACTCTACACAGACAGATAAATATAGCACGATGAACTTTCCCTTAAAACGCTATAAGAGCAAGATGTTTTCCAAATATGTAATATTAGCTAGTTGTATGAACTACTGAGTGGGCTTAGAAGGCACAGATAAATTAGACCAAGAGATCTGGGGGTCCAATTTAATTTTCTATTCATCATCCTGAATAATACAGACTGGTATATTTATTGTATGGGCTACCTTAACCCCACCTGACATTTTGTAAAACAATTTGTGATCTGTTTAATGAAGCTGTTGACCACTTTTATTTGTTTAGTAACATATGCACAAAATTTTAAATAGCAACACTTCACAGTAAGAGAAGAAAAAGAGTAGAAGTAACAGCTAAAGAAGTGCAAAGCAAACAGGAAATGAAGAGGGTTCACCTTCAGAGTAAAAGTTGTTCCTTGCTACTGAAGCATGCATGTTTCAAAAGTCACAGCTTTACCTTTGAAGGTAATCACTCTATGTTTCTGGTTTGCATTTTTCAGTTTCACTGCCACTTTGTAGGTAGTTGGTGAATGTTTCCAGACCAGTCGGCATCTTCCATGCAAACACTGGGTAACTGCATCAGTCTGCTACCAAACAAAAGAAATCATAAGGAAGTTTTGATGCAATACTGTATACCAAATTCACCAAGCAACTTTCAAGGACTTTCAGTGGTCCGTGAAAGTTGGGGCCCAATATAAAATGAAGCCCAATATACTGATGGCTACCTGGGATCACTGAATGGTCTCTGGCCTGCGTGACTGGAGTTTTAGCAATCAATTTCACAGCAACCGCCTGCAACCACATGCAACTGGTCAGGGAATATTTATTTTTCCATATTGACTTGAAGTTGCCAGGAAGTCGCCAACTGCTGTCTAGGCATCTCAGTCAAGTTCATGCTCCAACAGTTGGATGACCTGTCTGCCTTAACATCTTGTTAGAGGCCAAAGTAACCCACTACTCTTCAATTACACATCTTGTAGATTATTGTATTTACTATTTATTTATTTATGATCCAAACTGGTGCGATGCTGTCCTGTGTATGTGTGAGTGCCACATATATTAATGAGTGTTCTTTTTTCTTTTTTCATCATTCAGTTTCATTGTGCACATCATGCAATGGCATGTTGTGTACAATCATGCCGTTATGTCTCAGACATATCTGAGAAAAACCAGATGTAACAACATAATAATTATAATTATAAATGGAAAGAAAGTCCCTTCATTGCTTAAAACCTATTGTACTTCTAAGCTTCATCATTGTGTCTCGCTCTTAAAAATTAGGCTCATTCACAAAGTAAGCCCATATGTCAAAAACAAAAACCAACTCACAACACATGTGTCTTATTCAGTTATTGTTATTTTAAGATAAAACTTTGCACAATGCAGTTTAATTATTCTTCACAGTATCTTGCATTTCAAAATTTGAGCTCCTTGTTTTGCTGGGAAAGGAACATCGTGACTCCCAGTCTGAATTTCATTGAGAAAGCGAGGAGGATTTGTCAATGGGGCTCTTGAGTGCTGTGTTGATGTTGTGTGGCTAATGTGTTTGCACTGGCTGTGATAGAGGGGATTAACTCCTTTGTGGTGGTCTGCTGGGACTGCAGACTACTGGACTTTGAAAGCATACTTGCCAACTTACTCACAGGCAAATCAAAGCTTGAGAAAAATCGTTCCCTCAGCACCTAGTTGACTGGTTGACCTCTGTATCGGAAAAGGTACAAATGTAAACACACACACACACACACACGCACACACTTCACACACTTCACAGCCTGTACCATACAGGCCACAGTCAATGTTTGTAGAATGACTAGGGGTCAAGGTAACAAATACCAATCCCTGCTAACTGGTCAGCCAACAATTAACCTACTTCCTCCAACTTACTTCTTGGGTATGCTTTAGATCTCTGCTAGAACAGCATATTTGCACATTTTCTTTATCATTTTAGTACAACACAATTAAAATTATGTTTTAACTACTGCTTTTTCACAGCATTTCCAAATCTCATATGAACCCTAGCACAAACAGTATGAACAGCAACAGGAAAACTGGATTCAAAAATTTTTTAGATATTCATTATTTAACCCCAGTTAAAAAAAAGAATGATTCATTAACTCTCTATGTAAAATTACAGTTTATCCTGCCCGATGTGAGCTGGGGTAGACTTCTTCACTCTTCAGCCCTTGGTGGATAGGTGATTAAGAAAATGGATGGATGGATAGAAAATCACCAACAGAATATATAGCTGTCTCATGGGGAAACAACTGCAACCTATGATGATTAATTATACTTTTAAGGAAGTTCTGACTGGTAAGTACTTTCGTTTTTTATGTGAATGCATTAATTAGTGTTACTAAATGATCGCCTAATGTCAGGTTTAGTAAAAAGTATATAAAAATCTATCTCATTCACCCGCCTACATCAAAAACAGTCCAGAACCTCCAACTTAACTCTATGGAAGCCCTGTGACAAAAACCTCCACACTCATACACAAACACTCACATGTGACCTCTGTGACACCCCTGCAGTGTGTTTACAGTAAACTAAACCAGTCCTAAGTGTACCCCACAAAGGACCCTGCCGTCTTTGTTTTCCAGCATGCTCTTAGGAGACTATGAGGATGAAACACAGATATGAGGAGCTAGAGTTACCGCTTAATAAAACGTATCAACACCACCAATCACAGTGATGCAGAATGCCAATAGCACTTTGCCATGGTTGGATGAACTCTGGGAGAGCTTGAATAAAGAAACTCATTCATCTACAATAACTAGTCCTGTGTGAAAGTATGTTTGAGGATAATATACATTTTATGTTTCACTGTCTACATATTGAAGTTAAGAATACTTAATAAAGGCAACAGCTGAAAACATAAAAGCAAGAAGTAAAGAAAGGCCTGACATCCAGTGATGTAATTTGGTGTAAGTTTGGTCTCCAGTAGCAGGGATGAAGCTGTATTGTAACTTTTCTTTGGTGTATCTTACTGTATTTCTTATTTTCATTATAAGGCTTTTTCAAGCACAGTAGAAGCCTTTTCTGATCTGATGCCATCATGTAAAGTCATTTTTTGTGTTGACCAACTGATTTGGTCAAGGCATATGTGTCCCTTCAACGCAACCTGCTTCCCAGGTAGACTTGGTTACTTTATTTCAAGTCTTTTCTGACATGTCTTCATTTAGAATCCAAAACAAAGGGAAAAAAAAGACCAAGTGGAGCTTGAGTAAAATGATAGCATCAGCAAACTCTTCTTTTTCCTTGAAACATCTTGAAACATTTTTTTTGTCATTTATTTATTCGTGCTATTTGTATTTTATCTATTTGTACATATTAACCAGCATCTGTGTGTGGACAGCAGAGAAAGAATTTCATTGTACAGAGAAATGCTTTTTTTTTGGTACACATGACAATAAACGTTTTGAATCTTTGAATCTTGAACCTTCATACAGTTTAGTTTCACTCCATGTTTTACCTCAACCATGCCTAACTCAGGGATTTACCCTGCAATGGCTTTATGGCTCACCAGAGTTTGAGAACCAGTGCTCTATAAAAAACATTTGTGAAGATGATATTTTCAGAGATATTTTTGAAATGATTGATTCTTTTGTTTTGTTTGTTTTTTTGCTGGAAGGAATTAATAAATGATTGTTGCTCCAGGTCTGTTAGCTTACAAGTTTAGCTCATTAACTTTATGATGTTAGATGACAATCTTGTGGCCTAAAGTGGAAAAAAAAAAAATCATGATTCTGCTTTGATAAAGCACAGCCAAATCCATCACTCTACTCACACTACTGTGAGAAAGGTATTTTTATATTCTCCTTTAGGGTACTTTTCCTGTCTTACGTTCTCTTTTTTTAGAATTTAGGAATCCTACAAGAACAACCTAGACTTACCAGCTGGTAAGTCTCTCACACAGACAACACCACTCTTCAACTAGTGCTTGTACATATTATTATAAATTTGCATACTGCCAGTCTAGCAGGTAGTTAGTATTCATTCAAATAGAAAGAATTTTTACATGGACATCTGCTAACTCAAGAATGTCTCAAACACAAGCAAAGTAGAGAAAAGAGTCTTTATATAAGTCAAAAGACAACATTATTTATTAAAATTATTTGCAACAACATCAGCACAAGAAAGCACATCAGCACATTTTTACACAGAAAAAAAGGGGGACATGGACAAGATGACAGTAGATACTGTAACCAAGGTAAACATAAGTTAAGAAAAAAATATAACTGTCACACAATAAAAATGAACAATGAGCAATGAAAAATGAGTGAACAAAGCATCTGGATCATATGGAATAATCGATCAAGAACTAGAGCAAGTTTAAGAGCATTCACATTCATCAGTCGAACAAAATGGAATTTTAAAATCCTCCAGAGTGCCCAGAGTTCTTTGAAATTTCAGGTCCTTCTGTACATTATTCCAGTAAAGGTGGTGAGTGAAGGCTGTACTGATTCTCTTTCTTACAAAATGTATGTGCACAAAAAAGAACCAACCCAATCAGTAGGAGAGTGAATAAGCATAAAGAGTCAGCCAATTAACATACAAAGAACAGTGATCCGCATGGCTCCTACAGCCAGTAATAAGACGTGAACCAAAATGATATTCCCTTCAGGTCTGATTAGTTTACTGCTATGTCTGATTTTCTCTGTAGTAATTGCCTGTTTTAGTCTGCTTGTCCTGTGTGTTTTGTGTTTTCCATTTGGGCCATTCCATCCGAAGTATTTGATTTGTAAAAAAACAAGTTTTATGGTACATTTTTGAATATATATAATTCTTACTTTGAAATGTTAGCTTAATATACATGAGTATCTCAAAGACTCTTAAAGATAAAACATTTTCACTCATTTTTTTTTTACCATGAAAATGAATCAGAATTTGTAATTTGTGACAGATATTTTTTTAAATGTAATTATCAGTTTAGTTATTGGCTAGTGAAAATATTTTTAAAAAGTTTAGCACTGCTGCAAAGTCCCATATTTGAGCACACATTAATACAAAATAAATTTAAAAAACCTTCATATTGCAAAAGATAACTGTATTTCTGAATGGTATATAGTTGAATTTCAGATATAGTAAAATAAAGCATGTATTTAACATGAAATCCTATAAAAATGAAGAAAAAATACAATGTTCATTTCTTTCTTTCTTTCTTTCTTTCTTTCTTTCATTTCGAACAAATAAAAATTCAACAAAAGAAACATGGGAAATAGAAAACAAAATAAAAAAGTATCCAACAAAATGACCAGTGAAGCAAAAACATGCGTACATGCATATGTTTTAAATATCTCTCAAGTACTCTCTCTAATATCACCAACATATTAATATTGAGCAAATATGACAAGTTGTACCACAAAAATAAAATTATCAGATTTTCCTGTACAAACAGAATAAAATTGTGTCGTTTCCAGATGGAACTCTAAGTTTAACTCAGAAATTAATTTAGTAAAAAATGTGCATATTTTTCATTTTCTGCTCTAGCAATCTACCATTTTTGAAAACTAGCCTAGACCATTCACATGGTTGTATGTATAATGTGAGTAATGTTACCATTAGCTTTCTTCTTACGCTCACAGGCCAGAGATATATCTAAACTGTAAAGGTGATAGAAAATCATACATTTTAATATTTAAGATTTGAGACTAATAAGCAAATACCACGTGCTTATTTATTTGTATAGGGAGCAGAGATGGGCGAGCTACTGTAATCTGATTACTTTTTTCAAGTAACGAGTAATGTAAGGGATTACTATTGCAAAAACGGTAATTAGATTACCGTTACTTTCATGTAGGAACGCTGCGTTATGGCGTTACTAATACCGTGATTTTTTGCAAGAATGTCTCATGACAGTGACGTAAGCGAGTGCGAGGTTCATGACAACAGCTGTGTGCAGATCAACAATGGATAATACATCGAGTGCGGGAGAGAGTATGAGCGTGCAGCGTTTAAAGCGTGGAAGTACTGACCTTATTTTGAGTTTGATTCCATAAAAAGTGACAAAAACATTAGTGTCCGTTGTGCGTGGGAAGAAAACTTCTTTTTACAGCGAAAAAACCCCCCTTAACTTCCAAGCAAGCACCGAGTGCGCTATGACATAATGTGAAATTCACAGAGAAACTGGCGGATTCTTCCACTGACCGCTGCGGCACACCTGCACCAGGGTAAACCTCCGCCTAACCCACTCCTGCTTTACAGGTGAAAATAGAGCAACAGGACCGCTAGTCTTTGATTTTATTTATTTTCTGCTGTGTTTTACTTGCATCTATTTGAAAGAGTGAGTGTAAACACAAAAAAATATTTTATTTTATGTGCTGGAATGTGCAGAAAATAGGTTTAAATGTTAAACAAATTTCTTCCAGTCAGAGAATGTTGCATATAATTAAATTTTTGCTTGATGCATAAAGTTAAAAGATTTAAAGTTTAAAGTTTTAAAAAGAGACTTTTCCATTTGATTACATTTTGTATGATGGATTATGCAGAAAAAGTAGAATTGGGCTGAAAGATCTATTGCTTTATCTATTCAGGTTGTAAATCGTGTTTTTAAAAAGTAACTAAGTAATTAATTACTTTTGAAAATAAGTAATCAGTAAAGTAATGGGATTACTTTGGGGGGAAGTAATCAGTAATTAGTTACTGATTACTTTTTTCAAGTAACTTGACCAACACTGATAGGGAGAGTAGTGTGAGCAGTGCCACACACACCTAGAAATACAGTGGAACCCCGGCTTACGAAGACCCCATTTAACGAAAAATTCAAGTTACGAAGGCCGTTAACGGCGATATTTCTGCCCGTGGTACGGCAAAATGCCCGCGTAACGAAATCCGCTGGCTGAGCCCAGAATGCCCAGAATGCCTTCCGAATCATGTGATAACCCCTTGGCTTTCGTACTTGCATTTCGCTGTTCCACGTGAAAGACATATTGTTGTTGCAGTGCGCTATTTCGTGTGCTTTTTGTTTGCAATTAGCCTATCGTTCATTCATTATGGGGCCGAAAAAACTTTCTGCAAGTGATTCGAGTGAAAAGAAGAAGCGTAAAGTGCTCTCAATGGAAACAAAGAGAGAAATTATTGATAAATATGAGCAAGGTCCTCCTCCACCAAGAACTTCGTCTTCAGCCGCATTGCCTCACTCAAAAGGCGATGGAAAAAGGTGCTTTGACTTACGAAAATTTTGACTTACGAAAGACCCTCTGGAACGAATTTATTTCGTAAATCGGGGTTCCACTGTAGTCCCTATATGTGGGTTACTGTGTTTCACTTCTTATGCTCCTGTAGATTCTAAAATCATTTATTTTTTCCTTAGCATTTTCTGATATGAAAAATAAACACAATGATCACAATGCTAGTAATTTTGTAAAATGGTAACATTTTATGAATGAATACTCCACTGCCGCAATTTTTGCAAGAGTCCCGGCTTCTTCTGGAGACAGTTCTGGTTAGATTATATGGCTGAACTTTTGTTTTAAGTTAATAGTTCTTCGAGGGCTATGCCTTTGTTGGTTTTATGCAAATGTACTGTTTATAAGGTTGGGGAAACCTTATAAACAGTACAGTGACAAAACGTTTCCCACACACAATCAACTTTTTAGGATACACTAGTTGAAGAGTGGTGATTTGTTTTGGCAGGCATTTTTATGAGAAAAAAGCTAAACCATGTCAAAGACACAGGGTGAAAAGAGGAGCAGCTATCTGGTTTTTACGTGATGACGTGATGAACCCTGCTTCCGGGTCCAAACTAGTCGGCATTTATTAAGCTGTTGTATTTTTAACATGTTTTAATGCTTTGTATCTTGTTCTATTTAATCTGAACAAGCCCCTAAAGAAAGGCAGTGATCAGTGTCGGCCTCTCTCAGTTTTTGTTACCACTATTCATTTTAAAGCTCAGTTTTTAAAACCCAGCCCATGTAGCAGTATATTAATGACTAACCTCGTATTGTGGATAGATTATCTCAGTTGTTCTCCTGACTGAAGTTTACAGCATCCTGCCATGAAACTGAATTGGAAGCCTCGCGTTAACTTTTATCAAATGGAAAAAAGTTAGCGTTCATCCTCCATTTTCAATGTGCTAATGTGTTTATATTATGCTAACCATACCTTTGTAGCTAGCCACCATGTAGCACATCATTATATACCAGCTAGCCCAACTTCAGTAACCCTATAAAAGTCACTGCTGTTTAGTTTTGTGTCTTCATTTATGTCAGAAGCGATAGCAGAGCTATTCTTTTTAATTTTTTCAGAAATCCCTCAGTCAGAACATGCTATTTTATGTTTGAGTGGAAACTAGTGAGCTAACTCCCTGCTAACTTCTAACAGCATTAAATTTAATAAATTCTGTTTTTGTAGATGCCTGGATGTTAAACTTAATTGTTACACCTGGTAGAGCAGCCACACTGATCATTTTATTAAAGATGAAAGAATTTAGACAGTTTTTAACTCTAAGTGATGCCACAGTGTTCGTTTGACTTTGGAAGTGAAGCGGAGTTTGGACCCAGAAACGGCTAATGACGCCAGACTTAAAGGACCAGATAATGAAAAATGACATTACAAGCATAACATAACCATTTTAACAGAGTTACGTGTTTATATATTCATCTTTTAATATGGTGACCGATATTTTATTAAGATACTGAGCAGTCTAAACAAGCATCAGAGCAACAACACGTCGATGAGTGTTGTGGCTGGTGTGATCCCATTTCATCATGTTCTCAAATCTTGTACATAATAATATTTTTCGCAAGTAGTAAAAAACACCTTGCTCATTTTGGCAGCATGTGCGTAACTCTAGATAGTGAGATAAAGTAAGGAATGTCAATGTTTATTATTTTAGCAGCTGAATCATCTGAAAAACTGTCTCTACCTATTCTGTAGCCAAAGTCTTTGTGCGGTCTTAATACAATTATGCAATATTAGGCTTCTTTGGGGGAATTTCCCAAACAATGCTGAAATCACATAGTCTGTTGTAATGGGACAAAAGTTATTACAGCTATGTTGCAGCTGTGGGACAAAACCACTGAGGAAAGCATGAAAAGAATGTCTGTCTTCTTTTTGACAGGCAGCAGTTTTGAAATAAACACATCACCATTTTAGGAGCCAGGAGGCCAGATTATCACAAAAATAACTACTGAAATGCAGCACTCTATGAAGACTATGTTGTTTCTCTGGTGACGTATTTAACAAAATCTTCAATTTCAAATGAATTTAAAAATGCTTCCATGTTTGGATAATGCCAGTGCAGTGGAGACAGCAGGGTTTCATAAAAAGAATCACTGTTAAATAAACGTTAGATGTTTTCTGGTTTGCAATAACTGAGTTGATATTTTGAGTGTAACTCAGTGTTACAGCACCACCCTGACTTCTTTAAAACTGTCGTCCAGCTTTTAAACTTTGTCATTTTGCCATACATCTGTTGGGTTGGTTATTTTAATATGCTTTTTGTTATAGGGAGCTCATCAGTTACATGTTGTCCAGACATGATTTAATTAAATGAAAAGTCATTCTCACAAACTGGTCGTTGTTATTAAGAATGTGTGTGCACACAGCACAGTCTAAAACTGGACAGTAAACCTGGAATAGATCACAGAGATCCATCTGTCTATCCATTTTCTTTGCTGCTTATTCAGGTTAGGGATATGGCAGGGTGGAGCCCATTTCAGTCATTGGACATAAGGGAGGGTACACCCTGCACAGCATGCCAGTTGATCAAAGGGCTTGCAGAAAACCTACAGACTTCTTGTAAAACATAGATTTAGAAGATTTAGCCATGAAACAATCTGCAAACAAACAAACTGCACAAGCAAAAACAACAACATTATATTACCGGCTATTGCAAATCAATTTTGGTCACTTGATGTACTGAACTACAAGCAAGTAACAACACTAAATGATGGATAACGATGGCATTAAAAGCAAAACAATAAGCAAAAACCAACCAAAGATAAAACAAAAATTAGATCAAAAGTTGGCAGTGAGATGATTAACTACTTTTTCCATCCTATATTGAAAAATGGAGGTCGGACTACTACTACTACTCTCATCAGTTACATTAATTAGGCCAAAACAGCAAACCTATAGCACATGACTTCATTTTTCTTGTGTGGATACTTCATGGTCATTTCACATTGTTGTACATGGTTTCTGCTGCCATGATGGCAGTATTGTCAGCTTCCCCTAATAGTTCCACTTCAGTGGTTGAAGCACAGAAATTGTAATCATGATTTCTTGCCATTTATCTTCCTCCTCCATGGTGTGTTCCATGTCCTTCCATTACATGTCATTTCTGTACACATACACATTCTTAGTCATTGTGATGCATTTGTACAGGCAACATTCTGTGAACACACATCGCATTGACCATCGTATGAATCTGTTAAACTTCTCATCTGGACAGAAATGTATGTCATTTGTCAAAGGGGAATCTACATCATTACTGGAGCACTAGACTCCTGGGGATTAAAAACAGAATCCACCCCTGAAAAAGAAAACTTAATCTCCAGGTGTTTCTTATTATGATACAACCATAATGCAGCTGGGGGTGTTTTCACAAGAGGTGTCATACATATTTCACTGTCTTTTTACCTTGTAGCCATTTGTTACCGTAGCAACCAGTTAAATTTTTCGATTAAACATATCCCGTGCATTGTGCAAATTATAGGCACGCCTGGAATGCATCGTTGACCAATTACTTGTGCTGGATGTTGTATAAAAAGCTGCGTTCTCTGTGTGGTCTGACTGAGCATATTAGGCTTCGTAAGGGAGGAAAATGGCTCTGAAAGTATGACAGGTATGATAAACCTTTCTCTAAATGTAGTCCAGTTGGAATGCATGCCTAAATAAAACACAGACGAACATGTTGCTACAGGTGACAAATAAAATAAACTGGTGAGAGTTTAACAGGTTAAAGAGGTTGTTTTCAAACAGCTCTGTATGAAGTCATGGTTACTATCATAGGCGCCGACACTAGAAATACCAGCGACTTTTCATAGTTGAAGATGATGATTTCATATTTTGCTGCTGTAACTCTTCAACTGTGAAATATTTAGTGGGCCTTAAAGCTCATCTCTCTGTGTGGTGATACTTTGAAGCAACACAGGGACTTGAACATTCCCTTTGACATTCTCAGAAGGCCTCATCACTACAACTTCCAGTATAACTACATCACCTCTACTGCAACCACTGGAGGTGCTGATATCATGCTACTGCTGCCATTACAGCTGTTAACTTTGATCCCATTAATGACTAGCTCAAGTGCTAGTAAGTCACTGCTAGTTTTGAGAACTAACAGTACTATTACTAGTACTATTATACATGTTAAAGTAGTCCTATTCCACCCACTATTTCACCACCAAAACAATAACTTTAGTGCTTCTGCTGCTACACATCAACAGGTCGTTCAGGTATTCTAACAAATTAAATTAATAAAAGCTACGCTACTTCTACTGCCATCTATCTGTATTTGTAAATCCAATCGCAGTCATTTGCAAACCTTCACCACTTTGTCTCAGGGGGGATTGTAGTCAGTGTGAATCAGACTGTGATTGTTTGGCAACAGATGCCTCCCATTAGGAGACCTGTGCAGTTGCCTTCCGATTAAAAGTGGTTGACCAGAGGATCAGGGTGTTGCACGCTTAACTTTAGGGCAACAAGTTGGGCACCTATAACTATTTGCATGAATGATTTTTTTCTACTTGCAAGGAATTTGGGATTTTTACTCTATTGTGACTGAGCTTACTATTGTAACCCAAAACACTGGCGTTTTAAGCCAAATGGTAAAATATTCAAAATTGCTCCTGTAGAACAAAACAAATTCAGAGAATTTTAAATATTCTGGTGAGTAAGGGATCTAGAAAAAGTTGGCAGGTGATTTACTAGGTGAAGCCTCATTGACAATAATACAAACGACAGGTTCTGACTAATAACTTTGATTGAAGAGCTCAAATAGGCAGTGTATTTGCACTGCGTGCATATTTTCTAGGGTACTGATGAAAGGAGAAATCCCATTCATGACACATTCTTGAAAAACACTATCCAACTATCCTATTCGTGTTTGTTATATACAACATAAAAAGTGTTATAGGCTGCATCAGATTCAAATTGTCTTACAACATTTTGTTTTTAAAAGCTGAAAAGTGGTTTTCTTAGTGTCTTGTTACAATTAATACTGCCCATACTGGAGGATATCTTTTCTAGACTGTTCATACGCTAGGATTTCTACATGCTTGATACTTCTTTGTTATCTTAAATACATCAAACACAAGACACCGCATCCTTTCTCCATATTGAGTGCATGGTAATCTCTTGATTGACAGTAAACCTGACTAATCCTTTATTCTTATTTATGGTACATTAACCGTCCCAATGTTGTTGTAAAACTCCTTTGAGTTATACTACACTACTGAAAGTGTCAATACATACAGTAGATGACAAATTGAGCATTCTGTTGTTACTGTAGAGGCAGTAAAAAGACAGCAGCAAGCTGTAAAGTAAATTTTAAGGTTCACATAAGGGGAACAGCCTGATTGCATATCATCCAGCCAACCTGTGTTCAACGCCAGGACACACATGAAGAGGCTTTTCTTCACCGCTCCACCGCTAAACAGAAATCTTCAAACCTGTCTGTGTGGGACTTTCCACCGTGACTATAGCTACAGTCATTAATCAGCCCCAAAAAGCAATGTCAAACTATATTTGTCACATTTTTATGATTCATTGCTCTGAGAGAGGAGGAGAAAAACGCTCCCCTGAAGCTGGGATTTCACCCACAACAAGCAATTCAAAGGCAATTTGTTGCTTTCTCATGTATAGGTTGAACAGAGAGTGACAGATTGCCCGTCAAGAGTTTTTGTTTGCACAGAGGTCACTGCTGTGCGAGGCTTCAGACAAGTTCAAACTGTTGTCATATAGTAGTGATCTATGATCCACAGGTTATCCCCAGATTATCTATGATCAGATTACAGCTGCTCCTGCTGCTCTATCAGCTGTTACAGATGGAGGATAGGCAACCTCTGAACATATGATCTGACCAAACTGTGGAGTGAATGAGGAATGACTAAAGTTGAAATAGGATAGCAATGACTAGGATCCTTACTAACATAGTTCCTTAGTGCGCAGTGAAAATTCCACATTTGATTTTTATAAAATTGCTGTTTTATTTATTTTTTATCTAAATGTCTTCAACTCAGAGTTAAATTCTTAGCTGTCTACCAAGACGCCTCTTAGGAACAATATATCAAGGCCTTTCTTAATCACCTTGAATATTTAATGGGATTTGGCTACTATCCCTTTCAAAGTTGTCTTGTGAAGCGCAGGGAGTATTGAAGCTCTCCTGCACCATTAAAGCCACTCCTTAGAAATCCCATTCTGATCATTTGAATGTGTGCATTTTGGATTTCACTGTGGACCTCAGAATTTGCTCTGAAAGGATACATCAAATACTGCGCTAAATTTGTGTTGAGTATCATGACTGATGATGAAAACTGGGTCTATGATTGTATCCAATGTCAAAGCTGGCACAATGAGCAGCGTGCATGTTGTTGTTGTTTCTTTTCTAATGTTCACAGGGTTTTGCTTAGTAAATTTGTACCATAGGGTCAGATTGTTAATGCATACTTTAACTCTGACATCCTAAGGTGTGTCTGGGAGAACTTTTGCTTGCTCGCACAACACGAAAAAAGGGCTACATACAGAATCTAGTTTAATAATTAGTTCTGCTTGCCAGATTTAGCTCCATGCTCTCACTCAAAACTAAATACCAGTTGCAGGGTCTCATTTCTTTAATCTCATTCACATTCCTAGGGTGTCAAATTATGATAATGCGTTGTTTTTGACACAATACAGAAGATCCAGTGCACACTGCATAAAGAACAGATTCAAGGCAATTCAGGTATTCATTCATTTCACAGAAAGATGAACATGATAGCAACATTTTAGCCACAAATGAATCAGAGCTTATAGTAGTTGATGGGTTCTTTAGTTTTCTTTCAATGAAACCTGATCATACAAAGTTATAGTGAAGAAGAACAACAGATTATTATTTTTGTGGACAATAGCCTAATTGGTCATCTTCTCACGATAATGTATTTTAAGATATTTTCTCACATATCCTTTGGCATAAATAAAAGCATAGCCATAACACTGTTTTAAGAAAGTATCGCATGACAGTGTAAAAAAACAAAACATCGCAGATGTGAGCCTGTGTTAACTCCTTCTGTCTGGGAGGGAAACATATTATAGAAATGCCTTCACAGATTTATGACCTTTTGTTTTGAAACTTGTCTTCTGCTGTGTCTTGTCTTTTCCCACACATCTTCTTAAACTAATAAACACCTGGTTTATAATGAAGAGAGCCCTTCAAGGAAGAACTGAGCACACAGTGTGAGACTTAAAACAGAAAAAGAAATATTAGCAGATGCTTACAAACTGTTTAAGTCTGGTTATTTTATCAGATTTTATGGATGAGGGGAAGACAGATAAAATAAGTGGAATGTTTTAAAAGTGCCAAGAGGTAATAAAAGAAAATGTCTCCGTCTGAAATAGAACCTGTCCTGTTGATGTTACTAATATTTGTCTGTCCTTAAACTTAGTATAGTTCTGGTGCTGAATTTCTCTTGGAGTTTATTCAATATATTAAATACATAAGAGGGCAGCTCAGGGGTTTATTAATACCTATTATATAAAGAATATGTAATAAAAAGTGAAAAAAATAAAAACAGTTTTAGAAACAGCCATTAAGTGTTGGAGTGTTTTTCTTTTATTCCACTTGGGAATTTGGTGACAATCACATTTAGTGAGTCTCCATTTATTAATAATGACATAGGTGAAATAAATTCTGTCCCAGTTGTCCAAAATCTATATGTTACTCAGCAAAAGCTTGCACACTTTAAAAGTTTTCATGCATCGTTGTAACAAAAACAGATGCAGTAGAATTTACCCTTTGTGTTCAGTCAAAGAACCAGGCAAGGCAATACAGGGAACTAGCAACAAAGCTTTAATAACTTGTGGACAATTGCCAGTTACAGCTTATGGGGTAGGTGATGTAATGTTTATACAATATAGGAATATTTCAGTTCCCTGTCAGAGCAGTAGCTCACCTGCGTTTATTCAATCCCCAAAGAATCCTTGGCTGCAGTGGTGGAGAGACAATGATTGGTCTGTCACCAAGTGGTGTGGTATGCAGGGAAGTCAGCTGAGCTGAGGCCCTGGTTGGAGATGACACTGCTCTTCAGTCTCTGATGGTCGTGTTACAAGAGTGGATGGGAACTGAGTGTTTCTTCCAGATTGTCCAGTCCATCCAAATCATAAGCATTCAACCTTATGAATTCATTATACCAGTAAATGAAATCACACATTTACACGCATTCTCTGATGGGCAGTCTACATGGGACGCAAACTGAGGAGAGAACCTGATCCAGTTGGTCTAATCCATCATATATTTTTGTGTTTATATATTAAGTATATTTATAAATATAATTTTAATAATGATTAATGCTGTGATTTTTTTCTGACAGACATCGCAAAAAAACTCAAATCTTAAACTCACACCAGGAGAACTTTTATACACCTGCACCACATTCAAGCCTTTTCTGTTCTACTTTTTCCCACAAAGAATTGATGAGAAATAAACAAGAAATCAACACTAACAAATCAGATCTACATGGAAAATTGATCATATCTGGCATTGATAAGATCTTAAAATTATTCATTCTTATCTGCAGTGTAAGCTAATCACTCGCATTTCTTCTCTTTTAGGATCAAATGACCCCGTCCCTGTTTCACTCATTGTGCTTCCTGGTACCCACTGTTTTGGAAATGCTCTAACTGATTAGGCCTACCATCATAAGCCTTGCTTTTCAGTTTTGCTTGTGGCTCTTTTATGTCTGTTCTGTACTGAATATTGCACATGTTTAGAGTGGTACTTACAAGTGTATGGTTGACTACTGACAGAATTAACTTTCTATAATGCTTTTACCTGGGGCTATGCTCCACCTAAAATATGCAAAGAGGGCAGACAAGATTGCCATTACTCTTAACAATAACAGAAGCAGTGACAGCAGTGATATTTTCATATGATATGATCCAAGCAGAAAGGCCTTTGATGTGTGATTAAATAAGTGACAGGACTTTTGTGATAGGATGTAAGCTGGAGAGTGAGACACAAAACAAATAGGAGGTGGATATGATTGTGTTATGGTACAAGGTGTACCGGCTGGACTTGCAAAGCTGCAAGTCTTAGCAGGCATGAGAGCGAGAGGAAGCCAGATGCAGAAACAACAACAGTTGTGGTTATCATATTGAACAAGAACCACTACACTTATAGTAACATTACATCTGCAGCTACGAGGCTACATTTGCACCTTCTGCAACTGTTGCAATTACTAGTACTCTTAAAACTACTACCACTAATTTACCTTTTAAAGATTCCTGTATTACTAGTACTATTTTAACAGTTTTGGCCACTACTTTCAAGGCTACTTTTTACTACTGGTATTAGTCTCGCTGATAGTAACAAAGATCCTATTTTATTTTTCCACAAAATGTTGCAAACAGCATTACATCCAAAACCAGTGACACACAATAAGCTGTTTAGGAGGAGAAAAGGAAGGACAGAAGGGAGGAGAAGACTAAAAACTGAAAAACAGAGAGAATGAGACACAGAGGTGGTGACAGGATGATGTGGGGTACAAGTGTAAGAGGGGTCATGGGTTTTGCATTGCTCAGTCATGTTCTCATAGAGCGTTGTCACAGGCGGACTATGCCAAGTCCAGGCTCACGCTTTATGTAATGCCGACGAGGTGGAGTACTGAGTTCTGCTCAGAGTCAAACCCTCCTTTGTTTAACAAAACACCAACTAATCTGGAACAGTGGAATATTTCAGACCTATATTCTGATGGAATCGAACACTGTCAGGTAAACTTGATGCACCCAAAATGTTTTGACAGATTCCAAGGTTACTGAGATATTTTGATGAAAACAAAGCAAAATATTTTCTTAAACAGAATGGTGTGATCCAAAATTAAAGGCATATTGTTGAGTTATGAGAATGTCTTTTCTTTGTTGGCTCACTTTATAGAGGTCATGGTTAAACTGCAGTGTTAGATTCACACCCATTTGACTGACACAATCATTGCATGTAAAGTCATGGTAAAAAGAAAGTACACACTCATTCATTTCTAAGGTTTCACATATCATATCATAATAAAAAAATCACTGGTCCTTCCCAGGTTCAACATTTGGAAAGACAGCCTTCAGATATCTGTGTTTAGGACCCAGTGTTTACTTTCAGTATTTCCTGGTTTCCTTGTATATTGATATTCTAAGGTTTAGTTTCACATTTAGTTCTGTTTTGGGTTAAAGTTTATTTTGTATTCTTTGAGTCAATTATGCTCCCATGTCTGGTCTAGTCCTGTCTGTGTTTTTCTCTTTTATCCTCTTGTGTCAAGTCAGTTGTAATTCCTCAGTGTTTAGCTCTTTGCTCTGGCTCTCCTCAGTTTTCTCTCTGTGTTTTAGGCCATCTAGTTAGAGTTATCCAGTTTCTGTTCTAGTTTATTAGGGTAAATCCTATTACCTGCTTTGGTTAGCATGTTTCCCCTGTGTTCCCCATCCTTTATTAAGCTTACATGTCTTTAAGATTCTTTTTTTGTTACTTCCTGTTGGGTTTTTATATCTAGCTTCAGTTTTGTTGTGTCGTAATTCCTGGTTTGTTCCTATCTGAGTTTCTTGGTGTCCCACCTGTGTTAATGAAAACTTGTATATGTAATGTATATACACAGTGAAAGATTTGCAATTTTGCAACAATAAACACTATTAAAAAAAGTGTAGTCGACATCAAGTGATGATGAGGTGGTCCTGATGTTTCAAAACAAGAAAAGTGATAAATATGACAGATTAGTCCAGTGGGGGAAAAAACATCTTTGAGCTGAGTGCTGAAAGGCACAGGCCATCCCGCTACTCACATTCTTTATTATAGTAATAAAACCCAGGAGAGTTTTAATGTTAGGCTATTTTCTGTGTAACTGTGACATTTCTTTCTTTTTGGGGGGTGTTTGAACAGTCACTCTGAATAAATTAGAAATATGAGACTGCCACAACAGAGAAAGAAAGACAAATTCTCTTTGTCTAGTTGATTTAATATGATTTAATATTGAAGCCATCCCCATTTTTTAAACATCTATTTAGAGGATTGTGGGATTAGCATTACGACTGGAAAACATAACTGAAGCAATCGGCTAGCTTGGCAGCAACTATTTATTAAGAGGAGTCTGTGTGGTCTCATCCTGAGAATGTGACCAAGCATATTAGGCTTCATTAAGTAGGTAAATAGCTCTGCAGGTATGACAGGTATGATACATTTTTCTCAAAATGTGGTTTAGTTGGAATGCGTGTCTAAATATAGCCAGAGGAAATAGTTGCTCCTTCTTCTTCTTCTTTTGGCTACTTCCTTCGGTAGCTGCTATAGCAGATCATCTCACCCTAGCATCCTCTTCAGTTAAATTAACCATATCCAACTTCAGTGCATCCATTAACCTCCACTGAGGTTGGTTTTTTCCCCAGTCTTGCAGCTCAATAGGCTTCCTTGGCACACCCAAACCTTCTTAACCTTGCCTCTAACTTTGTCTCCAAACTATTCAACCTGACCTGTCCCTGATATACTTATTTCTACTCCTGTTTATTCTGATCACTCCCAATTAAAGTCTTAACATCTTCCACACTACCACCTGTAACTTGGTCTCCTGTCTTTTTGTAAGTGCTACAGTCTCCAAACGTTGCACCATAGCAGGTCTCGCTACCATTTTATAAGCCTTCTCTTTCTGTCTTGCTGCTATCACAAATCACCTGTAACACTCTTGTCCAGCTACTTCACCCTGCCTGCATACACTCTCTTGTTCACCTCTCTTATTTACTGTCCATTCCTTTGGATGGCTGACCAAACTAATCTACATTCTCCTTCTCCTCCCTTCCTTACATGTTCACTTTTTACACCTGTCTCCCTCCAGTTTACACACATGGATCTGGGCGTGTTTCAAATAGTTTTATTCTTCATCTCCCCAGTGCATACCTCCACTTCTCCAGACTTTCCACTCTTATCTGCTTTCTTCATTTCCCTGACTAAAACACTTTTTCTTTGCTAACCTCTTCCTTCGAAGACTTTGCTGTATTTCCTCATTCTGCCTGAGGACACACCAAATACTTTCTTGGCAGTTTCCCAAAGCACTACAGCTGTGCTTCTTCAGTCACCTGGTAGCTCCTTCCTCTCAAGTCCGTCCCGAGATCTGTGCAACATTTTTCTTTCTTCAACTTCCATCACTTAATTCTTGCCTCTGCCTTCAATCACTTCCTCTTCTTGATGTCCAGAATCATCCGACAGACTACAGCCTTTTCCATTTCTTTTCATAAAATGCACTACTGTCTTTCCTTCTGTTTTTTTCTTCTTAACACCATACCTACACAACACCTCCTTGTCACCTTTCCCTTCACTTACATTTCCTTTAAAGTCTGCTCCAATTACTAATCTCTACCTGCTAGGCACACTCGCTACCAGTTTAATCTAGGTTATTAGATCTGCAATCTTCACGGCCACAAAAATATTCACTTACTCTTCCTTCAAGATTACTACTGCCAGTACCCTACTTCTGGCAGAAGAGTTTGAACCCACCTCTAGTGCTCCTGCCATTGCTTCCTTTACCCATAATCTCCTGCACACACTTCTTTTCATCATGTCACCCAACACTTTCCCTTTACCAGTCGTAATTAGGTTCAATTTTATTTTATTTATATAGCACCGAATCACAACAACAGTGCCCTCAAGGGTGCTTTAAATTGTAAGACCCACCAATAACAGAGAGGAAACCCAAACATTCAAATGACCCCTTTTGTGCAAACACTTGGCGACAGTGAGAAAGAAAAACTCCGTTTTAACAGGAAGAAACTTCTGGCAGAACAAAGGTCAAAATGACCCCATGGTGGTTCTAGCATTAAAGACCTGTGGTATGTAGCCCATTAATAGAGGTAGATGGAGGAAGTGATTGTTGAAGTGAATGCAGAAAGATTTACGGGAGAGGAAGAGTCTAAACAAATACCATTAGTATTGAAGGTAGCTGTATGTAATGATACATGTGTGAGATGGTTAGAAATACTTTTTTCTCATGCTTAATTTTTCAGTTGTGAAGAAATTCATGAAGCAGTTTCTAGTTAAGGTTAAAACTGCTGAAGCAGAATATGGGGTGGTTCTTATTTTGGATAGTAAGGTGTTCTAGCTTTATGGAGGTCTTTTTTTATTTAGGTCCTGGCTAAATGAAGACATTCTAAATTAGTGGGATGCTATTACCTCTTACCTTATGAGTCATCTGCTTTAAGATACACATTTGTGAGTTATACTAGGGAGTGAAGTAGTTCTGATTTGAGGCTTTCTTTTTCAGACAAACAACAGTATCCAGAGTCTCGTGCAGTGAGTATGTAACACCTTTAATCAGATAATCAACTTCTGTGCAAGTAGAGTTTAGGCAGCTGCTCTGTACTGTGTTGGTAGATGGCACTGAAGAAGGTAACAGTGAAGGAATTATATCCTTGAATTACTTCCAGCAGCTACAGAAAGACATTATTATAATGAAATGTTTTTATAGTTAGGAGCATCGTTAAGAATACTTTCTGAAAATTCAGCAACTTCAACACTGATATTAGTTGTCTAATTCTACTGATACTCAGGGACATAGTTCATCTTTTATTGCTCAGTAAAGTGCATGCATTCTAACAGAGTTAGATAAATCTTACATAGCGTAATCATACCTAAAATCTAAACCCAAAATATAACTGCACATATTATCAATCATCAAACTTTGTTCACAGAAAATAATCTTTGGCTGATGGTTTGATTATTATTTCTAAGTGCTTCGTTTTTCCTCAGAGTGAAACATTCATAAAAGGCACAAATCTACAGAGTGGTCTCCTTCCAGTGAAGATAAATGTTATTCACGAGTCCTGTGTGAAATTTCTCTAGAGAAGATGTGTTCCCAGGATAAACAGTGGGTGATAAAAAAAAAAAGAGCAGCCTGCAAGAATTATGCTCCTCTAAAAGCAGCATAAAGCACTCAGGATTTATCATGGATTGCGTGTGGTTCTCAAAAGTCACATAGAGAACTTGAGGAAAGAAATCTGGGCTGAGCTGATTACAATTGCTCATCTGGTAAGACACTCTTTGCTGTGCAGAATGTTTGTTTAAAACTTTTCATTAAGTGTGTAAAGAAATGTCATTTTAACAAATATAGATGCAGATTTCTACAAAAACCATGTTGTGGGGTAAGACTGTTATTCCTGCGACATCATTAATAACAATAACAATCATGATAATATTAATAATAAACAGTAAAACATATTATTACAGTAAACCAGTAATAAACAGGAAAATGCATCTATACTGATAATGATCTATTTACACGACCTACATATATTACATCAAGAATAATGTTTTCTTCTATTATCCCCCCGGTTTTAATTTTCCTTTTTTCCCCTCTTTTATCATCTTTTTCTTTTCATTGGCATCAGTTCTTTTTCAAAAAGATTAATTTAAAAAAGTTCAGATCATTACTACTTTCCAAAATAGTGCATATGCTGTTGAAAAGGATTATGTGAAAACAATAATTTTGCAAATATTCTGAATGGGCCTGTCTGGTCTGTCTAGTCTAGTCTGAGTGAGAGATTCGTAACTGGAGCAAGATCCTCAGTTAAGATTGTCTTGTCAGTTTGTCACTCGCTTCACTCTTATTCACAACTTTTTTACTATTCAGTTTTCAGTCTTATTTTTTATGTCAAATAACTTATTCGCCTCTTTTCTGAGACATACCTTGCATTTTTGTTTTCTTTTGCACTGGTTATATTCTTATATGGGTGCTTTCAATTTGGAGCACTTTTCGGGCTTTTTTCTCATTGAGGTAACTGGTTGAAGTCGCTTTTGTGTTCACTGTGCTGGATCACTGAGCATGGAGAGGGAGGTAGAAAGTGTATTCTCTCCTCTCCCCAGTCTGTCTTTTTAGCCTGTGTGGCATTCTCCTCGCTACCTCATGTATGGAATCTTTTCAGAGACGAGGCTCCCCTTTCTTTGGGAAAGACACAAAGTTGTTTTGCATATTGGTCCGCTTTTTCCAGACTCAAATTCTTTTCTGTCTCTTTGTGCTTTTTGTTGTTTGGAGGGCACTGAATGTTTCAGATTCCTAGAAGATTTACAAAAAAAGCTTCAATCTTAATTCACCTTCAAAATCATCACAGTGAAGATAAAACATCTTTTTTTTTTGTTTTCCCAGAACTACAAGATCCCTTTATTTTTTATTTTTCTGCTCATAAAATAAATAATTTTAACAGTTCAGTAAGTTATTGAGTATTCTGAACTAAAAACGTCCACTGATGCAAAATAAAACAAATTCCCAGAAATCGACTTCTATATTTGCAAGCATACGAATAATTACAACCAAAGTGTTTCATATTTGAATGAAAGTTCTTTAGAAAAAGTTTGAGTTCAGTGTCTAAATATTTTCTCACATATTTCATGTCCATCCTCAGATTAAGTTTGCTCAGGTGAGGTACAAATGTAAAAAAATATATCAATTATAATTAATAATACAAAGAATTAATGTGTGCAAATTTGTTACTGTTCTTACTGTTTGTAACTATCCCAAGAGTCATAAGCCAAGGGACAGCTAGGATAGGGTGCTATTCTCAAAGAAAAAAACACCCACGGCCTAAAAATGCAAATACTTTTAACACTTCTTTTTTTGTTGAGTGTATGTTTTAAGAAATTAATTACATCTGCATGATAAATTTTCTTAGGACAAGACAAGGATCATCATCTGGTAGAAGTTTTATGCCAAGCACAGACTGTCTTTTCTATTGGTACTGTAACTGCAAGGCTTTGGTCTGCTCATCAGGAACATGAGCGGTACCTCAAAGACACTCTGTCCTAGGCTGAAGATCAAACCACAAATCTTGCAATTGCAGCACAGTTAACTAAGATGGGTGTTTCATTTTAGGGTAAAGGTTATGAAATTTGAGTGTCTCTCTGTGTCCTGTGTCCGCAGCTCCAAATAATTCTTCCAGTGACCTGTTTGCTGAGTGGAGACCTTCTAATCTTGTTAGTCATGGATTATAAAAGGCTTCAGATTCTTGATTCCAGCTTTACTTAATTTGGTGACCTTGTCACTGCATGCTGTTATTCAGTGGACACTGTGTCTCCAAGCAGGGCAGTTCCTGATTAGTTGAGAATGTGTGGAAGACAGAGGGGAACGCCCTCTTGTTTTGTCACACAACGTCATCCACCTCCCTTTTTAATTTGGGCTGAACGTGTTCTGATGGAAAGTAGTGCATGTGCCTGTCGTCAGAAGATCCACATGTGCAATGTCAATGTCAGTGAGTCAGGCACTGCCCAGGACCTCAAAATTCAGCCATAAACAAATACAGTAAGAGAGAATGAAGACTTTAAAAACAAAACAAGTCCTCAAAAACTTGTCATGTAATTGTCTGTTCAGCATATAATTATGTAATATTATATTTTGTATGCCTGTAACTGCTTTAAGACGCAGTTTAAGCAGAGGTCAACACAGTTCAGAAAGAAATCTGGAACAAGGTGACCAACATTAAATCCTGCTTTAAAATATAAGAGGGTTATGTGCACCCCCAGTTATCTTTTTACATGCAAAATGCCTTTGCATAAATATCAAAAAATTTTCTTGTTTGTTTTTTTATGAAGTAAAATTAAACACTTAAAACATATTCTAGTGCAAGTAAAAATACAGCAAGGTTTCTTTAGTTGTCTGTCCAATAATAACAATGTCTAGCTGGAAAAGACCTAGCTATAGAATTAGTTTGATATACACACAGTTTTACAGTTTAAAAAAGTGCAAAACCACAATTACATGGAAATGTGTAAATTTACTGCAAAGACAAACCAATACATGTATAAATATTAGCTGGGTTTAGTAATGATGAAGAGCAGAAGAGGAAAAAACTATGACAGCACTGCAATGCTATGTGCTTTATTAAACACGGGAAAAACATTAGGTTATGTTTATTACTATTCTTTTTTTAGATATCTTTATCAGTATGCTGCAAAATATCAACAGGTCTCACTGTTTGGGATGGTTTGTGCATGACTCAATCTCACCTTTACATCACAGAGATGACTCAGTTTGCTAGTGAGAGCAGAAAGTTCATGTATTACCAAATAAAATGTTGGAATGATTCACTCCTGTGTGGCTGCTTTTATGGTTACGGAAATAAGTTTTCTTTTTTTTTTCCTTTAACCACTATCGACATAGGGAAAGGCAGTGTAAACCTTGAACGGAAACAGTTCGCTGGTTAATCAGAAAGCTAACAGATTCAGGCAGATAGACTTTTGGGTTCACTTCAATGTCTCATTGAGAATCACTAGCGAACCTAACATACTTTTGACTGGAGATGCAGAGAAAACCAAGCAGGTACAGGAAGAACATACAAACCCCAAAACTGACCAGCAGGTTTACAGCCATAACTTTTGTTGATCTTGCTAACAACCATACCATTTACTTTTTAAAGTAGCCAGACCAATAGTGAGCTAAATCCCAAACCTTGGCTGTGTTATGCTCTATTCATGATCCTGGGTTGTGGACCTAGAGTTTTGAGGTTTCTTGGACTGAATTCTTTTACATTATTTGGTGTTATGTTTTATTCATAGTTTGTTTTTTTGGTTATATCTGGTTTTCTCATTCTTTAGGATTCTGTTTTATTTTGTTATATGTTTGTCTTCTGGGTCTTCACCTGTTTCATAAAACCCAGTTGTTTCCACTCCCCTCATTGCCCCTCAGTGTTTGTAGTATAAAAAGCCATGTTCTTGATTGATTGATTGATTGATGCATTTTACTCTGTTCTGCCCACTTGCTTACCTTTTGTGTTTTCTTGTGTGTTTCTTGGATTTGATTTCTTATAGACTTTTATGGGAATTTTTTGGGCTTTCTCTTGTTGGAATTTGTGATACAACGGCCTAAAAAATGAACAACTCACCTTTTTGCTATTTTAAATCTACATCTCAGCTCTTTTTGCAGCCGGGTGCTCATCCCTCCACAACATGTCAGCTCCCCCTCAGGGAGTCCTACATGACATACAGCTTGAGATAACTTCTCATGGTTTGGGGCTCTACTGTAGATCTGATTTGGTTATCTGTTGAAAAAGAGGAAAAAAAAAATGTATACTCAGCTTCTTGGGCTGGCCTTGGACAGAATTTAGTTTGGACAACAGTAAGAATAGATGGCTGATATTTGAAGGAAAAAAAACATAATTTTAGATTTGTTTATTACCTGGCCTCAAGATGTTCCTGTATGTTTAATACAAATGTAAAAACACAAAGGAACACATACCTTATACACACAATAACAACCGCACATGCAAGGTCTGGTAGCCTCTTCTCTTCATAAACAACTCTGATTGATTGTTGGGAAATAGTGGTAATGTTGCTGCACTGGAATGCCCATTACAACAAGATTCTCACACCCCTACGAAATTCCACCACACCGGTGAGTCGGGGTGTCTCAGACGGACTTAAAATACGCCTGGAATCTACATTAATTCATGTGTAAAAGCACAGGGAGGACTTGTTGTTCACTGTTTAGAGAAAGATCTTCCACGAATCAGTTACATCTGTTTTTCACCATTTCGTTCCCCTTCTTTCTGCAGCTCTCCAATTCTCTCTGGTGAGGCAATTTAAAGGCAGCAAAGCAAACATTGTCTCTTTTATGTACAAGCTTTTAAGCCGCTGCTCTGGGCCTCTCAATCTCATAAACTTTGATGACACATTAAAGTGGACCTATTATGCTAATTTCCAACTTTATTTTTTTTTTCTTTGGGCTTCACTTGAGTGCCTTACTTGATTTGCAGTTTAAAATAATTAATTTTGATCTCATATTGGACCTTTAGTGCAGCACCTAGTTTGGCTAATTTACTTTGTGAAACAAGCTATTTTTGCTTCTTCCCCTTTAAGGCCGTCCTGCCTTTAAACAAATTTTGCTGTGATTCGTTGTCTCTTGTAAACAAAAGCTTTTATTTGTCCCTGAGAAGATCATAATAAAGATATCCCCTCTCTTTGACCTCATACAGAGCAATCATATAAGGCAGGTAGAACTGTCTGAGTAGTCTGAAGCCTAAGCTTTTGGTGCAAGTAATACTCACAAGTATTACTTGCACATACTGTTTATTACTTCAAAATATTCACCATTTTTAACATGAGCGTACACCACTGTGATAGTATTGTTCTAGTATTGTTTTTTTTTTGCAGCTAGAAATCACCTAACTCAAAGACAAAAGACAAAACAGACAAAGAACCAGCAAACTAAGGAATCCATTTTAAATTGTATCTTTAGGACCTTGTTACTTGTCTGTCACAAAAGCACATAAATTGTTGAAATTTCTTCAAAGATTACAAAAACAACATAGTTTGATGTGTATATAGCCATCTATTTTGCACGAACAAGATGATTTCAAAAGAGCTATTCACTGAAAATTGGGTCTATCTCAGCTTGGTGTGTGCCGTGCTCTGACAAATTGAAGAAACTGAACAAGTGGAGGACAAAAGAAGCAGTGGCAAGCCTAAAAAATTATCTACAGCACACGAACAGTATCTGAAAGTCATGACATTAAGAAACAGGAAAAATCCACCAAAGACCTGACTCAGGACCTAAGAGATGCATCTGGCCCTGCAGTTGATCCATCTACTGTTTGCCAAAGCCTCATCAGAAATGACCTTAGTGGATGGGTGACTGTCGAGAAGCCATTTTTAAGGAAGGGAAACACGGACAAAAGGCTGAGGTGTGCCAAATTACACAAGAACTGGACAGAGAATAGGCCTTAGAGTGAAGAATGCTGATTATTTTAATTTAAAGAGCCATATGTGCAGCAAAGATTAGGAGAAATGCGAGTGTCTGTTACCATCAGTAAAACATGGTGGAGGCTCTGTCATTGCCTGGGGCAGGATTTCAGCAAGGGCTATTAGAGATCCTGTCAAAATTAATAACATTATAATGCAAAAAGGTACTGTTATATTTTGATCTGCTATACAATACCATCAAAAAAGCATTACTGGAAATGGCTTAACTGGTCCCCAAAATACTGCCAATGCAATAAAAGCATATCTGAATAGAAAAATGGAAGTGGAACACTATCAGTCATGGTTTGGCCTCGCTAGTGTCTGAACCTCAACATTTTGAAGCAGTGTGGGATCATCTTTGTAGAGAGCAAAACAAAAGGCAGCGAGTACCCAAAGATACATCTTTGGATGTCCTTGAAATACCAGGAAAACTATACCTGACGACTACTTAAAGATTTTACAACAAGCTGCCTAAGAGAGTTCAGGCTTTGTTGAAGAATGAAGGTGACCATGCTAAATATTGATTTTCAAGCTTGTCAGAGTTATACAAACTCTGTTTTTGCCTTATATACTATATTTCTATTATATATTATACTTTCCTGGTAAAATATGAAGAAATGAGGGGTAGCACAAGATTTTTGCACAATACTGTATAAGTATTAAACACAAAATACAGGTAAGCATAATAGGTGCATTTTAAGGAGTGCTAAGTCACATGGGAAAGATTGTAGCGCTGCTGTCTAATCAGCAGCAGTGCAGCAGACGACAAAGTTTGCCTACCATTATATTTGTTAATTTATATATCCCTTGGGTTTTCTTTCCTCTAATCTACACAATCTGTTATTATTCTCTCGTCTACATCTGCAAATAAACAAACTAAGCTGCTCAGTGATGAATGGTAATGCCCTGAGCTTTGTCCATAATTCCTCTGTCTGGTGTTAATTAGCACTCCGGGGCTGAGGTTGACCATGACATAATGCTGTGTCTGATGTCATGGAGTCCAGCGACCTCGCAGGTCAGCCGCCACATTGCACTCAGCAGCTTTGATGCTCAGAAATACTGAGTCATTTGTTACGGTCTTTGGGTGGCATTGGATATCATCTTCCTCAGTGTCCTGCGAGCGCTTGTTCTCTGGAACAGCAATAAATATTTGACCATTACCCTTCATTATTCTCTGCTAGGTTGCAGGAGTCTGATCCTCCCCAAAACAGACAACTGATTTTTTCCCATATGAGTGAAGAGCAACAGGATAGCCGTAGTCACAACAGAACTGGGAAACAATTGTTCAGTGTCTGTTATTTCAAACAACAGTGGCATTGAAAGGATTTTCTTTATCTATACACCTAAAACATTCAACAGAAAGTAGGAAGCTTAATTAAAAATCCTGAGTAAATCCAGTGAGGCATTAACCTACCATTTCAAGCACAAGAGACTTCATATCCGAGATCTCAGACTCATTAAGTGATATACAACTTCCTAGAAATTATTCTAAAAAGGATCTTAGGCCATTGCATGTAAACAGTATAAGTAATTAAATATGCTAGTCCTAAGCTTTAAAAAATGTGACTCCATAGTGTAGCAGTTTACGTATTTGCCAAACAAGTGAAAGAGCTCCAGTTCAGTTCCAGGAATAGACATGAATTCTTGAGGGTTGTATGAGGAAGGGCATCCAGCATAAAAAAAGCTGCCAAAGCAATCACATGGAGCTACCTGGTGTGGAAACCCCAAGGGATCAACCAAAAGTAGCTTTGTTTTCTAAAAATATTAAGCACTTAGAGAATAATCATGGGAATTAAGTATTAAAAAAACATGTATAGCTCTTAGTAAGACAAATCAACTGTCTGTCTCACAAAGAACCAGATCTCAGCAAAAAATACTTAAAGCAGGTCAAATGCTTCCTTATTACAAGAATTATGGTTTGTGCCGCCCTGTTTGAACAAATGAAACATCTTTTAACGTAACCTTTTTTTTTGTCTCTCCTGGCTTCAATCCTGGCTATGACTTCAAAACCAAGGGCACATCCAACCCTGATTTGGGCACCATTACACCTGTAATTGGCATCAAGCTAGATTCTAAACATTTTTGGAAAGTAGGGACACCTCATACAGAGCTCTTTTAATAATTAAAACAGCATAGTCGTGACAGAGAAAACATTGTCTCTTGTGCACTGGCAGCCAGTGCTGTAATTAATCAGTAAAGTGATCAAACAGAATGCTGACATGGCACTAAAGACAGAGCTTGAGTAATTAACTTGCGCAACTAGCCCGAACAGTAACTATACAGATTAATAGTTTGCGTAACTCCAATTAAAGGAATTCTGAGAGACAGAACCAAACATTTTTTGCACATCTTACATGCACTTACATTTCCGATCATATGCGCTGAAAGACTGGGATGATGGTTGATAAGTAATCCACATAGTAATGCACATAGATTTTTTTTCCCCCTCATTTCATGTATACCTTTATGGGACGTGCAAATGAGCCCAAACTACATCCATGAAATACCAAAAACAATGTTTGCTTATCAAAATGAGCACCTACATAAACAAAATTTTTAAACTTTGTTTGATAATTGTCTGATGTGTCTTAAATGCAAATGCATCTAAGACACATCAGAGGTTGTAATTGTAATTTGCATCTGAACATAAATATGCAAAGACAACTGCATTTGCAATTGCATTTGCATTTTGGTTCTTGTATTTGTGTATTACCTTTTATAAGGACACATCCCTCCACCCCCCTCCTGTCTGCAGTGACAGCACCACTGGCAAACAACAAGGCTTCAACATGTGTCAGGGAGCAAGCACAAGCATGTGGGAGGCACCTGATCAGCGTACCAGTCAACTGATGTGTCATTTGTATAGAAAAGGATAAAAACAATTTGAATGAACACAAAAGTGGTGTCAGCTTGCAAAGTAGGACTAAGTTTACCTGTTGGACCACATGATTGACTGAAACATGGCATATCCATTTGACTATGACAAGCCATTTGGACATCTGAATTGTTTGAGGCAGAGACCGTTTGTTCTGACAACGCACCAACAGGAAACTTACCCAGAGTTGTCAAGCCTTTGCCAGCTTATGTTTTAAGCCAGGTTTGTTTCACCAAGCAAAGGTGCTTGTAAAAACAAAGTGAGTAACAGAAGACTTCTCCCCTCCTCGCCTTCTCCTTTGCTCTAACAAGGTGCAATGTTTTCTGAAAAATGAAGTCAGTGTTGAGATGCCATAAAGTTCCCTTCCATAAGTAGCCAGGTTGGTAAAGCCAAAAACCTGTTTTGCTCTCTGTGGGTAATTTTCTTAAGGTTTTGGCTGCTTTGAACGACATGTGAATGTTGACACAAGTGTCTCTAACTTTCTACTAGTCTTCACCTCAACTACTTGAACACTAACACTACTTCAACAATAAAGCACTTACCATGTGGCATTGGTGACTTTGGGTGTATTTTTAGCAGCATTAACTGATACTGAATAACTCCACTGGGTCCTCTAATAAATTATGATGAATTCTGGCTCAAAAAAAACTTAGATGATTTCAGCCACAATGCTAATATTGAGGCTTCAAAGTCCAGAAACCAGTACTGTCTAGGCTATGAGGTTCTTTGAAGATGAGGAAAAAAGACAATGATATTTTCAAATACCCACACTAGACCCATGCTGATTGCTCTAGAAGTTACTTTACAAAGTGTTTATTGCATGGCTGCATGGTTTATTGGTGTTTATTTTCAGAATTATACCAAAATTAGCAATTTAATGTGCATCTTCAAACTAATTCTAGTTTTTAAAAAAACCCCTCTGTGCTCATTATCACTGAATAATTTCTGTGTCTTTAAATACAGAAATGTAAATGTATTCTTGAATGGGTAATACATATTGTAATTATCCTGTGTATTCTTAGTTGTATAATTTAGAAAACAGAATATGCAAACTTGAAACACCAAGAATTGCTATGCTATGTTGCCAAATCACTTGGTCTGACTATCTATGACATCTATGATCAATATCTCCAATTAGGATTACCATACACCCCAACACCATGCATGACTTTGGACTGTCAGAGGAAGCCATTTTCCCCTTTCAAGCATGGAGAGAACATGGAAAACACACAGAAAGGCCAGGCTCCGGCAGTGGAATTGACCTTATTGCTGTGAGGCAACAGTGCTTACAGTCTGTCTAATTACTTAAAATACCATAGGCATTAAAAAGGTCTACAAAATAAGTGACTTCATTTGTCTCATTTGATCACTTATTCAAACACATTCACTAGATTTAAACTTATTATAACAGCTCCAAAACCAATGAAAACCACATCTTCTGACATGTTCTTTCTGATCACTTCAGTCTGGATAGCATTTCCCCCTGTTTGTCTGCAGGTACAGTATGGGTTACATTAGCCGTTTCTGCAAGTGAATACAAACTGTGGACATCAAAGAGCATTGCTAGGAAAACATCATCTAAACAAATGATGAGAGTTTCTATTTTTCATTGATGAGCGTGGAAGCCTGCACAAGATCACTACAAAAATATGTTAATATTTTCCTTAGCAGAGGTCAAGTATTTGATCTATTCCCACCCATTTTTGATGCGACAGTTAACATTTTAAGTTTTGACACTGAAGATAACTGAAAGCATACTATGTTTGACAGGCTTGTACATTGTGGGTCAAATTATGTGAAGAGAACATTCTTGACACTGCGATGCTGTAAGATATGAACAATAGAGCAGCAATGAGGAAAGCAAAAATATTTTGAATGTCAAAGCTGTTTTATCAGCTCTAGATGCTGCCTTCCAAAATTGAATGAACGATTCTGAGCTAAGGATATAGAGTTCACAGAATATGTTGTGCTGAAGAACAAAAGGAATCAGATGAAGACAGGAAAAGGACAATGATCTGAAGAGGCGGACAGCTGCCAGGATGAAACACTAGTGCTAATACAGTTCTGTGAAAAACTAAGTACACCCTTATTTCTTCCACAGGAATCGGAAAGTGAGAAGGAGCCAGGTCCTGCTAATCAAATACACTTGATAAACTGATTATGAGCAAGTGTGAGCATGTATATAAAAGCAGAGGTTTTGAAAGTTTGGATGCCATTCAGGTCATTCATCTGAAGAAACCACATGACTAGCAAAAGGAGAGGTATTTGGCCATAATGCACAGCACCACATTTGGCAAGAAACAAAAACAAAAAAACAAACACAGCATATCACCACAAAAATCTCATGTCAAATGTCAGACATGATGGTGGAAAGGTGGGGATTTGGACTGCTTTTGCAGCCATGGGATCTGGGCATCTTAGAGGCAACGAGTTGAGTTGGATCCAACTTGACGTAGTTAGTCCAACAACTAAAGCTTGGCCCAAGTGTGTCATGCTACAGGGCAATGATCCCAAGCACACCAGTAAATCTACAACAGAACGGGTGAAAAAAGAAATCAAGGCATGGTAGTGGCCCAGTCAAACCCAGACCTCAACCAGATTGAAATGCTGAGGTAGGACCTTAACAGAGCTATGCATCAATAAAACTTAATGAAATGACACATCACTGTAAAGAAGAATGGGCTAAAACTTCACCACAACAATACGAGAGATTGGCAAAGTCATACAGAAAGCGACAACCTTAAGTTAATGAGGCTAAATTTGATTTTACGAGCTACTGAATTATAAGGTGTACTTTTATTTTTTTCACAAACTTCTTCTTCTAAATAAATAATGAAATTAAATGGTCTATTGTGCATCATTTGAACTGCTTTACAGGCTTTTAGAATTTAATAAGCACCATTAGATTTTTTTTTTTTTACTATATCCTGATAAATAAAACCTTAGAACTGACAATGCCTACATTTATTTTTACAATGGCTATATAAATGAGAGGGAGACAAGGGTAACACTGAACATGCAAGGAGCAGTCATAGTGAAGGTAGTTAAGTTTAAGTACCCGGGGTCAGTCATTCAAAGCAATGGAAGGTGCACAGTGCAGGTAAAGAAAGTTCAGGCAGGATGAAATGGATGGAGACAAGTACCAGGGGTGATTTATGACAGAGGGATAAAAGGAAGAGTAAAGGGGGAAGTTTACAAGATGGTACTGAGTCTTGCTATGATGTATGATTTGGAAACAGTGGCACTGACAATGAGACAGGAGGCCAAGCTGGAGGTGGCAGAGTTGAAGATACTAAGGTTTCCATTGGGAGAACCAGAATGGACAAGATTAGAAATGAGTACATCAGAGGGACAGCTCAGGTTGAACAGTTTTGAGATAAGGCTGAGATAGTTTGGAAACGTGGCGAGAAGGGATATTAAATATATTGGACTGATGATGGTAAAGATAGAACTGAAAGAAGACAAAAAAGTTGTCCACCAAGTTGATCCACTGTGGCAAACCCTAAAGGTATCAGCTAAAGAAGATGAAGAAGAAAGATGGCTGTATGGCGTTTCTGAATCTGATAAGCCATTAAATGTAAAATCTGTTGCATCAGCTGGACTTCCTTGAACGCAATTTATTGTCAACATGTCTCCGTACAGCCTCCTGCAGTGCTTTAATGCAAGGTCTAAATCCCTACATAAACTCTTTGCTGGCAAGAATCTAATGCAAATCTTTTACTGATAGAGTGCTTCAATATTCAGTATGGTGCAATATGGTGTAGAAAGTAGATAGGATTATCCGTGATGGATAACAGTTTGTTGCGTGCCTCCTCTCCACCACAGCTTCAAAAGTGTCAAAATCAGCGCTCACCACAAATGAGTGATAGAAAATCTCTCCATTTTGCTGCCACACACTGAATGATGTCAGCTTCTTTGCTTCTGTCAGAAAATAAAGCTTGCTCATCCCCCTTTTTTTCTCTCTGTGTCTTCCAATTCAGCCTGTTGTCGATGTGTGGACGCCCAGGTACTTGTGTTCCTCCATCGCATCAATGCAGAAATGGGTCATAGAGCTTTCCTCTTCCTTCTGGGGTTGATCACCATTTCTCTGGTCTTATTTACATTCAGAAGTAGATTTTTCTGCTATAACCACTTCACAAAATCATCCACTAGTACTCTGTACTCCTCCTGCCCATAACTAATACGTCCAACCACTGCATGCCACGTCAGAGTATTTCTGGATGTGGCATGACTGGGAGTTGAACTAAAACTCTGCAGTGTACAAAGTGAACATTAATGGAGACAATGTAGTCCCCTGTGGAACTCATGTACTGAACTACACCATCATATTGGTGATCCATGAGCTGGTGGATGTGTTTAGTAGCATTTCCTGTAGCTTCTCTCTCAGTAGCAGCAGCTGAATCGTGTTAAATGGACTTGAGAAATCAAAGAAGGGAAGAAGGTGATCCTCACCATGCAGCCATTACTATCTAGATGGGAGTAAGCTATCTGCAGCATGTAGATGATTGCATCATCCACTCCCACTTGGTCTGTATGGAAACTGCAGAGGGTCAAGGGTGTGTTTAAATCGTGGTCTTAGGTGAGTAGTCTATCCACTACCTTCATCACTGGTTGACAGTTGATAAATTCTCACTGTGTTGACGACATAGGCGAGAGGTGGGGCATACCCTGGACAGGTCACCAGTCTATTACAGGGATAACCGAGACAGACAACCATTCACTCTAACAACTACAACCAATTTAAAATTCCCAGTTACTGATGAGCATATATTTGGCATTGCATGTCAGTCTCTTATTTCTTGTTTTTTATATTATATTATTATTATTATTATACCATATTATATTATATTATATTATATTATATTATAACTTTAGCCATTTCATCTGGATGTTTCAAAATGAAACCTAACAAGTTGTGCTGTTCTGAGAACTGTTTTGATCTCCAATGCAATTATTGCAACTATTATTATATAAAGTCTTAGAATTTTTAATCTAGGAGGGTCAGTTGTTGTTTGGCAGTAACATATGGAATCCAGTCATTATTCCAGATATGATAGAAAATCCTGGCTTGCTGACGGTACCAGGCCTTCAGTCCTCGGCATAGTTTGAGGCCTTGGGGACGGGACATAAGCTGTATGAGAGGAAGAATAATGGTTGCTAGGCCAAAAAGAAATTCTAGCCAATTGGCTCTACCCTTAAATCTGCCGTTCAATGACTGCTTCCAAACAGCTTCAGCCATAACTGGGTTTTTTTGTTTTTTGTTTTTTTTTAGTTAACTGCCTGTCCTTCATCAGCACTGAGAAAAAAACAATCTCTGGGCCCTATTTCTACTTCCTCCCATATTGGAGTTAGGGTAGATTGTACTCTACAGTGACTCACTATCTCATTTTGACGTACAACATTGTATCTTGTGAGGGTATAGGGGCTGGTGCTAGCTAGTTAGCATGCTAACATCACTAGATGTCTCTGCAGTATAATAGGCACACATACTTATCATTTCACAGTCATTATTTATTGCAGTTCTCCTTTTAAACAGTCATAAATATTTGCCTACACTGGATTTAAAAAGTACAATAACCTGGTAACCATTATCATTATTTGAAAAATCTCCAAATGTACTATCACCAAAAAGAGCAAACTGAGAGGAAAATAAATAAATAAATAAATAAAACAGATAAAAACATATACCATATCCGAAGTCACGAAATATTGAAACAAATCATAAAACAATCTCTACCCCATCTTGTTTGAACTAACAGGTGCTATAACTGCTGATTTAAAAGCCTTGTCTGTTGCTGCACCAATTAGTGGTATACATTTACATGTGTCTGGGGCTCATGGTCACTCGTAGATCATACTGACTCAAGTGGGAGCCGTTTGGCCTAGAGCAGCATGAATGAATTATAACAGTTTCCAGCTTTTGGAGGGCCCCCGTGTTCTGGGGATGAATCAAGGTCCTACACTGCCAAAGTGTCCATCTTAAGAAATCACCTTGCACTCAGCCCAGATCCAATATATTTCTGCAAACAAGGAGTGAGAAAGATTCAAGATACCCAAGAAATGAGTGGGCTGACACCTTTGATACTTTGCATGTTGGTGCTTATAAATCAAAGATTGGAAAAATGTAACAAACTGCCTGATCAAGGAGTTCGATTAAACGGCATGGCATTGTGTTTGTTGTATTTTGTTTACAACAAGCATGTTGTAAACTGTTTGCTGTTTCCAACCAAGAAATTTAAAAAATGCCCAATGGGGACAAACTGTGACCAGTGATAGAGAAAGGGACCCCAAAGTCATCAGTAGTCATCCAATAGGGACTGCAAATATACATATATATATATATATATATATATATATATATATATATATATATATATATGCTTTAAAATAGCCAGATAGACCCACTTTGCCATTTCTAGAGCCACTTCTAATAAACACTTGGTACCACAGTTGTCCTGTATCTGACCTTCAAGATGCCAGGTGTATGCTGTCTTTTAAAAGAGACTGTCTGTGTGTGTTTATGTGTGTATCTGTGTTTGACTGTTTCTCTATTAAAGAGAAATGTGACTCTCCTAATTGGATGTAAAATGTCTGCAGCATGTTTTCCTCAAGTGCCTCATATCGAAGGAAAACAACTAAAAGGAAAAGATGCTGTAGATGATTCAGCCTTTGCATGACCAAAAATAGCTAATAGCTTAAATACAGTACTTTATAAAGTTTTGCTTTCATGTCTATAAATACATTCCTAAAGGGACTGTTCTTTTAAATTCTTTTTGGAATAAGTCTGTGCATTTGTCATTTACTCAGACTGACTTCTTGTAAGAAATGTCAAATCATGGACTTCACATTAAGTAAGTGCTCTCATGTTCAGACTTCAAGCACAAGATTCAGAAACCAAAATTCACTAATCAAAAGGTGATGTTGAGAAGAAGCCTCAAGACATGATGGTAGATGAAGGGGGGGTAGAAAAACACAGCAATCCTCTCTGGACTAAACATCCTGCTCTTCATAAAGCTAGTGGTCCTTTTTTTCTTCTCCACACTATTTGCTAATGAGAGTGAGTGTAATTGTTGCAGGAAACACCGCACTGATCAGAGGTGCAATTTGAGGGAAAATGAGGTTCTGTCGGATGACCTCATCTCTTTGGTCGCATAGGCCGAGCCCTGAGGCTTTTCTGATTTGTCTTCTTTGGTCAGCAGCAATACAAATGTGGGCTGTGTATACCTAGGTGTGTGTGTGTGTGTGTGTGTGTGTGTGTGTGTGTGTGTGTGTGTGTGTGTGTGTGTGTGTGTGTGTGTGTGTGTTTGTGTGTGTGTGTCACTGAGTCAAGTGAAGTCACAAGGGGGAAAAAGTTAGTGAGGATGAGTCCTGATGGGGAGCTTAGATGATTAGACCACCTACACGTAATTCAGCACCAAGTTTAAGAGAGTTGATTTTCAAGAGCCTCGCTTCTCTGTCTTATCAAAGTTCTCAGTGGAGAAGCACTGATTAGAGATCTTTGATTAAACGAGAATGTAGCTCAATTTTTAGTTTAGTTGATTAAGGATGAGCTAATGTAGACATCATTCTTACTGTCTGTAAAGACCACGGGTCATATCCACAAAGGGTCTTATCTTACCACTGGTAGTCTGTTCTTTTTAAATCCTTTTTACAAAGGTGATGCAGGATGTATGGAATCAGCAGACCTGTTACCAGCTTTGAGTGAACCATCTGACTACACTTGAGCCCCTGAAAGCTGAAATATTGTTTATACAGATTCCTGTAATTAGTTAATGAAACAATATTGGGTAACCTCTTAAAAAAAAGTAAAGCATGTGTTTTAATCGCATATAAGTTGCTGAATTTTAAATCTGTTATGGAGGTTTATAAATCTAAACAATAGCGTCACTGTCGAGAAATTTCTGTAACTGCAGCTTTTCCTATGACCAAGTCAGAGAGGGTTGAGAAAGGCATCATCCCCTGTGTGACTACAGTGTTTTAATTTGTTACGATCTATCACTATATTATCACTGCAAAGGTTCAACGTTTCATCATCATTTTACCAACCAAAAAATATTTGTGCAGGGGTGCAGATGATCAGCAGCAGCAGCTACATCTGATTGTGAGCAGATCTTAGTGACACCTGAGTCCTCTGGACTACCGCTAACTTCAGTCAGACTAATGAGGTATTTAATGCTTTATGAATCACTTAGTAGTAACACTCTGAGTTACACACCCATTATATTTTCTTCTACCTAAGCAAGTTATGAGCTACTTTTAGCCTCAGGGTATTTTGTGAATACAACCCCAGGTATTTGGAATATGATAAATCGCTATACCAAGCTTTTAATCAGACCACAGCGACTCTTCATCAAAGCATGATACAAGGGAACTGTGTAACTGACTTACACCCATGATATCATAAAATCTGAATGTGCTCCAGGTTGCCAAGATGATTTAAAGTTTTACGAAGAGGCACATATATTTCTCTTACACAACAGTGTTTCTTCCTTTTTCAGTTTTGCTTTTCACATGTGACATACGAAACTCTCCACATTTTTAGGCATCCAGAAAATAATTTAAATGACACAACCTGAGAAAGAAAAGTCACTCTGGACAATGATAATGACATAAGTGGTCATAATTTGACATTTGTTCATGATTCTTATCATTTGCTTAATCACTGTTGCTTAAATTCTTTCCCTAAACATCTTTCCTAAATTCGATTTTTCTTTTCAGTCTGAGAAGTCTAAACTGGACGTGTAGTGATATGTTTAAAGCTATAAAAATGAAGCAGAAGGCTGAGGAAATGTAAATGAATAATGTATTAATCAAACTAAGCACAAATTATGCTCACCTTCTTGTTTTATTTTATATGTTACAAAGAAAAAAATAGTAATTGAAGCTTCTGAAAAAGTCCATTGTTCATTTATTTCTCAGGGAACCACATGTTTTAGTTCTCCTTTAATCATATCATATCTTTGATCCACCCACCTTAAAGCCTCTTACTCACATACAATCTCCATTAGTTGGGAAATGTGTGCACTAGACTGGTTGTCCTTTTCAGACCTCCATATCCTTCACATCGAGTAACTGTGACGAAGCCTCACAGGAGAGGGATATGATCAGATCAGACAATAGGTGTATCCGGTCTGAGTGCAGGGAAGAGGCCGAGTTAAAAATCAGATATCCCTGATCTTTGTGTCTTCCTGCCACAAACACAAAACTGTGTTTGTGGCAGGAAGAAATGGTTTGAAGGGGCATTTAAAGAGACACAGATTACAGAGACAAGGGCTAAATCAAGCATGTTGTGATTATATGATTACATTTCTGTCAACAGAGCCAATCGCATTCAAGTTAAGATCGTTGTTATATTTCTGAGATAGGAATGAAATGTAAGAAAAATCCTCAAAGCAATTGTAAGATAATGAATGGAGAAGAAAAAAATACATACATACATACATGTATTTCAAGACAATCTATAATTTTGGTTAAGCAGTTTCAGTTGCCAAAGATATAAAACCAGAGATGAAGCAATGGCTGGGGACCACTCGTCTGGAGTGTGCTTTTTAATGGTTTTAATTATTACTTATTATGACTTCTTTGTTTGATGGAAAATTAAATTTCCCACATAGCTGCTTGATTTTACTAGTGCAAACTAATTTCTATAGAAAGATCTATATAAAAAAGAAAAATCTGTAGACAAGGAATGACCCCCACACATGGAAAAACAGGAACTCTTGGCCCATATATCCACTCCAAAGCATTGGATGACATTCCCAGAGGCTAAGTCATCAGACGATAGGTGTTGCTTTCCCAGATTGCCCTTAGGCCTATGCACAGATTAACTCTAATTCAGACACTGAGATGAATTAGCTTCATAGCAAACCGCAGAAAATATAAAAATCCTTTTCAGCAGGTTAATTTTCATGTTTTGTCAGTTTTAGAGTCAGCAGTACAGAATTTTTTTCACAGGAACATAGCACAGATTTAAAGAGATGTTTAAAAGGCCTTTAATCCTTGGTGAAAATCAACCGATAAAGCTTAAAATTGGAAAGAAGACATCTTAAGAAGACTTCATCTGAATATTCATGCAGCCACATAGCCAAACATGAAATGACTGCAGCCAATTCATTGCTAAGGACATGTAAGTTTCCACATGTCAATGCTAAGCAAACATGCAAAACCTGCAAGCCGCCAAAACTTTATCCCCGGTAATCTCTGACCCTACATCACAGACCATGAAACAACCAGACAACCCCCAACCCAAAGCCGAGGACAAGCGAGACAGCACACCTTTGACTGCAGAGAGTAAACAGGGGAGAGGGGAAATCTATATTTCACAAAGTGGCCCCGGCACTCAGGGCTTGGCAAAAGTAAACAACAGCACTAGCAGGCCCATAATTGATGACACCGTTCCTTTTAATACAGTAAATAGATGTCAAACAGTGGTGGAACACAGCAACCAGATTACAAAAGATTTGCAACACCCCAGGATTACAGAAGAATGCCTTCCTTTGATCTTGCACCACTTACTCTTTGATTCCCTGTAATTACTCCAAGCAGCCGCTGTCTTTGACATGACCTAAAAAATGATGCATGGCCTTTAACAATTTCTTAATTTTATGAGGTCTGGGCTCTCGGAGGTGGGGGGGTTATACAGACTGGTAACCAGTAACTAGGGAGACATTTAACCAAAACATTTTATTTTCCTTGATTTTAAGTTTTTTTTATACAGAGACTGAAATATGTCCATTATTTGAGGGATTGCTATTGATTCCCAAAGGATAGATTCTAATGGTAAAATGTGACTTTTTCTCTAGTGCAACTAGTCCCTCAATATCTATCAGATGGATTAACACCAGATTTTGTACAGACATTCATTGCTCTCTGGGGCTCCTTATTTCTAGTAAAGTACCATGACGAGGTTCAAATGATTTGGTAATGGAATTCATACTCCTGCTGGATAAATTGTAATTACTTGGTGATTACCCGACTCTTCACTATGAGATTAAAATTTAAAAATGGCTAAAGCACCTTTTATATATGATCCTTAGGGAAATCTTTTGATACATTTATTCATCTGATTGTTAAATGTAAAAAAGATCAACACTACAAATATAGAAAATGACTGAACTAAACCAGAAATTAAGACAGAACATAAACCAGGAAATGCAGATTTTCTTTCGTGTGTATTAAATACAGTGTAGGCTTAAAACTTCTGGAAAAATGCAATAAAATATATCTCAAAGTCATATATACAGTAATTAAATGCTACGGACCAACTTTGACTAAGATTTCTATAAACACATCAAAATATTATGGCTTTATATTTGAAATGTCCAGTACTTTTTGTTTTAAAATCTGTTGTATGTCCAAAAAAATCCCATCTAAGTATGTAGTGGCTGCTCTCTTTTCACTTGTGAGTACCTTTGAATGATATCATATACATGTAATGTGTTTTGTAAACACAACACTCATAATCTCATCCTGTATGTGTTAGTGAGAGTGAGCAGTGAGCGTCATTAAGACAGCCCTTGTAGATAGAGTGCTTCCTCCTGCAGCGAGAAGTGGTGGTGGAGCGGGTTGACGATCTCAGAAGTTGCATGCTACGGAAGGAGATGGTAAAGATAGATGAAAGACTGCCTGCATGTATGACTGGAAGAGAAGAAGATTAGACGAGGGTGAAGTCTCCAAAACAGTTCCATTATTGACACAGTAAGTGCAGGCAATAAGGGTCTTCTCTTCTGGGTCCTCATCAAAGTTCTTTACAAGAGGCCAAAAGGGAAATAATGCACCAGAAAGCTTCAACCAAATCACTCTTGGGCATCAAAGGATTGCCATTATCTCACACAAATTCACATGCACGCACACACAAATATTCTCAAAGGCATCTTGGAGCAGAGTAATGCTTTGATGTTCATCTATCTGAATGTTACAAGCTGGTGTTAGAAGACCACCGTGGTTTAGGAAATTTAGGAAATCGAACTACAGTTAGTTGAAAATGATGCTTGCCGAAAATTTGCATAGATGGGATAAGGTAAAGGTAAGACTTACAGATTTTATAGGTTGTTATTCTTGGTCGTGAAACCAAGAACTTTTTTGTATTGCTTTTGCATTGTTTCATCATTGTATTAGGACTGCTAAGGTTGTGGGTCTGAAAAATGAAACCAACACAGTAGTGAGTCAATGTCCATAAGCTCCCATGGTAAAATTTCCAACATTTCAGGGTAAATACAAATGCTGTTGTTTTGGGCTAGATAGCTAATTTATTCCCTGATGACAACTGTGTAAATTCATCTATTTAAGTCAGCGGTCCCCAACTCCCTGGCCACGGACCGTAGTCGTATGGTATCGAGCCGCGAGAGTTGAGGCTCAGGTGTGAAATTGATGGTTCTCAGGGTTTTTATTGGTTTTTAATGTTATTTTTTTATCGTTTTTATCGTTAACTCGGTTTCCCTGGGTCTTTTCCCGTGTGTTATGAATGAATCTTCTTTTTTTGGTACAGGTACTAGTTTTATTTTGTTGTATTTATCTGCGACACCTTAAAGGCCGGTCCGTGAAAATATTGTTGGACATAAACCGGTCCATGGCGCAAAAAAGGTTGGGGACCGCTGATTTAAGTTGTATGACAGCTTAAAGTTGTGCATGATAAAGGTCATGGCCCCTTTGAATGAGTGGCAGATGCTGTTTCATCTTGTTCAAAGTGAAAGACACTCAAAGGAGCTAGCTATCAATTTTTCAGTTTGTCAAACTTTGCTTTGTGTTGACCAAAACTGGTATTCCATGCACAATCTGGTGAAAGTATTACTTAATTACCAAATTTGGAGTCGAAATATTAAAAAGGGAATATAGGCTATCAGTCAACAATGTCAAACAAAAGACTGTCACTTTGAAAGTGCTCTACTCACCCTCTTCTCAAGTCATATTTATTGACAATAATCACAGGTGATATTATTGTATGAAAATAACTGTATATTTGTGCAAGATAAAAAAAAAATTGTAAAGGTCTGCTTCTGCCACAAAGAATTATGGGATTGTTTCCTTTTATACTGTCATAGGCCCAGAAGATTATATGGTAAAGGAAGAAAGACAGGAAGTATTGAAGCAGCTTTTCTCAGCATTTAAAGAACTTGACCAGCTTTTGTCCTTGCTTCCAATTACCATTGCTTGTCTGGGTCATCTCTTTTTATTTAGCACACTTTTTTCATATCAGCCTTTAGTCTTTGCAGCAGCTGACGGATTTCCACGTCTTCCTTTTGTAGTCAGTATAACCTTTTGCAGAATTTTGTTTCACAACCACGGTGCTCAGCACAGTAGTGTAGTGGTTTGCATTGTCCAAATGCATGCATGTCATGTTAGTTGGTGATTATAAATTGCCCATATGTGTGAATGTGAGTGTCAATGGTTGTCTGTCTCTTTGTGTTAGCCCTTCAACAAACTGTTCAGGGTTCAGGGTGTGCCCCCCTCTCACCCTGTGTCACCCCATCAACCCTGTGTCAGATAAGCAGTTCTTTTTTTTTAAATGGATGGATGAACATCTGTGCTTGAGTAATTACATGTGCATACTTATGCAAACAGATCAAATGATACAAGCAAAATACTATATGACTGGCAAACATCTAAAACTTAACAAAACAGTAACACCTAAGACGCTCTAGTCTGCTGTAGACTGACTGTAAGGGTGGCACTTGGCTAGCCTGCATCTTTCATTGGGATTTAGATGATGCTTCCTTTCTGCAGCGTTTGTTATTCCTTTACCCTTATTCTCTTAAATGTCCGTGAAGATAAGGTGCCTATGATAAGTAAGCGTGTACCTGGACAGAGGAGATACAGTAGAAAACAACAGGAGGAAGTGTGCCTTAGCCATTTGTGGGGCTTAAATTTCAAAAGGAGAACAGAGTGGGCAGAGGAAGCTGGCAATCGTACACAAATGACTCAGCATACCGTCAAACATTTTCGTAACATCACGTGAGATATAACAATGTTGAGAAGTAGATGGTTGATTGGAATTTATATTTTCACAAAAGCATCTGAAATTTGGTGTTATGCAACATACCCATATCCATAAATAACAAGATTTGCTCCTTGTTATGAGCGTGTGGATTATGAACACAAGTAACAAATCACCTTATCTTCACATGAGTCTTTCTTTGTGTGTGTGTGTGTGTGTGTGTGTGTGTGTGTGTGTGTGTGTGTGTGTGTGTGTGTGTGGGTATCAGAGAGTGAGAGATAAAGACAGAACAGTATTTTATCCTTTTTACTTTTAAGGAGGTGGAAAGAATTACTCAATCTTAGAATTTGGACCAGGCTGGTATCATGTAATAGCATTTAAATAACACATCACGTATTTTCACGTTATCTTAACGCTTTCTTTTTTGCATGCCATTTCACACCACAAACTGCCTTCTAACCCTGACCCTAACTGTAGATTTCTATGCTTGACAGTGTGAGTCCTTAGGGTTTCATAGTATTCAATTAAATTCCAGTGGCACAGAAAACCTATCTATTTATATTTTCAGTGATTTTTACATTATATTTGTAAGATTTTACAAGTAAAAGGGTCATGTGCTCTACCACATGTGGAGAAAAGTCAGACTCATTATATAATCCTAGAATAACTAAGATAAGTGAATGCCACGTAACCATGGCTTACTACAGCCTGTGTGAGTATTTGTGTGCTCTTGATGAGCACAGGCCAAAGCACACACGCATAATTCAAAAAGCTACAAACACACACACACACACACACACACACACACACACACACACACACACACACACACACACACACAAGTAATGAAAATTCGATAGATGACAGACAAAGCTCTATTGTGCCACATTAATAAGATTTAATACGGGGTTTTCTTTTCTTCCGACACTGGCAGGATAACTTGTTCTTATTGGCAAACTAATCTTATCGCAGTATCTTCCAATCATGTCATTCATTAGTTTGCCTCTAGCTTATTTATACTGTGGACTACAGTTTTCAAAGCACCATTACACACTTAAAATGTAGAAGCTCTATTTTTTTCTCTTCTATCTTATCACAGCAAAGTAACTACAACAGCACCAAAAAGAGGAATGATCAAAGCGAAATGTTTGTGTGCATGGGCTGTTACAGACATCATCAACAACAGCTGATGTCAAAGAATGTATCTTGAAAGTTTGCAATAATTCCGCAATTACTGGCATGACAGCTAGATATAACACATGCATCCACCAGCTTCTGATATATAACCATACAAAGACAGAGTAACTTCACTTGGCTCGGGTAAAATCTGCAGGACATTTAAAACAATAAAGGATGCGAACATGTTTTGCACTGCTTTGTCACACAGCATGAAGATGTGGTGTATTCTCGAAACTTAGCTTGTCAGCACCTCTTAACTCAGTGTATTTTTTTGGTATGTCGTCCTCTCTGCTTACATTCTGAGTTTTGTTTTGTTTTTACTGCCCTTACTCTCTCTACATTCATTTCTTTACATGTCAGTTAAGTGCTTCTTGTTTACTTTGGATCATTCCAGACTGCTTTTGTCAAATTATTGTTCTTATATCTTCTGTAACACATACGCAATGCAATACAATGCAAATATAAATATATATATATATATATATATATATATGTATATAAAGATCATTTTCCTTGCTTTATGAATTGTATGTTTATTATATCTTCTACCTTCATTTTTTTTCTATCTAATTACCTTTTATGCTGTTTTGCATGCTTAAAGGCCAGTTTTGCTTTTTATCTTTGGGGTTTGACCTTGACAGATCTTAGAGTTAGATAAACTGACTGTAGAGGCAGACAAATATAAATAAAATTTATGAAAAGTATCTACAACTTAAATTAAATCAATTAATTTTATAATCAAATGCACAAACATGCTTTAGGCCACAGTGCCTGCTGCACATTTCTGTGACGTCATAACATTTTTCACACTGACCAACATTCCTGTGCATGTATTTCTTTTTTCTTTTTTTTCAGTGTTTAAAATGATTCAAATTGTGATATTGCAGGTTTTGTGCCAGGGGGAGGCCTAAGGGCTTGCCCTACATCATTCATTATGCCCTCGCCCATCAAGCAGCACAAGCAGTACTGCTCTGGAGTAATTCCAAAAGGGCTCTCATCATTAGCTTGCCACTTGGTGGCCAATTGCTAGAGCAAAGGAGACAAAAGCTGAAGTCCACCCCTGCATGCTCTGATTGCTCTGAGGGAGAGAGGGGGGGGGGGGGCAGAGAGAACGAGGGGTAGAGGAAAGATGGGGGCCTCCTTTTTGGCATGGTAGAACACAGATTCCTACTGCAGAGTAGTTTTAGCACAGGGTGTCCTGGACAGAGGTAAACAGAATCTCGAGCTTCTCTGTGGGTTTTCATTTGATTTAGAGCTCTGTGGTTTAAAGGAGTATCCTCAAGGATGATTGAATTAGGAGGAGTGACAGTTAACATCAGACTCAAGGACAGACAAAGAGGTTTCCTGTTATCTGTCTGATTTATTTAATTGCAAATAATCCTCAAATTCTTCATAATAGCAGCGCCTTTGTATTCCTGGCAGGTGTTTGATCCCTCAGATAAACTAATCATTTCCAATACAAGTGAAGGACTATTGAAATAACTGTCAGATTAAGGACACACCAAGAAAAAGGGGGTTCCATTTTCCATGATTCTGACATGAAGTAATGACATTAAATTAAAGCCTTTGATTTATCTTGATCCTCTTCCTCCTTGTTGGCTTTTTTGCCTCTTCTCTGACTTGCTTTCACTCTTCCGACTAGTAGATTTTGCCATGCTGTGATCCTACTGTGCCTCCAGGCCCTCAGGTTATTTGGATATTGTGTGGAGTCAGAGCTCTGTCAATCAGATAAGCAGTGACCTTGCAGACCTAGCAGATAAGACGTTACATGGCAAGAGGAAATGGCAGCCAGCAGGGGACACAAGGCTCGACTATGAACGCTCAGTGAAGCGAGACTGATCACAGCTGTTCTGTACGAGAATGAAAATATATTACTTGTGCCTTTTGTAATTTCCAATTTATAGTGACTGATCTGATTTGGACCTTGCTGACAAGTGCTTGTCTTATTATCTCTTGAATAAAATCCCTGCAAGGTATTACAAGTTTTGACTAAGAAAACGATGACTGGAAAAGGAAACAGCCTTGTAGAATTTTATATTAAAGGCCAATATTATGGGATTGTGATCATTAGCCATTAAATTTTGTGTACCATCTTTTCCAAATACCAAAATTTAAAACCGGTTACATCAAATCCGAGTATTTTTAAACAGCTACAAAAAACACAGTCCCGATAGTCACAATAAAAGACTTGCACATAGCCATTCCAACTGCCATGGAGTCACTGAGTTTGTAAGGAATAACACAAACTTGCCACTCATTCCATTGCACTGAGAAATTACAAAAGGATGAATGAGGGGCAGGTCTTTGTCTAGGACCGCAGCTTTGGGTGGTCCACAGGTTGGAAGCCCTCTGGGAGGGATCAGGCAGACCTCCACGTATAATGCCAAGAAGACGACTGTTATTTTTAAAGGGTACACACTAATTTAAAGGCATCTTTGCCACAGCCCAGAGTTCATTTTTGTTTGAAAATTATTTTTTCCACAAAGCTATTACTTTGCTTTTAACCATAAGTAAATAATTGTAAGTGATTTTTGGAAAAATAATCTGGTTTTAGCCAATGTCTGACTAACAAAACCTCAGCTTCATTACATATATAAAAGCATGCAATGTCTCACCACTGTGAAACCCAAGAGAAATACCAAAAATACACCATAACACAATATAATCTATTGATTTAAATAACAAATACATAAGCCACACGATAATCTTTGAAAATGTTTGCTGAGCCTATACTCATTCATTTCAACACTCTGCTTCATATTCACACACATTTAGGTCTGGGAGCTGCCCAGGGCAACCACAGTTCTCTGCTGCTGGGGTACTGAGCTGATGGTTCACTTCTTTTCTCAAGAGACCCTTGATGGATGTTGTTCAGCAAGGGAAGAGAAATACCCATTCAGCCCCCTAACTGTCTAGGAGTTCAAGCACTTCACTCACAAGCTCTCCCAAATAAAAGGGTTACCACTAGAAATATCAGACAAGTAAAGCCAATTACACTCACTTTAGCTGTTGTGTAAGTTCATGGCATAAAGGTTTCCAAACTAATTTCCTCAGTGAGCATTAAGTACAAATTTTTGTCTGCAGTGGTGGTATCAGCCCACCCTCCATGATGCCTGAGTACTGCAGTCAGAGGATTCAGGTTACAAGACCTACCGTGTTCTGCATGTAGCTGTTGATTGTGGTTTAACACATGAGACTGTGGTGTTTTCCCCACACTTCAACTTTTCTCCTGGGACGCCTTAAGGTATTGTACCGCCATACCAAACTTTCCCCCATGTCAATCCAAAGGCAGCCTTGAAATGTCCCAACTATTAACTACATGCAATACATGACTGCATAAAAAAACTACAGTCTTTCATTCCTGTGTCCAATCAATTAAACACTGACTCAGAAAACACAGTAATTTAATGTAGTAACTTGACTAAGTCACCAAGGCTGTTTGTGTCAATACTTTATAGAGACAACTCAAGAGTCAGGACCCCCTAAGTCAATTTGCCAGATACAAAGACATCTTTTCAGAAGCTTCAATAACTCTGAATGTATAAATGACATTTACATATGTGATGTTAAATAGACAGAGATCTATTTAATCAGCAGCAAATCAGCAGATCTGAAAGGCTACAGACAACTAAATCAATTGTGTGACTGCAGCACCCTCTATTGCCAAAAGTGAAGACTAACTTATAAATGAATACTACCTAAACTGAACTCGAAGACTATCACTGGACAGGTCTCCAGTCTGTCACAGGGCTAACACAGAAAGACAGACAAACATTCACATTGTCATTCACACTTATTGACAATTTAGAATCATCAGTTAACCTAACTCCCACATGTCTTTGGACTGTGGGAAGAAGCCTGAATACCCTGAGAGAACCCATACAGACATACAGGGGAGTACATGCAAACTCCACACAGAAAGGCTTCAGCTAGTTGGTGGATTCAAACCCAGGACCTTTTTGCTGTGAGGCAACAGTGCAAAATAAGCTGAGTCGAGGGTAATTACTCCTCCATTTCTATCTTTCTTTAAGTATCCTTACTGGCCAACCCCAGCAATATCTAGAACCGCTTTGGTTAACAGCAGCTCCCTTTGTAACTGATCTTAGTTGGTGGAAAATCTTTAAGCTGTTAATACACTTTTAATGTTAAAGAATTTAGGATTCTAGTGATAACTGATCAGAATCTTTAAGTAAAAATCTGACTTAGCCATACACACATTTTATATCACCAGAGAGGCTAGTGGCATTTTAAAGATGGTTTTTGGTGTACTATGTTTGACCATTAAGTCGAACACAATACATACAGGAGAGTTTTACTTTAACTACTGTTTATATGCTTTATTTAATGCTCGCTTATGGCAGTTTCCCTCAATTAAGGGAGGTCTGTCGAGTTTTGAGCCACTCTATCTGGGAAGCAAGCGCCTTCAAGGACCTCTATGGAAAAAGATCCTCGCTACAGGTGGGTTGGACTTAAAATGATCTGTGAGGATTTTAACATGAACGTCCATTTCTGTTATCTCGTTGACAAAGTTTACTAAACATTACACTCCTACTACCATTTGGAGACAGATCCTGGATGTTCTAGACATGTATCGCTTATGTTTAGCTAAAAATTTTACTAGCCTCTTTTTCCATGAACATGTGTCCATTGCTTGACTATATCAACTCATTTTAATTAATCATAATTAAAACCATTTTCTCTAACCTTTAAATTCATAATAACACAAATACTGACTGGTCACCTCATTAGGTACACATATCTAATCAGCCAGTTAGATATTTGAATTTCAATGAATTTCAATGCAGTCTACTGAAATTTTCTTACACAACCATCTCTAGGGTTTATAGAGAATGGTCTGAAAAAGAGAAAATATACAGTGAGTGGCAATTCTCTGGATGAAATGTCTTGTGGATGCCAGAGGCCAAAGGAGAATGGCCAGAATGCTCTGAGTTGATGGGAAGGAAACAGTCACTCAAATAACCATTTGTTACAACAAAGGTATGGAGTATCTCTGAATGCACAGCACATCGAAACTTGAAGCAGATGGGCTACAGCAGCAGAAGGCCACACCAGGTGTTACTCCTGTCAGCTAAGAACAGGAAGCTGAGGCTACAATATGCATGGACTCACCAAAACTGGGCAACAGCAGACTGGAATAATGTTGCCTGGCCTGATGAGTTGAAATGAACTCAACTGAGAAATGAAGTCTCAGTTGAGATGGTAGTGTGAGAATTTGGTATAAACAACATGAAAGCATTCATCTGCCATTGTATCAATGGTTCAAGCTGGTAGTAGTGGTGTAATGGTGTGAGGGATATTTTCTAGGCAGACCTTAGGCTCCTTAATACCAACTAAACACAATTTAAATGTCCCAGCTTACCTGAATATTGTTGCTGTAACTGTACCCATATGGACTGCTCTATCACTAAATCTCAATTCAAAAACACCATTCAGATGAGGTGGAATGGGAGAGTAACACTAAGAATTTGCATCTCACAAATCTGCAGCAACTCTGAGATGTTATTATGTCAGTATGTACAACAATCTCTAAGATCTCTAATCTCTAATGTTTCCAGTATCATATTGACTCTGGCAAAAAGAGTTAAGGCCATTCTAAAGGGAAAAGGGGGTCCAATTTGGTACTAAAAAGTGTACTTAATAAAGTTGCCAGTGAGTGTACACATGACTTTGTGACAGTTTAGCTAACATTTAGTGACCATTTAATCTATTACTTTCAGATGATTACTTTACGTTTAGCCACGTATTTCACCATTTTATGATCTATTAATTATTATTCTTTAGTTTTTTTAAGCCTTTTCTCACATTCTCACTCTCCTTTTTTAAATAACATTTTTTATAACAATAGTGTTTTTTTATATGTTTTCATTGGAAAAAATCGGAGTTTGTTCCCACTCGTTCGTTAAATCATTATTCTTTTAGTATTATTATTATTAAAATACGTTTTTCTCCTATTCTTTTTTTTTTTTCATTTCGCAGCTCCCCGCCTCAACTTAACAGAAAATGCCACTTCCGGTTTACCCGGAACTTAGCATAAGTCCCAAAGATGGCGGAGCAAGGTCCGATGGCCATAGCGATGCGGCTACGAAATCAGCTACAGTCAGTTTACAAACTGGACCCACTGCGAAACGAGGTGAGTAATGGTGTTACTTGAGCTCGTCCTCACAGAGGGGGGAAGGTACCGAGGGTCGAAGTGTAGCAGGGGGGACTTAATCCCACGTATTAGCGGCAGATCGTTGTCGCCTCCGCGGCGCTGATGGAGAGAGAGGAGAGCGATGCTGCTGAAGCGCTGCGAGGAGAGACGTGCTTGAGCATGCGTAGAGGGCATGAGTGCGATCGTGTTGTTCTGTGGAGCAGCGTGCTGGAACCTTGTCAACTAACTGTTATTTTGCCTTTTCCAAAGCACACATTTAGGACTTATTCTCAGTTCAAGCTCGGGTTGTTTTTTTGTTTTGTTTTTTACATTTAAATCAAGCGTTGTGTGAGTAAAGTGGGGCGGTAACGGTCGTCGCACTCCGTGGGTTCTTTCTCGTTGTGTAATGAAGTAACGGCTCTCTTGTTTCGAACTGCCGTGGGTTTGTGGTTGATTTGATCGCACGGAGTTGTTAGTAAGAGAACCCTTCGTTGCTTTTACTCTATTTTAAATGTTTCATCGCGATGCTGCTCACGGTTTCCACCAAATCAGTCCAAAAACGTGACAAACATCATTCCACTTTTCTGTCAAAATGTCCCCCTTTGTTTCCATTTAATCCATGTTTTGTATGAACATTCACCGGCGCCACTAGTAGGAAAACTTTATTTTGTTTTGGTCGGTTCGTGGGTCTTTCCCACAGAGGTCAAAGGTCAGGGTCAGCTTAGAGCAGCACCTCTCTGAGCTGGACAAACCCGTTTTCATGTTTGAGTACTTGAGCAAAACACAGACACTTGTCTATAGGGGTGAGCCATAAAGAAAGTCTCGTTTAATTCAGCTTTAAACTCTGATTTTTCATGCATTTAAAAAAATTGGCACCCACTAAAGAGGCTTTTCCATTCCAAAAAAAAATCTTCAGTACTGCAACCTTTCTAAGATTTTTTTTATGTTAAATTTACTGAAACTTAAAAAATTTTCTGCTAAAAATATAGTAAAAAACTACAAAAACTGTATGTAGATCAACTGGACTTGTGTGCGTAATCACCATTCAAAGGCTCATTCTGCGCATGGATATAAAAACAGTACAAGTCTGAATGCTTGGCCTCTGCAGTGACCGCATACTATGACTCCACAGGAATTGTGCTGTAGGGGACATTTTTAATTTGGTTTCTGTTGTTCCTTTAGAAAGAAGGGAATACACTGCTCTACAAAGTTGTCCTGAATAGTCTGTTACCTTTGTCTTGTGAAAATCCCAGATCCTTCAGATTTTTAAGTAAGCTTCCTAGTTTGATAGTGCCTTCATCCATCCATCATCCATAGCTCTTGTTATTTACATACAGAGTTTAGTTTTATGGCCTTTTGCTTGCTTTTGCCAGCAGTCCATCTCTCATCTGATCAAGGCTTCTAAGCTGTTCCCTGTTCATAGTTTAAATCCAGAGGCAATCATGATTTTGGTTTTTGTGCATGTAGTGCTTAAACTATGGAACGGCCTTCATCAGGCCAACAACTCAGGTGAATCAGTGGTTTATTTGTTTTCAACACCTGTTAGATTTTTATAGGTTGTCTTTTTGTTAAACACTGGCCATGTGCCCTTTGCTTTTGGCTATGGTTCACAGCAGTGTTTTCACTGTAATTATACTCTTACTGTTTTGTAAGTATAATTCTACTACGGGTATCACAATAACCATTACATTCAAAGAAATGAAACATCAATGTTGTAACATAAATGCATATAGCAGTAGTTTTTGTAAGAATTTCTACAGTTTTATGTACTCATATTTTGACTTTAAATATTTCCCATAAATGACCTAAATCATACATACATAATAAGCAAAGATTTGTACTTTGCGACATAGGGTCTTTTCCTACTGGATCACATCCAGCCTAAACCATTGATACAAGGCAGGATGGATCTATGCTTTTGTGTTAGTTACACAAAATTCTGACCATACCATCCGAATGTTTCCCAAAGGAAATTGAAACTGATCAGACCATGCACTGTTTTTTCAGTCTTTTAGCGTCCAGTTTTGGTGAGCCTGTGCAAAGTGTAGCCTCAGTTTCCTGCTGTTAGCTGAAAATAGTGGCACCAGTGTGGTCTTCTGTTAGTGTAGCCCGTCTGCTTCAAGGTTTGACATGTTCAGAGATGCTCTTCTGCATACCTTGGTTTCATGAGTGATTCATTGTCAAAGCAGTCTGACCATTCTTCTCTGACCTCTGACATCAAGAAGGAATTTTCACCCCGAGAACAGTCGCTCACTGGGCATTTTCTCTTTTTTGGACCATCGTCTATAAACCCTAGAGATGTTTGTGTGTGAAAATCCTAATAGATCAGCAGCTTCTAAAATACTCAGTCCAGTCCTTTTGGCACCAAGAGCCATGCCATATTGAAAATCACTTTAAGTCAATTTTTTTCCCTCCATTCTGATACTGGGGTTTAAATTCAGCAGGCCCTGTTGACCATGTCTGCATGCCTAAATTTCGTGTTGCTGCCATATGATCTGCTAGATATTTGTGTAAACAAGCAGTTCCAAAGGTGTAACTAACAAAGTAGCCAGCTTGTCAAAACGCTTTTTTTGTCTCCACAGGAGGAAGTAAAGTTGAAGATCAAGGACCTGAACGAACACATTGTCTGCTACCTTTGTGCAGGCTACTTCATAGATGCCACAACAATAACAGAGTGTTTACACACCTGTGAGTGTTAACAGAGCCAAATGATCATTTATCCTAATATCATTTGCTGTCAACAGCCTTAATGCCATTTCACAGGCACTGTTAAACTGTCTGTTATCAGCGTAATGTGAAGCAAATATCTGTGTTTCTTTTTTTCCTCTACAGTCTGTAAAAGTTGTATCGTAAAGTATTTGCAAACAAGCAAATATTGTCCAATGTGCAACATCAAAATTCATGAAACACAGCCGTTACTCAACCTCAAATTGGATCGAGTGATGCAAGACATTGTCTACAAACTGGTGCCTGGATTACAAGAAAGTATGTAAACAAAACTGGTCTCTACTATTTGTTAGTTATAGTTGGTTATGTTTTTGCAAGGCATGTGCTTGTTTAGCACCTGCTAATAAAGTAAATGCTGGAGTAATAACCAAATGAAAGCATCCTTTAACAGAATGAAGTTTTTAACAGATGTAGGCTGTTCTTATGAGTTGCTGCCTGTCACATTTGAATGATTTTCTTAGTAAAATCCTTTGTTATGTTTGCTTAGGTGAAGACAAAAGAATAAAGGAGTTTTATCAGTCACGGGGATTAGAGAGAGTCATTCAGCCTGCTGGAGATGGTAAGTCATCATTTTATTCTTGCATCTGTCTGCATTATACAAAAAGACACTATCTGATATCCAGTGCATTAATTGGTTGAATCCAAATCATGCCATATTGAGCCAGCTGTTATCAAATAATGCAGTGGTTTTGAATTAGTTAATGAGTGACTATGAGACTGATATTTATCTTAATAACACAAATCTTACTTTTTTGCTGATGTACTGGTCAGAATTATGCCACACTGGCCACAGCTGCAAATTGTTTTTCAAGATTATCATCAAATTTCAAGCAGTTATGCTTTTTTGCAAGTCCTGAGCACTAGGGCTGTTCGATATAACGATATATATCGGATGACGATATAAAAACGTCTATCATTTCATTTTACGCTATCGTTTGTTTCGTGGTGTCGTAAAATAAACTGTTTACGGCAATATTTTTTCATCGTTTTGATGGTCACTGTAGTGGCTATATTAATTTCTCTCTCTCTCTTATATTTAATATAAACCCTTCACAATAAAGCTCAAGATCCTGTTGAGACTTTTCAAAATAAACTCAATCACGTGAAAGAGCAGATTATTTACGTATGAGAAGCAAAAAAGAGCCGCCGGGTGCTAAAAAATAAACCTTAGACTCAAACGTTAGAACAGGCTTTTCCCCGCAGCACGCCATGTAATAAATATTCACAAAGAAAACGGCGGCCGTTACAACCTATGTCTAAAAATGTATAGTTTCATGCATCTGTTAAAATACTCGACTCCAGCTACATGACGCGCAGCTGGAAACACTTCCTGCAAGTCGAGCTGCCCGAGATTCGCATAATTTACAGAAAATGTTACATTTTTGTGATTTATATCGTTATCGGCACGATAGAATTCTTATATCGGGATATGAGATTTTGGTCATATCGCACAGCCCTACTGAGCACCATAGTGAGGTAGTGACAGAGGTGGTGATTGTCTGCCCTGAGTCAAACTGCACCTGATTTATTAACTAGAGATGGACCGATCCGATATTACGTATCGGTATCGGTCCGATACTGACGTAAATTACTGGATCGGATATCGGAGGGAAATAAAAAATATAATCCGATCCATTAAATATCAAAAAAGCACCTCAAAAAACTTGCGACACGGCATAACTCGGCTCATAACCGTAGCACGTCGGAGCAGTGTGCGTCACGTGATAGAGCGGCTGTGTGTATTTGTAGCCTCGCTACCAATCCGGCATTTCATCTCCGAGGAAGTTATCCCAGAGAGAAGTAAAGCAAGTGAATGTTTATAAAGCATTCCCACGTTAAGCTTAACAACCGATATATGGAGCGACTGCCTCTTCTCTCCCCCTCCCTCTCTTGTTGCTACTTCAATCATGAAACTGATCAATGATCAGCTGATCGGCTTTTCTGTCGCGAGTCCGTCTCTCTTGTTTGTTTATTGACCACTTCGCGCCAGAAAGAGGAAAACAGCGGCCGAACAACAGCAGCACGTTTAAGCTTGATAAGCTGTTGTTAGAATTTATTTAATATTACTTTCTACACCAGGATCCTTTTCTACGCAGCTGACGGCTGGTAACTGTGCAGGGGCGGATCTAGCAAAGTTTAGCCGGGGGGGCCGATAGGGCATGAACAGGGAAAAGGGAGCACAAAGACATACTTTTCTTTCTTATTCTCATTTAAAATGTCTAGCTTTTAATAAATAATTATCTGAATCTTACACTCAAAGTTTTAATCTGATGTAAAATGTATAGAAGTCCATTACTGTATATAGTAACTGTTAAGTCTAATATACCCTAGTAAGCTATAGTACTTTTTCCTTTGGGAAGGTACCATCTGTGCAGTCTGGAATTCTGTTGAAGAAAGATGTTGAATCTATTTAATTATTCTTGAAAAATAATTGATTTCTGTGCATTTTTTTTCACACTGCATCAAATTAAAGTTGATTACATCCATTAAGCATCATGAGGTGGAGGGTGGGGGGTGGTTCCCTATTTTTTTATTTTTTTTTTGCTGGGAGTTTTAGAACCCTATTAGTTAGGTTGCTTACTCTTTAAAATACCAGAATAGGGAGGATGGAGTAGGTTTAAGTTTATTAGATTGATCAGTATTGCTGAACTATGAAATATTTTGGGTGCAGTGTATTTTTTGCATACTGGTATAACAGAATAGCTTTAGTGCTTGTTTTTTTTTTAACTTGAGTATGAACTTATACAAAAGCAGCAAGATATTAACAAAACAGTTTTATTGATTAAAAAACACACTATATCAGATTCATATCGGTATCGGTATCGGACATAAAAAAGTGGTATCGTGACATCTCTATTATTAACCCTGATTGCTTTTTCTGTCTAGATGGTGTACCAGATGCTACAGTACCTTACACAAGCTTTGACCACTCAAAAGCTCACTTCTACAGATACGACGAGCAGGTTTCACTGTGTTTAGAAAGGTTAAGGTAGGCTGCACTTTTGACTGTAATGGATTATCTTAAAGTGATCTGTGTGTACTTTTATAAAATATTTATTTGAGATAAGGCTGATAGAATGTAAATATGAAGGTGATTATATTAGTCTGCATGTTGTAAGCTATGAGGTTCAAGATAAACCTGTTTTAACATAGCATGCATGTTTCAGCGCTCTTTATTTCTTGTTTTTCAGTTCATCACTAGCTGAAAAAAAAGATAAAACAAAGCTTACTCTTCAGGTAAGTCACTAATAAGCCCTGATAGAGTACCATAAACGTACATCAGCAAGTCTTTTTACTTTGTGAGATTGTTAAGTGTTTATTATTGCTTTTAAAGTGGCCTTTTCAAACATGTCTCCGGGGCACGTTTTTTGAAGCTTTTACAAGTTATTTCCACACTTAACTGTACAGCAAATACATGGCACAGTGACAAGTGCGGACACAGAAGGTCTGGTTTGTCTGGCTGCTGATGAAACATCACACTCACAGAGAGACAGGGATAAGTGGGAGAAATACACCAGTGAGGCATATAATCATTCTTTATTTCCCAACCAAACTGCTTCTTTCTCAATAACTGGATTTTCGTAGTATCTTTGGCCCACGTATTGAAATCGGAGGCTTAAGCTGTTGGGTAATGTTTGCAGTGGTTAGTGTTGAGGTCCTTATGTCAAACAAGCTGTGTTAACTCAAACATCACACACAAGTGTATCATTAAATAGTTGGAACAAATGCATTGTTTTAAATTGCTTTGGGGACCAGATCTATTAATGTATACTTGTCAAGTTTTCGCTCTTTAAGTGCACAACCACTTACCCGTCATTATGTCATCCATTCTTTGGGCCAAACCATTTTGGATTCATGAAAAATGAAGTCTGCTACTAGAAGGGGTTTTCATGCCTTCAAATGGACCTTTGCTCTCTCTCTCTATACATATATATATATTTAGGGCAGTGTTTCTCAGACCTGGAATGCTCAACTTTACAAGCAAAAAACTGATTATTTTATGCAGTAAAACGAAACCCCACTTACAGAAATGGTGAAATGTTCTTATTTCAGTTCAGGGGATTTCCTTTTGTTGGAAAGCCAAAACTTGTATTTGGACAGAGACAGTTTTTTTTCTAATTTTGGTTCTGTACATTACAACAATGAATTTTAAATATATAGATACATATTTAAATATATACATATATAAATACAGAATATATAAATAAGAAATGAAATATACTCATTAATGAAATGTAGCAGCCAAATGTCTATTGCACGGTATTTCGACAATATTTTCACAGACCGGCCTTTAAGGTGTTGCAGATAAATATAACAAAATACAACCGATACCAAAAAAAAAAAAAAAAGATTTATTCATAACACACGGGGAAAGACCCAGGGAAATCGCGTTAACGATAAAAACTATTTTTAAAAATGATGACAAAAACTGACAAAACCCCTGAAAACCATAAATTTCACACCCGAGCCTCAACGCAGCCGTCCCCAGCCCCGGGGTACGGGCCGCAGCTGTACATCATCAATAGTGCAATGATTTGTTTTTCCAGCAGAGGGCACCATTGTTTAACAGACGTGCATGTGATACCAAAGCCATGTCCTTTTCCTAAACTCTTCTGCTTAAGAGGAGTTTGATTGGGAGAGTTAATTTTGATTTTACATGGGTTCAGTTTCATAATAAGGCAGATTTGAACCTGGTTGTTTAGGTATTTCATCTCAACTTTTAGTATTTCAAAAATTACTGACTATATTCAGTTGTACTTCACCCTGACCACTTTCTCACTACTCTGCATATGCAGTCGTAGTCTGCTTTGTTTTGTTTTTTTACTGAGATGTGAATTAATTAAAGCAAATTTCTGTCTGAGTTCTACAAAAAGAAAAGTAAAACTCACCCTGCATTTTTGGGGATAAGTAAGTTTAGCACCGTGGCTTCAGAGTGTTGAATAAGTCAGTCGGGTCTGGAAAATGTCGAGCAGGAAGCAGAATTTTTCTTCACTGTAAATCTAATTGTAACACGAATATGCCACACCCTGGTGTTTCACTCCCAGGTAATTTATCTTAGTTTATATTTCCTTAATACTTGAAATGTGCTTTTGTAACAAAACACTGTTAGAGTGGGTGATACTCTACAAATGTTGATATTATAAACATTTTATTATTTTAAGGACAAAATTTAAGACTACTGTTAAGACAGAGGCATGCTTTTCTAGCCTTACAGACAAAACAAAACAAAACTTTTATAAATATTGGTATAAAACTCTGCCTCAACACTGCACCAGTTCCTCCATCAGTACAAAATGTGAGTCTTAAAGTCCAAAAGTTTAACTGAGCCCAGTTTATCAGTTTTACAGTTTTTTTTTTAAGAAAAAGGTATAAATCTGACGCATTTACCTTCAGAATAAACAAGAACGGTCCCTAAACATCTCCCCTGGGGTTATAGGAGGCTATGCAGTAAAATAAATGTGCAGCTGGCCATAATTTATTTGAATTATTTTCAGTTTGAACATGTTAATGACTCATTATATTGCCTGTCTGGAGTTTTACAGTGCACTGTTTGACTTTATCTCTGCAGCAGAAGTTTGTTCGCTGTTCTGTTCGAGCAGAAGTGAGGCACCTACGGAAAGTGCTTTGTCATCGATTAAACGTAGAAAAACACCAGGTAAGTCAGCCATAGTCTTTTATGTCATCAAACTGTAACATTACAATATTATTTCCCAGCATTGTTGTTCTACAAAAAATTATTTGTTATTTTTACTAATTACTGTGTAAAATAATTGATCTGTCTAACCAACCTCACTCTTGATCCCTCGTGCTTTTTTTTACAGGGTCAACTTATCCTGGCCCTTAATTACAGTTCATTTGTAATCTTTATTAGACATGTTTGTCGATTTCAGACCAAACAATTCAGTGAATTTCACCCCAGAACTACATACCTTAAAGGGCTTTTTTCCTGTTTGCATTTGCACTACCAATAATTAACAACATACCACATGTTTCAGTTTAAATGTGTTAAACTGTGTCACATCTTGGTAAACCTGACAGACACAATAAAGCTGCGTCCTTGTTTAAGAAGTAAAGAACTTACTGTTTACCTTTATTTGTGTCAAAATGGTTAAGTCAGACTTAGTTTAATTTCCATTAAGATCATTTTATCTTTACATTATAAATCACCACTCTACCTATTAATGTTTCTGCTCGTCCTTACTTGAATGTTTTGTTTGTGGGTGTCATTGTGGTGCATTCATGACATAAGCCATTTCTGGGTTTATCTTTGTCCGTTCTTTCTTGCCCATTTTGTTTCCTTGTGTTTCACTGAGATAGGTTTTGGATCCTCAGACAGAAAAAAGATGCGAGCTAATTAAAATGTTGGTTAATCTTCCAAAGAGGGCTGCATTATATGCAGTAATAATAACATTAATATAGTGTTTTACTGTTAGGACCATAGCTGACTTGCTCTGTGGGCCAATTTCAGCTCTCGGGCTGTATTTTCCTCATGTGTGCTGCAGAAGGATCTAAATAGATTTGTATTCTTTCCATCACATATAGACTTAATAAAGCCTGGACACCCCCCCCCCCTCCAGAGTTCACACTTTGTACTACTGAAGGCATTTGCCAATGCTGGATTTGTGTGCGCACTTTTTAAGTCATAGTTCAGCTTGAAAGTGCCTTTTCTGTGAAACTAATCATATAAACCAATAAATCAACTATAGGCAATTTACAGGAAGCAGGCTATTGTGCAACAACATTATTGTATTATTATAGTATCAGCATTATTAATTGAATTTAATGTTAAACAAATGTGCTATTATCTTTTTTGGGGTTTTGGGGGCTTTTTTTCATTTTCATTAAGGTCTCTCAGTGACATATTCCATTTAAAAAATTCAGAATAAAAAAGTTTAGTCCATGACAGTAGCAGGGTCATTAAAACAAAGCTGCCCAATCATGTTTTCAGTGACGAAAGAAGTAATAAAAGTCTATATGAAGTTTTTCTTCACATCTGTTTGTATGGCCTCCCTACAGGTCCAGATGCTGTTCAATAACGAGTTTCTGCCAGATCACATGACCATGAAGCGGTTATGGCTCTCACACTGGTTTGGCAAGGTACAGTGCACCCACTGTCAGCTAGCGCAGATGAATGCCACACATTTCTTTACACCTGAACAATTCCTTTGTACTAGAATTCAGTTGGTAAATAAGGAGAAAATATTAAGATGTATGATTAAAAAATTCCAGTCATAGCTTGAAAAATAACTGTTAAAACAATCTGTTTCAATTGAACAAAACACTCAGTCTGGAAGTAGTGGGATAGTTTTTGCGTTATCTGTGCAAGATGTGTATGGTTATGTATATCTCACTTTAAATACTGCAATATCTTTTCTCTTTAGGCCCAGCCATTAGTTCTTCACTACACCATCAAGGACAAAAGAACCAGATAGGACTTGTTTTTCAGTTGGACAAAAGCTGTACATATTTTGTACAATACATATTCTATTTTAATAGTGTTTGTGTACATATACTTATTTTCCTTGTTTTGTATTTTTGAAAATAAAATTTTAAATGGAAAATTGAGCTCGTGTTAATGATTGAGTAGGTGTTTCCATCAGCATAAGGCCTGCATACACAAAGGCTCTCGGTGTCTAATTCATTATTTATTGTACACATCACCTGACAGGCTGAATGGAGGGTTCTGGACAGAATACAAAGAGATTGGTGCTCATTGCAGTTTTATTTAATATCTCGATAAAAGCTGCAAGAAGTTATTCAGTAAGCTAAGTGTGAGTTATGATCCAGTTGGCAATGAAGAAAATCCACTCAGCAGTGGATTTTCTTTTCCCTGCGTACAAATCCATAATCATTAGTGAGGTTATGGCTGCAGTTGTGAAACCATATTATTTATGGGGAGGGGGGGTTGGGCTTTTTGGAGGGGGGTGTGTGTGCCTTATTATTAAACTTTGTCAACAAATCGCTTAACTGCAGCCATGTGTTGGCACTACGAGTGCAGTGTTTCTTTTAATTTCAAAATTGAACACAAATTATTCCCCTATGTTTACATTAAAAATATATAATCATTACTTGTTTTGTCATGAAGTTATTGGATGTTTTTCATGATTTTTTTTCGTTTAAATTTTAAACTTTAAATCACTACTAGCAAAATAAATGATGTGCAGAAGATATAAAGAGCAAATGTGAAAAACAAAATCAGATTTCTTAGCTTTTTTCCCCACTTTCATGATTAAAGTAAAATCTGTTTTGGCTGCAGATACAGCCCCGAATATGTCTGCCATGCTTTACACATCTGGACTATTTCCCCATCTTCCATGAGAAAACTGTTCATGCTTCTGCAGGTAGTTTATCTCTGAAATAAAACATCTTCTAAGTTCGTTTGCAGAGCGCAGCACGTTTCGCTACACTGGCTTTTGCATTTTCAGTTTTTCTGGGGCCTTTCACAGAAAAGTTTGGTGTATGATTGTTTCAGAGATCATGTTTTTAATAGTCACCCAAGACCCACAGCAGCAGTTTTTTTTGACGAGTCAGAAACCTGTGACTCCTAATATTAGGAAGTGTGAATATGCGTCTCCTATCTCAGCCATGTAGCTGCTTCTGTGTTGACACAGACCACTTGGTTTCCTCTCTCACAGGCCTGCTCAGGCTAGATTTACAGCCCTGCCGTGTCTTTTCCATTTTTATAATTGACCTTACTGTAATCTGAGTGATATTCGGCGCCTTGGAAACAACTACTATCCCTCCCCTGCATGGTAGTTCTCTGTAAACATGTCAGTGTGTAGATTACTCAGGATTATCCCTACTAGATACATGCACATTTAAGCTCGCTGCTTATGCAACTGTTTTGTTTGTGTGTGTGTGTGTGTGTGTGTGTGTGTGTGTGTGTGTGTGTGTGTGTGTGTGTGTGTGTGTTTTCCAGTCATCCACATAAATGGTTTGCTTTTATTTACGAAGCAGGTCAGGAAAATTAAGAAGTAATTCACTAATATAAAAACTATATAAAGTGTTTGTCTTCAAAGTCACTTAGGTACAACTTTTTGTCGTTGTTGTTTTTTCTTAGCAGTTTAACATTTCATCTCATAAGTTAGGATTCCTGCAATATACAGATTTTTTAAAAAGCATGAAATTTGATGGCGCAGATGTTGACGCATCCTGAGATTATATGGTCTCAAACAATCCCTGAAACCAGCAAAAGCTTTCGTTAGGTCCTGCATACCTGATAAATGCCCCTATCTATGAAGCACCATACTCCCACACTCTGTTACAAATCTGTGGTCCACATCCCAAACTGGAGATAAGTGCTTTAGAAAGCTCCCCCGTTTCAATCGAACTGCTGTTTTCAGAGTCACTGCAGTGCTTCTTATGGTGACCTTCATGTGTTCAGTGAGTCCAGTGAATTTTCTCTTCGGAATAACAGAATGTACAACCACCTCCACTTTTTTCCCCTTCTTTCTATAACACAGGGATATTTTTCTACATGGCTTTCAGAGAAAACTGAGGCAGTTTTATCTTTGCACTGAGTTTTATCTCTGTCACATTCTGTGGCTGTTTTGCTCTTCTTGCAAAGCAAATCCTCCCAGATGGGCACTAGATGGCACACTTGGTGCTTCTCAGGCATCACACTAGCTTTGATGTGTGTGATCTTGTCCTGAGTGAAAGCAAAGTCTCTGATAACCTGACATGATCTGATAATACATACAAGCCTTCTGTCTCTACTCTTTCTAAGTACGCTGTGGTGTTGCTGCCAAACCATTTAAGCAACAGTTTGCTGGGCTGCTCGATGGGGTTTCTTAAAGATCTTGTGTGGAAATTCATATTAAGAAAAAAAATAACAGTAAATGTTTAACACTTGCGTAATATTGCATAGATAACATCTAGGATATTTTTGTTCTGTGCTAGATGTGGACAGACATCAGTGTTCACGTGTCTTAAAGGGCAAAGGTTAGAAATAAGTTTAGAGTTCATATTAAAGAAATCCTCGTCTTCATCAAGGGCAGAACAATTTTCCAAGTGTGGAGGTCAGTAACCTGTAGTAAGGCAGCTGTTGAGTAAAGAATCACTGGAATTTCTCATGGTGGAGCCTGAGCAAAAAAAAGGATTTTCCGTATTTTTTTACAGTAAGCTTGATAACATCTAAACGTTACTATAAAAAAGAAAAAAATCCCCCCTCCACAACAAACACACAGACACGTGATTTTCCACCCTTGAGGATGTCTCTTCAGGGTACTCTTATGTTGCAAACAAAACGACAATCTTCTAAAGCTGTGACCTTCACGCCAAAATATATGTTTCCAGTTCTCTGTTGGAGCTCTTAGCCACATTACAGGTTGTCTCTGGGTTTTTTTGGTCCTCTTTATACTAAATTATAAATGTGCATCTAAACGTGACCCAGTCACTTTGAAAGCCAAGTGCCTGCTGTCTCTTGACGTACAGGACCATCTGTGTTTTAAAGTCATTTTGAAGAAAAGAGTCAAATAGATGGTACACATTATCATAAAAAGAAAAACAGCTATTCATACAGCAATTCAATTAAAGATGTTAATTATTATTTCTAAACCAATTTTTAATTAATGAAATTGATACTTTGTAACAAAAAAAATAATAAAGGATTGTAGAGAGTCATCTGATTAATAATTAAAGGAGTTGTTATAAGCTCAGTGAAAATCACAGTGAATTGAAGTTTTCAGAAATGGGTGTTATTTATAAAGAAAATGTTGTAGCTTTATCAGGAGGTTAATCCTATTGGGGGCTTTATCCATTTTACACTGACTTTTATTTAAGGCTCCATCCCCTGCGTTGTTCCTGCTGCCAGTCCAGAGTGTCTTTATAATAAAAGGCCTACTTGACTTTTCAACCTCCACGATTCCAGCCGATTACTTCTATTGTGTTTGCCAGTCTGCTGTGTTTATCTGCCCACCCAAAAGAAGAGAAGAAAAAACTGGGTCCTAACAAGCCCTTTAGTTTTCCCCCAGTTTCACTTTTTTTTGTTTTTGATCGAAGTGAGTTTTTCTAATAACAGACAATTAAAAATAAAAGACGACTGTCTCAAATAAGAAAACATTTTTTTCTGAATTTTCAGTCTGTTCTTCTTAGCAAAAATAAATAAATAAATAAATAAACGATGTGATACCTTTTAAACTTATTTTGCAAAATGTTTATTCTTTCAGATTTAATTTGAAATGTTGTTAAATTCATTTTTATTTTCCTTATTTCATGTTCGACAAACTAAATGCGAATTATCCGATTTTTCTTCTGAAATGTTAAGAGCATTTTAAATTAATTTCGGTTAAAAATCATACATTTGATTACGCTTCTCTCATTAGGTCTCTAAATTGAAAAAAAAAAAAACAAAAACCTCGAAAATATTTTAAAGGGAAGCGCGGAAAAGCGATTTTAAAAATCCTGCAGGACGGTTTTTATGTTGAACATAAGCTTAAGGAGAACTCAATTTAAGATAAACTACTTTCTGTCATTAAATAAACTACAACAGCAGCCACCTCCTCTCCCTCAATAACACACATTCACCAAACTTTTGGTGTGGCTACAAAACTGTTGCAAATGGTCGGCTGGCAGCAGCAGCAGCAGCACGTCGCATTTCCACTGCCTCCCATTGAGGTTTATTCATTAGGATCCTCACACTAACCCATTTGCTATTCATTGGTGCCTTTTTCTCCTTTTTTCCAAACAAACCCGAGTCAAGAGTGGCAGATGCGTGCCATTATTGCCCACGGCTCGGTGGAAGCTGTTTTATGCAAGGCAAAGGCGGGTTAACCTAATCAATCATGTCCACTAGTTGTGTTAAAGACGATTCATAGAAGGAGGAAGAAAACATATGGCGCAGGGGTGGAGGCAAGCTTTTCTTAACACCGCAGCCAGACCGGGACCTTCTTGCGACAGGATGTATTCAAAGCCGGTGGAGAGAATGGGAATAAAGGCGGTGGACGGCTGCTAATTGAAGTCATGGCACTTCAGGCTTGAAAGCAGAGGTCAATTATTCAGAAAGTCCCGTTTTTACCAAGCGAAGCAAATTTTAGGGTGAATATTTTATGTGTCTCCTTAAACTCTCAAAGCAAATCCAGAGGTTGTTTTAATTCTATTTAGTGCGTCTTTATGATAGAAGATTCCTTTATAGAAAAGAGGGATTATGGCCCATTTTCCTCCCTCTAAAATGTAAAATCAAACCCCTTTTATTTCAGTCAACTCTCTGGTTTATTTTTTAAATTTAGGCTCATGTGCACAATCACACATCCAACAGCGCCGAAAGCTTCTTGAAATACCATATAACCTTTATTTACATAGATGCTGATTAAATAGAATGTTACAATAAAATTATCGCATAGGATGTTTGATCTATATACAGAATTCAGAGCGTGTAAAAGTTTGCAGTCGATAGCAATGGACGCCTTCTTTGCGCTGCGAATAGGCCTCCAAGCTTGCAGAAACACCTTTCTCTCAGGACAAAAAAATAAGTCTATTCTTAATGTAGGATGAACCTACAAGTTGGGGTGTATTTGCTTAAAAAAATCATAGGGGGTGTGATTTAAATATTCGTCACGTCTGATTAATTTTATTGAAAAAAGGCGAATAAATGGCAAAAATAATTGCACAACTTTTCCACCCCCTTGAATCACGAAATAATAAAATGTATATTTAAATGTTTAGTCTATACAATTATCAGTCTTCCTGTACCATAACAATTTGGTCTGTCTGAAAGAATAGCAGGGATTCCTCAGATTTTTTGTGGTGAAACTTAAATGACAGACTCGGAAGGCTTTACAAGTCCCAATAATAAATTAACATGAAGAGGAAAAGAAAAATGGGGGAGGAAAAACTTTCCCGAAATGTTTATATATGTGTGTATTCTCCTCTTGTCAATATCCGTGCAAAAGTTTGGCAAGAAAAATGTCCCCTTTTGATATTTTGTTGTTGTTGCTGCTTATGAAAATCACAGACCCCCCCTGACTGTCAATCGTCCACCTCGATTTCCTCGTCATCCTCCGAGAATTCATCCGTGGTTTGGTCTCTTGACGAGGAGGGGGACTGTGGGAAGGCCCGGTGTCCTTGAGAAGTCGGGGAGACACTGGGCGATCTGGCCCCGGGGCCCCCACTCTGGGGGTCCTCAATGTTGTCCATGCTGACAAGCTTCTGCAGGGTCTGTGGGGTGATTTTCTTGAGCGACTCGACATCTGCTTTCATCTCCTCCAGATCCCTCTTGAGTTTAGCTCTGCGATTCTGAAACCAGGTGATGACCTGCGCGTTGGAGAGTCCCAACTGCTGCGCGATTTGGTCACGGTCGGCCGGAGAAAGGTACTTCTGGTACAAAAACCTCTTCTCCAATTCGTAAATCTGGTGGTTCGTGAAGGCTGTCCGCGACTTTCTCCTCTTCTTAGACGTCTGCCTCTGTCCAAAAGCATTTAGATGCTCACGACCTTGGATGAGTGGGAGAAGAAAAACAAGAGGGATGAAATAGCCGCAAGAGTCACTTACCCTCAAACTCCAACAGCAACAGAGGGCAGTGCAGAACAGGCCTGACCACGCTCTGCGGGCTTGCTTTTGACCTTTTCCTTGTAGCAAACTATTTATCACACTTAATTTCTGATGAGGACATTTGAAATTTACCCTGCAGAATCAAGGTAACCACTGCTGCGATCATTTTGGAATGGTTTAAATACTGTGTAAAAAAAAAAAAGTAAATTTGCACTGGAAAGCAGAATAACCTTTCAATTCCCACCATATCATTAGCCAAGCAAAAAATAAGTAAGTTGACTAAGAATGGCTATGCTTACGTATTTCTGCTGCAGGCCTACATCATGAATCAGGATGTAAAATAGTGTCAGTTGTAAAAAAAAAAAATAAAAAAAAAAATCTGTTTATTTAATCCAACGTAGCACTGCATGCAGCAGGCCATAGTAGCTATTTGATGTTTTGACAACACACACGAGCATATTCAAAAGATTAGCCACTTACATCAGTTTATGTATGAAATGCACGCATATTTGCATGCGTAAATGCCCCGTGTCCTTTTCCTTATCTTGAATTCTACACGCATTCCCATACAGCTGTCCTAGCATGTCTGCATTAAAAAGTCAAAACAAACCCAGCTAGCAGTGACCTTAGTTCTGAATCCCGCATTTACTGTACTTGTTCCCCTTAAAAACTAATTTGAATGCTTATCCTGCCTTCCCGAAAATTCAAAATTGGGTCAAGAAAGTTTTTACCTTCCGCTGCCTGGATAACGCTGACTTCCAGACCCTTAAACGTTTTGCTGGCCAGCTCCTCCAGCGCGCACAGCGGCGAGGACGGAGTGGTGATCCCGTTCCTCGCTGAGTTGGAGCCCGTCACTTTCTCAAGCACTCTGGGCGGACAGATACTGGCGACCGACTTCTTCACGGAGGGTTTGTTAAGGATATCCTCAATACTGAAAGGCGTTAACGGTTTGTTGGAGTTGGCCGGCGGCGGCAGCTGGTCCAAGGGAGCCCGCCTCCTCTCCTCGCCGCCGGACTGCAACACAGAACCTGCCTTCATGTCTTTACTGGAGGTCATCGCAGTCCCGAAGAAGTGCTGCTTTCAGGAAAGTTGATTATTTCATTCAAATGGCAGATTTAAGCGTCCACAAGTTTACCTCTGGTGCTCTCGTAGACCTCCACAATATTTTGAAACGAATTCTGCAACTTAGCTCGTGTAAGAGCCTTCCTCCAAAATAACCATGCTTCGGGCGTAGTTGTAAAGGCAGCCGGACTATATTCCCTTCAGAGAGTCCCAGTTCCTCTGCCAAGTTCCATGTAGATCTTTTGGAAGTAACCGGCTGGAGGGGGTGAAACCCTGCAAGGCAAGAAAGCTTTCACAGGCAGAGAGAAAAAGAAAGCGACTGCTAACGAGTTATTGTTGATTGGGCGAAGTTCAATTAGAGAAACACTACACTACTTGCTGACCCGCTGCTGCGTCTTAAAGGGCCGGACCATAATAACTAATTGGACGTGGGGAATAGGAGGAGTCTGTTGCTGCCGAGGAGAAAGATGCCCTGAAATGTTTATGCATCTGTTTCCCTCTGCTGGAGTATTCTCCTAAAAAAGGGAGAGTTAAAAGGCATTAGAATAGAGCCACCAGCATTTCTGCATTATTGAAAAGTCTGGAGGAAGACAGAACCAGCAACAATCTCTTGCCGTCATGTGAATTTAGTCGTTCTGTCACTTTTGTGCGTAATTACGCATATAACGTTTTGCGTAATGTGTTATACAGACGCCTTGTTGGAGTGAAATTTGAGTTAAAATAGACACAATGAGCACATTGAGGGACTCGGTTATCGGATATATTAAAATACAACAAAACCACGACAGAATATTTTTTTGATATTTATTTTTATTGTATTCATTATTTTTCATGACAGGAAATAAGGAATCTGAGAGTAAATATTGGTGACCACAAGTCATTGTATTTTAAAAATAAATTTAAAAATAGTAATGTGCTGAAGTCTCGAGGGAAAACACGTCTGCTACAAAATCCTTTCATTTTGTGGACAGATTCGAGGATGAAAGAACAGAAAAAGTCGGCTTCATTTCTGGACTTTATGTTGTTTATTCGGTTTTGTCGATTAAGTTCTTTTGTTTCTCTTTGGTAATGCCACACGTGCTCCGGTATTTCCCTGCAGGTAAAACCCCGAGTTCCAGTGTAATTTAATGCTGTACCGTGAAACAAGCGAATAATAAAGGTGACGCCGTGCTGTGGCTCAGAGTCTGAGGACGGAGAATGTGAATTTCACTGAAGGAGGCTTAGGATGTAAAGAGAGAAAAAGAGAGAGAAAGGAGGACGCGTGGGACGCATGGGAGAGCAGCAGGTACGTCTGATCAGAGGGACACACCTTGTTTTATTTAAGGTTCGGTGGTCTTTGTCACGATTTGGATGATATATTCGTTTAGATGAATTGCTGGGATTACACGAGACCTGTCGACTGAATTAAATTAGCATTTTTCAAATATTAAAATACAGAATTGTGTATCTTACGTTAAAACTATACCACCTTGAATCAAGCGCGACTTTAATGGGCATTTCTTATGCAAAAGGAAACAAAAGCTTCTCATGATAAATAAACGATACAGACCATATTTTAGCAGTTGTATTAGAATTCGAGCACCACCTGCTGAAAGCGGCCGGGGGCTGAATATTATAAACGCTGGAGAAACATTTTACAATACAGTCATATTTTTGTGACCCCACTGGGTAAAGCCTGCCGCCCAGGAAGCCACTGCGGAGAATCTTGTGCCAACAGGAGCATATGGTGACATTGGTTTAGGGACAGAGCTATAAAACAGCAGGAAATTCTATTATCTGCCTTGGAGGTCCACCCTTTGTGACTGCTTTGAATATATATTTCTCCATAACGAGCAGGAGTTGGTGGGGATAAATTCAGTTAGGGAATTTGGACAGAAATGTTCAAGGTTTTGGAGAAAGTGCAGGTACCTGAAAAGATATTAATATCACAAAGAAGGCGATTTAACCTGACACTTCAGACTTGAATTCAAAATTAGGTTGAAATTTAAAGAAGTTAGAAGCTAACCTTGTTTTATTTTGCTGTGCAAAAAAGAAAAAGAAAAAAAGGTTTGATTTTGTAGAAATGGGCGAGTACTTTTAAATATATGTTTTGTCTTAGCAAAAATCTCTTTACATCTTAATATTCAAAATCATTTAAAAACATCTGGGCATTTTGTCCTTTTTATTAGTCCTATCATCTATCAAACGTTTATAAAAGGGGCAAAAAAATCCTCTACTTGAGGTGTAGTTTTATGCTCTTCACAAAGATGGACCTCCTCTGAGCTCCGCTCAGATCCGGACTTCTGTACATGATTAACCTTAAATTGGGTTTAAGCCTGAATAACCCTGAGACCTTTCTACTATTGGTTCAGTTGGCTTTCAGTTCTCAAGTGAAGTTGGTCCGAAACATATTCCCCTCCTTTGGCTTAATTTAAACGTTAATTAGAAGCAGAACAGCTGACACCATCAATCATCAGCTCTTGAGGGATTTAATTGGATGATTCGCTTCGATTTTTGCCCCCTAGGTTATCGCTCTCCAAAATATAGCGCGTTAAATGCTTTAAAAATTCATTTAAGAATCTTCTTTTTGTGAGGAGCTGTTTATTGAATGGCAGTACTACGTCACATTTCGTTTTTTCCTCTTATCTTTAGGAATCACAGATCTACTATCAGAAGGGCCAAGCGTGTTTGTGTCACCCATTAACTCGATAAATTCAAAGCGGTGTGAGAACTCCCTCCCGGTAAAGGCCAACCTTTCTGTCATTAATCACCAAATTAATTCACTGCGGTCCAGGGCGAATATCAGGGGATGCAATTCAGGCTCCACTGGTGACTCAAAGAAGGCGATGACAAATGCAACAACTGCAAAAATAATAGCGACAGTGTAATTTGTTACAGTGCTGTAACGCGTTACCGACAGTCTTTTCTCCCCTTGCAAGAGGCCGCTCATCTTCAGCGCTGCGACTCAGGTATTTCACAAAAGGAATAAAAAAAAGTCTCGAAGAAAAGGATAAATATGAATGCACTTCTTTCGATTTCATAAACGCTGTTAATTATGGAGTAAAGCACATTTTGCTCATTCTAGAATAAATAAATAAACATTTACAGGAAAAACAAATTTTGAAGTAGACATTCACGTTTAACCTGCACAGGTTCCATAGACACGTTTGTTTCTTTATTGCATTCCAATTAAAATATTTTTAAAATAAACATTTATTATCGTTAAGTTAATTTTGTTAACTATCAAACTAATAATTATAAAACGATTTATGCCCACCCCACTAATCCACAGAAATGTTATAAAATATCTCTTTATTGTTGATAAAAATAACAACTTAGTTTAATGTCACTATAAACACTATAAACACAGAACCAAACAGGCACCTCAAACCCGTTCTGATATTTTTAAGGTCATTGTCGATAACTGCGGTAAATCTGTCTCTTGAAGAAATTAAAATAGTAATAATTCCTATTTGCAAAGGCCGTGGAGGCTTTAATGCTGTCGTAAAGAGGCAGCTCTTACAGCGCAGCATGTCGTCCTGTATTATGAAACAAAACAGCTGTAAACGCCTCTCAGTATAACATGATACAGGAGAAGGCTGCTCGGGGCGCTGTGGGTGTGTTTGTTTCCATTCTTAACTGGACTGTTTCCACTGTAAAACACACTGTGCGGCTGACTGAAAAGCCTGATGAAGGCGCGTGTTGATGAGGCTCCACGTTACGTCGGTGTGATACCAAATTAAATGGATCATGTGTGGCACCTTTTATAGATTCAGTTTTCTCCCACCCACAGCAATACTAATAGCTTCTGGCCAGGAAGGAAAACATCTTCGTTGCCTGTTTTAAACGATGCGTGGGCAGAATGCAAAATAGTAACAAAAAAACCAATGCAGATGGATAATAATGAATTATTATTTGGGGACCATAAATGTAAATAAAAGAAAAGAAAAGAGTTAGAAATTATTTTTTATTTTACTTATTAGTTTTTACTTATTTTTATTTGCGTAGTGGCGATGGTGTCGTGCACCTGCCTCGCTCTCGCCCAAAAACACTAAATATCAGGCCAACTCGTGGGTGACGGTGTTGATATGGTGTCAGTGTACGAGTGTCTTCTTTCTAAGCTGTCCTTGAACGCAACGTTACAGTCTGACAACTCAATCGGCGGCGGAGACGCACAGGTGTTCACCTTCACAGCAGCTTCACTCTGTTTGGAAGTGATGCGTCCTTTTGCGCTGTGACGTTGTCAGTTCTCATTGGTCAGCAGTCTCGATCCCAGACCATACATTAAAGCTTTTATGCTAAGGGTTGTGTCTTAATATATTATTTTGAAAGCTGTTGGTTGTATTTCCGAAGAGAGACATTGGAACAATAACTCGTGACAGAGTAGTTTTGACTCTTATGATTAGAATCAGTCTGCAGGTAACAGTTTGTACACAATGAAGCACCCACTGCTGGCAGATTTGTATTGGTTTCATGATTTCTTTGCTAGCTTTAAACATTTTCAACAGTAATTTTGCTTCAAACTTTTTGATATTATTGCCTTAAACTTCTCATACTTATGCCACCTGGCAAAGATGATGAAAATAATTACTGTTTTCATCATAATTTATTCAATTTTCTTTATTTCATGATTTGCTTTTGAAATATCAAAAAAAAAAAAAAAATTAATATGCTCATTATAATTCCCCAAAACAAAAACATTTCCAAATCTTGTTTTGACCAGAACTTAGTACCTATTCAAGTAGAAAATGTTTGCCCCTTTTTCTTCAAAAGTAGTTGAAGTATGCGATGAATTATAATGGGAACAACTTCAGAATTGTCACGTGGCCCAGACGTCAAGCTCAGGTAGAATAAAATGAAAACATCCTTTTAAATTAAACATAATAAATTCCAGTAATCTCTAACTGGTAACATTAATGGGTAATAACTGGGTCACAGACCACGTGAACAAGATACTGCTGTTATTAGAATGATTGATGAAGAGATCACAGTCCTCACACCATGAACATAAAACACCTGCTTCCATCATAGATGGATTAAGTGATTGAAGTGAGTTTGTGCTGAGCATGTTGTGTTGATCTACCATCAACAAGTCACCTCCTGTGACTGTTATGCATTATATAGTAGCATCACTGACATTCCCTGCAGGGCTGCAGAGATTTTCAAATAAACATAAGCATTTCCAAGCTCTCCAAGCACATTTAAACACAAAGCTACTCCATGGCCTGAGCTCACCCACCCACCCTCCCTCCGCCCCCAGCCCTCTCATGGGAGTTGACTGTGGTCGTCCTAGTTGCTCTCTAATGGCCCACTGGGGCCCATTTAAGATCATAAAGAAGGATGACAAGAAGCTTCAGGCAGGATTACAGCATTACGGGTGAATGTTTGTCCTGTTTGACTAGCTTCATTACTGTGTAATTAGCCTGCTGACTGGAAGTACAGAGCATGCAATCTGATATGAAACATGAGATTTACATTGTTGATGTTTTGATATGTCGCCCACGGACGAGCAATTAGAACTGCCAGTGACACAAACTATATTATTATTATGATTATTATGATTATTGCAGTTTTAATAGTGTCAAATGTGGGTTTACAATTACATATGAAAGCTGCTTATTCTCATTAATTGTTCATGTTTATTGCAGAATTTTTAAATCACACTCACACAAATATACAAATATTACTTTTACAGTTTTGTTCGGGAAATCCTGCATTTACCCATATTACAACCAGCAATCTATTTTTAATGTAATCTGAAAATGTTTTCCAGGAAATTATCAGATAAGTTATTGGATATGTTGTAGTGCAATTCAGTATTTTGTCAACACACATACACACACTCACATAGTTCGCGTGGCCAGATCTATTTATAGACGGTGATGGGATTCTGCCACTCAGTTGCTCTGTGATCAGCAGCGACCACAGCATGAACGCTAAACAAGCCAAGAGGATAACAGAGTTAAGACCTTCATAACCTTTGGTATACAGGACAGTTTAAACTGAAGCTTGGCACCATGAAAAGAAGGGAAAATCACATACGTTCTTAACAAAATCAGCTCAGAATGGCATCAGTCATTGAACTTGCTGTCATTAAAACCTCTTCATGTTTGCTATTAATTTTCCTCATAATGATTTATGACCTCCTGAAAAGTAAGGTAGCTCTCTTCTGGGCAGCTGGGTAAGATGACTCTAATTTGACGATTGCTTCATTGCAACCTGCAACATTTTATTTGAGAGTAACAGTGTAATATTCTTTGTTTATTTTAAATTATGCATACATTTTGCAAAAGTAAGACTAACAGCATATTTCAGTTAATGTGAGAATTTAAAATTATTTTTAATTTTTTTTAATTTGTTTTCAAAATTAAGAGTAGCTCATTAAAACATGATTAAAACACACACAAACAGAAAAAAACTGTGACTCCAGAACTGCCAGAATTCCAGTATTGATTACTGACAAAGTGCTATCTGACCCTGATTTAAAAGACTGTCATTAAGTCACAATCTGACTTAACCAATAACACACAAACACTTGTACTTTCCATGCCATTGCAGAATACACAGAGTAATCATTCACAGTGCAGGCTACAAAAAATAAGTGAACTCTTAAATGCTGTAACTTTAGCAGTAACAACCTACATAAAGCATTTCCTGTAGCTGTTCAAAATACTTTCCCAACATCAAGGGAACATGGCAGGATCATTTGTTCAGCAGACATTTTTCAGTATTATCAATATTTGTGGGATGTCTTGATTAAACAGCCCTCTTGAGGTCATCCCGCAGCATCGGGTTAAGGTCAGGACTGACTGGGACATTTCTAAAGCACGTTTTTGTGTGTGTGTTTTCAGCAACTCTGTTCTTGATTTACTTGGTTATTCTCATGATGCATCAGCCAGCCAGGGCTGCCATGATGTTTTTAATTCATTGTTCACCGCCACAAAGTGTCAAGACCTCAGTGTCTCAGAGCAAGTGGTCACATTTACTATGCTTCACAGCTGAAATGTGACTTTGGGATAATGTGCAGTATTTTTTTAATTATTTATTTTTATTTTCCTGCAAACATAATGTCATGCATTTTTACATACTTTCTCTCTCACTGTCTGTGTTTGTGTGTTTGAACAGGTTTTTTTCCAATACCACCATTTTTATTCAGTGTTTTCCTTAGTGGACATACAATATGGATAGTTTAATAAATTGCAGAGCTATCTGTAGATGTTTTCTTGTTACACTTTGGTTCTTTTTAAACCCTATTTAGAATTGTGTTTTATATATTCTTTGAAGATTGGCCTCTCTTAGGGAGAGTAGCAATCTCGAATTTCCCAAATTTCTAGACAATGTGTCCTTTTGCGGTTAGCACATCGAGATCTTCAGAAGTGCATCTGTAGTCTTTTCCAGATTTCTGCATGTCTACGACGCCGTCGTGTGAATGTTGTTTTGGTCAAAGCATTCTGAATTTTATTTATGTAGTGCCAAATCACAACAACAGTCACCTCAAGGCACTTTACACTGTAAGGTAAATTCCCTAAAACAATACAGTGAAAACCCAACTATCAAAGAGACACTTTGAGCAAGCACTTGGTGACAGAGGGAAGGAACAGCTCCACTTTAACAGGAAAAAACCTCCAGCAGAACGAGGCTCAGGGAGAAGCAGAAATGTGCCGCAATTGGTTGGAGGTCACGACATGGCATGGGTCACATTATCCATGCTGTCTTCAGAAGAGCAGGCTTTGTATGTCTTTGTATGGATGGACAGTATACAACCCACACCTCTAATCTCATCTTCTTAATTAGACATAGTTTCAGAAGATTTTTTTTAGAATAAAACTGTATGTATGCTGTTAATTAATTCAGAATGTTGTTGTCTATAATTGTTACTCAGATGAAGCTCAGACCACATTTCCAAGGTACTCAAAGCAGGAATCCAAGTATTGTCCGAAGCCTCTTCCTGCAACTGACATTCAGTAGCAACAAGAATAACAGACATGCATACATGTTTTTCTCAGTATTTTGTATCCGTAGGTTTTGTAATTACCTGTTCAATTACAGAAGTGAAATATGGCACTGACATTTCATTTGCATCTGCACAGGCAACAAAACAAAATGTGTGTTTTAGCATAATGACACTCATTATTAGTCCATTAGTTCCATCGTTTTAGCTGTTAAATGGACCAAGAAAATGGTTTGTTTTTCTGTAGCTCATGAACACGACTGACAGTTAAGCAATGAACAAGCAACAAATGATCATACAGTGTGTGCCTGTGTTTTTTTTTCCTTTTCTTTTTTTTTTGGCCTTGAACTTTTGTATTCCATTATGGAAGAAAAAAACCCAAAACAAAACATGGCATCCAGGACTCTGAAGACCTATCTTCTCATGTCACTGTACATATCTTGGCAAATGAAGACAAATACTTGTGTGAGTACACCAAGTTCCAGGGGAACGTTCGGCAAATTAATCACTTGCAATTCTATCCATGTCCACTTGGGCGCCTGGCGGGTCCCTGATGCAGCGCCCAGTGTGTAATGAGGGGCACATTGTCCAGTGCTCTTTACAAGCCAGAGTTGCTCCTCAAAACAAGAAAAAAATAAATGAATAAGTGACGCCACCTCTCTGGAGGGGCGTCATTTTCTCAAGATGGCGTGGCGCCTCGACCTCCAAGATCACCCCTTTACCCCACCACCAAGTCTTCCTCTCCCTCCTCACATGAGGATTTCATTAAGTGGTGAGCTACAGCCCCCCCCCAATACACTTCACTCCATCACCACTGCCACCCCTTCTCCCCCTCTTTTGCTCTCTCCAGCGCCACTTTGCTCCCAAACCAAATGAGGAAATAGCTCGTCTGGTCGCTGACAGACCTCGGGTTTGGCCGTAAAGATAAATGACCCAAAGTATTAAAGTTTAACACGTTGACAAAACCCACCTGATCTGTGGGATTAATGCAACAAAAAATCCAACTGTGGAAAAAAGAGGAGAGGATGGAAGGGGCTGGGAGGGGTGACGAGGACTCACAAGAGAGTAATAGCCGGGCACCGGGAAGGTCAAACAATATTTAGGATAAGTACATATCCAGTGCTGAGAGGGAAACTTTGTAGAGACGTGCGCTGTGTCTCAAGTTTCTGTGCATCAGGTTTTGGGAAGTAAAGTGATTCCACAAAAGGTAAAAATGTGCACAACGAGTACAACGTGCACATTTAAGACTTATGATACTTAATTGGGTTGCATGAAAAACACAATGAGTGCTTTCACTTAGAACCACATTAATAATCTGACGCCACCCGGAGCAGAGACTGTCGCATCTGAACCTAAAAAAAAAATGCAGGGGTTAGAAGAAACTTGAATATGCTTGCTGAAAAAAAAGTTATCAGTCAGAACCCTGATCTGATATTCTATAAGTATTATTTTTACATTTGTTTTCACATATTTCAATGTTGAAGGTCTTTTCTTGAACATACCTGCAAAAAAAAGTGTTTTTCTGGATCATCCTGTGTCATGTCAAATACTGTACATGTGAATAATTGTTACTTCCATTGATTTTCTACTTTAATGAGAATAAACACTTTGAATGTGAAATGGATCCAAAGATAGTAAATATACTGGTGGCAAGAAACACTGGATAAAGGGAGCTATAATCCAAAACCATCAATCAGTATTGGCCTACAAAACCACAATATCTGGGATTTACCAGTGATTCTTGAAGTCACTGTTGTATCAGTTTACAGATGTAGGCTTTCAAACTTCCAGAGTACCCGATTGTCCAGCTATTTGGACATATATATATAATCTAATTTGGCTTCTAATCAGAATGTGAGATCATTCCCAGTGTAGATGATAAATATGAATGCGGTCCCAGCCTCATCATCAATCGTCACATTAGACTGAGTTTGTGTTATCCTATGTTTAAAATTAAGGTTAAAGGTGAAACAGCTTATTTACACATACGGTATCAATATTCAGATGTCAGGGATATGATGGGAAGTGTTCAGAAATTAAACATTTCTGGTATTAAAGTAGTGTTGGTGGGCATTCTCAAATAAAATACAGTAGGTGGAGTGAATTTGAAGTGCTAACATGAATAAACAGTCGCTATATTCATCTCTACATCAAAAACACCCAATTGTGTTAATAGCAGCATATTCTAATAACTGGATTTTTATGAATGCTTTTACCTTTCAACATTGCCTCATTGCATGAATGAAGCAAAGTCCAGTACTTTTTCTCACTGGTTTTCTTTTGCACACTTTGTTGTACTCTGTACTTAAATAAAGCTTTGGCATGTTATGTTGTCATTGATGGTCTGAGAAAAATATATGAAAATATAAATGTAGAACAAAAGTCAGTACACCCTTTGTTTGCTGATTCACTTCTTATATCACACATTTCCCTACTTGTAAAATCCTATCCTATACAATAGGATGCATTTGAAGTGCAGTGCAGTTGCAGTGATTTAAAAAGCACACAAAACCAGGTTGTAATTCATTTTCTGATCTCAGATTAGACTTACACGAGAAGGCAACATGTGTAAAAGATGTTCTTTTTTCTTACATTTCATGTTTGCTTTACCTACCTGGAGAACCACGGGGATTAAGATACTGCCAAAGGCTAATCTGACTGCCAGAAACTTTAGTCCTTTAAAAGAAGAATGTATAGCCTCAATTCCTGTGATTAAGACCTAATGTGAAATATGAATTGTCTTCATGCAAAAACTACCTCTCACACAGCAAGATAAAACAAACTCTGAGAATTATTAGCAAGCATGTTGTTGTCTGGCTCAATTGTGATGCGCTTCATAGAATCATGAATGTGTCCAGATAAGTGAATTATAAACTATTAAAATGTACTGAGGAGCACCACTGGAACATGTCTGGATGTTTCCAGCCAGCTGTTAAATCATTATTATTGCTTCCTATTTTTCATAGAAGGTTTAAATTGAAGCTGCTTCTCTTGGAAGACATTCCTTTTATTCCCCGAGATATTTAAATCATGATAATGTATAAGAAGTTGAAAAGCAAACCCAACGACTAAGTGATAAAACCTGTCTTTAGTTAGAGCTATGCTGACATCAGCCACTCTGGGGAAAGCCTCAGCTCTACAGCTCGCTGGAGCTCCTGTGCTGATAATGACTAATTACTATGGTTAATGGAAAAATGCAGCACAGTAAGAAAAGTAAATCAATAAGTAAAAAAACAAATACAAAAAACTGTTGGATATTATAATGATTTGAGAGAAAAGTTGATCCCTTTTAGATCTTTTTATGAATATTGAACAAAACTAAGCTTCACAACAAATCATACATAAGCAGAGTTTATCTCTTTATAAGCTTATTGGTGTGGTTCTCCACAACGGTCCCAGATTCTCATGTGGCCACTTGGGAAAATTAATTGTCCATTGCTGTTGAAGTCTAAAAACACTGATTTTAAACGCTTTAGTGCTTTTCCATAATTTTTGTTTCATAGAACTCTTTGGCTTACGTTATTCCTGAAGCTGAGGTATTGTAATGGACAGGAAAACAGGAAAAATAGCAACAGAAAAAAAAATGCTGGGAAGGATAAATATTAAGGGAGTGAAAACTCTAAGCGAGGTCTTGGCCCAATCTGTGCCCATAATTTACTCTGTCAGAGATGTTCATAAATATTAAGAAAAGGGCTCACAGTCAATTGCAAACTATGAGAAATGAATACATGGAAAGGAAAAAGGAACTGTCTCACATCTGCGTCTGTGCTTCAGTTCTCTTTTCAAAAGCACAACCAAGAGGGGTTTAACTCTAAAAAGCTAAACCATTGTTTGGTATATTTTAGGGAATGAGGAAAAATTTCAGTACCAATCAGCCTGTGAATCACAATCTCACGCCCAACATGAACAGCTGAAGTTCTGGTTTAGTTTGACTTTTAAATAACAATTTAAAATAAGAAACACTACATTTTCACATAGAGTTTCAAGCTTGAAGTCTTAAGTGTTTTCAGCATGACCTTCAGCCAAAAGTTCACTCACCTCCTCATTCCCCCAACACTGTCTGTCTGAACGAATACAAATTGTAGGTAGACAGAAATGCATGCATTCACCCGCCCACTCACACCCAGTCATTTCCTCTATGATTTTATTTCCTGCAGTAGAGCCATTTTAATAAATTTCTCTGCTTTATTTTATGTCTGTTATTAAAGTCTTACCACATTTTCCATGTTGTCACTGTCATCACCTTGAGTCTTATGCCCGGCTACAGGATAACTGATTCCATTAGCTTTGTGGTTGTTGCAGGCTCTTTTTGACTCACTTCATAAAACGATTTGGTTTTGGGTCGTTTTTTCTTATTAACGATTCCTGATTACTGTAGAGTTAACCAACTAAAAACAAATTAAACTTCTTTCACATACAGCTGATATCTATAGTAAACATTTCCAAATACAATTTCTTTCTTTTTTCAAATATTTGTAGTACAACAGATTAAATATTTCTCGTGAGGAAGAGGAGGATGAGCAGCTCCAAGATCAGCAAAAGAAATGCAACTTTATTGTGAATCTGAAGCCAGTAGAGAAGCCAGGTGGAAAGAAGAGTAAGCTCTGGAATTGTTATCAGCCTCTTGTTAAAAAAGGGGTCAGACCGCCACTACCTGCCTTTGGAATGATACTGCACTTAAACAATGAGTAGATAATTAAAAATAAAGCAATATAACTGAGGTTTATTCTATTGTTATTTTGCTTTTTATATGTTAACGAGTAATGTGCTAAGAAATCTCAGTAATTAAAAACTTTTGTTTGACCTGTGATTTATGGCCGGTGTGCTCTGCCTTAGAATGTCTCACCTCTTAGAGATGTTTATAAGCCACATGTGGGCTGCGAATTACCGATAACTTACTTTTTGCCTCTTAAATGCAGTATGTGCTATATCACAATACAAATTGCAATCGAGATGAAGTCATCAAACCTTACTTCAGTTTTAGTATTTTCTACAGTAGTTTAGGCAGTATTTTTCTGTTCAAATTTGCAAGTATAAAATACTGCCTGTTAACATTTACATATATAAAATTCATAAATCAGTTTTCTACATGTTATAGAGTTGTGCAAATATATTTAAGAGACGGAATTACATATCCTCAAATTTTGTTTTGCAAATGATGCTTTTAAATACATGTGATGGGATCTCTGTGTTTAAGTGAGATATTTCATTGGTCATTTTCCAAAGTACTTTGTATCAACCTCCAAAAAAGGCTTATCTTGTAATTTCCTTAGGTGTATTTAGACCTGCACTTACAGGCTGCACACTTATGACTAGCTCTCCTTAAAAATGTTCGTGTCAATCATGAACAGGACCTTAGAAAGGTTTGTAGACCCCAAAGTTTTAATCTGCATTTTCCATAGAATCTCCTTGCCTCAAAAAAATAAAAGGAAACAAAAAACACCCCCAAAACACTTTAACACATCAGTCAACTTGGTGTCCCATTTTTGCTTCCAGAGGATCGACAGTCTGTGTGCAGCAGCCATGACACACCCCTCAGTGACCACATCCGCCATAAGCAGCCAGAAATGAAGCGATATGGAGATTATCGGGACAAAAAGCCTCCCAGCTTGTCACGGGATGCAGAGCGTATTGTACATCCACATGTATTGAACACAAACCTGTCACCGTCTGTGACAGCCCCATTCATCACACACAAAGCCAATCCTGTCAGCAGCACAATGCCTGCTATCTGTCCCTCCTCCCTTCTAAGTGACAGCATTGAAATGAACATTAGGACACCCGGGTATAGATTGAAATGATTTGTTTTCCCACCTCCCACTGAAGCCAATTTCCAGAGGCTAATAAACCTGGGAATTATTTTATCTCAGAGAAAGCATTTTTCTTTTTTCCTCTCTGAAACATTATGAAATCCATGGGTGGCTGTCAGCAAAGATGAACAGTCTGTTATCTTAAATTTGCCCAGTAGTTAGTATTTCTAGCATATTGAGTAGGCAAGGACTTAAACTAAACGTTATCTGAGTTACTGTAAAAGCTAATAGGCCGATTCAAAGAAAGGGGTTACTACTCACATGAACCCAAAGCAAAAGGCAATAAGAAATACTGAAGAACAATTACACTTTTGTGAGGATATATTTGGCTCCTCAAAGATGATTTGGCATGTAAAATATATATATGTATATATATATATATATATTAGACATTTAATGTAAAAAAGCAGCACTGAATAACAAAATAGGTTGATACTATTTATTTTTCCCCCTTTTTTATACAATACGAATATCTTCAGCGAGTCAAACTCACTCTGGGAAACAAAAGGAGATTTTTTTCTTATATAGTGTGTAACACTGAAAAGTCTTACAGTAATTCCTGCTGCTACAAATGAGCCTCAGCTCAAATGCTGTAGTCTGTTTTTGCAGAGAAAATAGTTGGGTATTTTTTTTATGATCACTGGCACAGTTTTACCAACCAAGACCAATTATCACGTACATAGAAGTTCATCAGCATTAACTATAAAATCCAAAGCTGTTGTTTAAGCAGCCAGACAAAACCTATGAGTGAGATGTTTTCAACTGTTATACATCTGAAATTAAAGATCGTTTCAACACATTCAAACACTCAAATCGCATACCTAGATGTGGCTAGTGGTTATTCTTATCACATTTCAAGTTTCAGTGTGTAAGTTAGTGCTTCAGAATACTAAACTTGCAACAGAGGAAGAATATAAAAGTGCACAAAAGTACACATTAGGATGGAAGAGTGGGAGGCAGTGGCATAAATTACGATGCTTTCACCCTAGTACATGTGTTCAACTACTTAAAGACTTTTATTTTTGCTGTTTTGAATTAATGTATGGTTAGGGTTAGCCATCAAAACTCCTTTTTTAAGAAGATCTAGAAGCCCCTCTTCCAGAGATGATACAAACATTTCAGAGACTACCATGAATAACTAAGTGACACTAAAGGGGTACCTGCTCTAGTAAAATGTGACGCCGTGTGGTTATGATCAAGCATCCACAAAGTTTTTTTTTATCCACCAAGATGAATTCTGCCCTGCTCTAAGAAATCTTGGTTGAGCTGAAACTCCCATCTCCAGTCTGTGCAGGAGCAACGCAATCAATCTATAGTAAGTCTTTGAAATTTAACATGAGCTCGTCTGTGTGCCTGTGCCGATATGCGAGCTGTTTTCTCGTGTGTAGGGCTCATATAGGTTTGTGTGTCTCCTGAGTCAGCAGAGTTTCCGTAATTACCCATGATCCAAAGGCAGAGGGGTTTTGCAGTCCTGACAGAAGGAGCATCATTTCCCGAGTGTTCCCAGAGACTGCAGACTGCAATAACACCACTCAACAGCCCTATCAAGATGATCCACATCACATTTTCACACAATTGTGCACCTAACCTATTTATGCTGTAAACAACAGCAGAAAGCTAATAAAACAACTCATTGCTGTGTGTGGATGTAATCTAATGAAGCGCCTTCTTAAATAATCTCTCTTGTACTGTACGCAATATTGGGTAAAGAAACATTGGTCCCAATATATCTGTGATGAACATAATGAGACTTTTCAATAACAAATTCATAAAGAATGTATGAATTCAGGCAGAACTTGGCCCATTGCAGTCGACACGGCCTGCCAGAGTGTTCGGTTCACTTTGTGTCACTGTCCTCTGAAGCTGAAATTGTCCAAAATTTCTTAACACCAGCCTTATCGATGGTGACTCGCAAACCGCATCACATCGACTGATCTGACATCTTACTGACATTTGAACATCAGCCATTATTTGTCTTGAAGCTGTCACACCCACTGGGAACTGACAGATACTGAAGGCATCTTTGCTGAGTGGCATTTCATGGGATAATGTCTGACCATAGATTGTTATTGCTTATATTCTGGTGTGTGTAGATATCAAAATAACCTCGTTTTCATCTATTTCTTATATGGTTTAAGTTTTGAACTGCTTACAAAAGCTCATCAGATTTTGGTCATATACTGGGGACACTTACTCTTGAGTAAAATAAAAGTACAGAAAATATGGCATTAGTTTTTTGCACAGCCTATACAACAGTAGAGGTATGGACTGTATATGTATTGTCTATGTCTGCTCTGTAGTATTCTCATCTGAGCTCAACCACAATATCATTAATTTCAAAGGTTTACAGCCAGTATTTCATTACCAAAGTGAATAAAACCATAAGTTAGAAAATGTTTTAGGAAATCGGAAGAATATAGAAGTTGAAAATGAGCGAGAAGCTTATTATTTCTGGTTTTTACATTTTTTAAATGAATTTCTGAGTAAGCCATCTATGTAATTGCTAGTTATAATTGGCAGCAGGATGATAGCAGGCTGACTGTTTTTATCGCTATTTTATCCATATCCTGACAGTGGTTGGAGATGTTTGAAACAATCGCTTCAAAGTCAACAAGATTTCACGTTCATCACCAGTGTAGTGATATATTATCATTTGTTACTTTTCTTTTATTAATGAAAAGTATGAAAAGTAATTTGTTACACTAATCATTGCATTACTTTCTTGTTACTCCGTGGAAAGGCCAGAAATGCATGTGTCATAATTACCAGGTGACAATATACACACATTAACAGAAATCTCTATCTTAATGAGGACAAACATGCAAGCCAACAACACAAAGCAAAGATGAAAACCAGCCCAAAGAGACTTCAAAGTGACTCCTACAATGATCTCTGGCTGATGGGTTCGGGTCAGCATGCACTTGACTTTAACACCATTCTGGACCCTTGGCTAGCTGTTTGTTAGCATGCTGTCAGTCCAGATGCCTGCAAAGAGCTGAAATTGTGTTAGCAGTATGATGCAGTTGTTTCTGTCCCGGGGAAGTTTGCAGTTTGCCATTGTGTTCTTGTCCTTTTGAGCAATAAAAATAAATGTAATGTCCACATCTAAGCTGTAGACTGATCCACCATTTGCCTCCTCCTGAACATGAACTGAAATCAAATGGTTGTAGCGCAAGTGTGCAGGGTTTTTTTTTTCATTATTTTTTCTTTCTATTCACCTGGCATGCAGATAGCTGAAGTGCCTTTGTAAACCGGGTAACAACACAATTGTAACTAGAACATAAATATTGAATGTGGTACAATATTTTCTTATGTTACTGAAAAATGTAACAGTAACTAGGATCTGACTATATAAAATTAAATTATATGAAAATGACAGAAGTTGCTGTGGGCCTTAGCTACCTCATATTTGACAAATGCATTAGCTATCAAACGAGTTTTTACTATGAGTGTTTTCTTAGTCAGACCCACCTCGTGCTCCCCATGTGCATCATTTATATACAGTATATGTTTTAACAACCTTTTCTAAGACAACAAAATAAATTCTGATATCTATTAATATTGCACAGACCTCAGACTGACTTTGAGTATGCTCACTTTCTGGTTTATCTCCAAACTAAATGATTTGCATAATTTAATTTTGCTTAGCTCCTGTCTTGCTTTCCATCTGTCTCATGACCCGACTGCTCACACAGTAAGTCATCATGTTCACAGAAATTAATACCATGATAAGAAATAGTTATGATAGGTGATTAAAATGTTGGCTGAAACTATAAAAACTGTAAGAAAGAAGTTGTTTCTAAAAAACCTGAATAATTATGGCTGTGTATTATCATATGTCATATTGTCAGTTATTGCTGATCTACATGTATCATATCCATACTGTATTTCTTCCAATATGTCCATTATACCATAACAATGTGCTTTTTAAAAAAGGAAAACTTCACACAGGATGGCTGGGGTTGGTCAGAGTCAGTGTTTGGAGACACATTGCTTCTCACCAGGTGACCTGCTGAATCATCTTGCAATCAAACATGGCGAACCAGAAGTTGAGGGTAATTCATAGTTCATATGGAAATTGCAGGAGTAAAGGAAAAAAAAATGTTGTGATAACACATTAAATGACTGAAGGAACCTTGTGTTGTACTTATATTTCATTCCATGATATTTCCATGAGGCTTATTTGCTCTAGATCACCTTTATCTGTTGTTCATGACTAAAAGGTAAAAGTTTAATATCTTCCACCTGGGCTCACCTGGTTGGTGTGCTTGATAGAGAAAAAAGAAAAAGTAGCTACTCCTTATAGTTTATTGCATGCTGAACACAGACATCCATATTGGAGTAAGCTTATTTGGAAGTCAGTTAATTTTTCCCTGGTGAATACACCCTCTGCCCTTCCCCCTTGTGCTTTTATTTTTAATTAACCTCTCAAAGATACTCTGTTGTTGCTTCCTGTGTCTGTGCCAGAGAGGTTAATGATTTCACCAGTCCAGGGAGACGTTGCAGAGGACAGATCAATGCACCTCAATTCCCTGCGCCTCGTGTTCAGTCTCACTTGCCGGACCACAGTGAAAAGGAGCAGAGGCCGATACTGATTGTGTAGCAGCGGACACCTTTCCTCTGATACGTTTGCGGCACTCTGCATGCCAACAAATAGGCAAGCACACAAACATGTCCGTGAGTAAATCAAGACACGCACACACAAACACAGACATTTAAAATGCATTAAATACCTGCAGAGGCACAGAGAAAGACACATTCTGCATCTGTATATCAGCAACAAAATGCAATGGCTTACAAGCAAAACATATATTCTTATTTTTGATTAAAAAAAGAAAATCAGACAAGTTCACATAACACTTCCACGCAAGCAAATGATTACCTAATGATACTGCTAAAGGTAAATAACATATGTTGACAGGCATAAAGATGTAGTAAACTAATCAAATAAAATATTAATATTTATTGCGAAACACATCGAAATAAGAGTGCAAAACACTGTGACTGTAGCTCATATGTGCTATATATGTGAGAGATGCGATGCAAAGACAATGTTAACGATAGCTGTTTGGAACGAGCTCTCTATTATAAGGCACAATGACCTGCGTTATTACAGCAAACTAACAGAAATGATAACCAGCAAAGAGAATGTCAGGAGCACTTTTGAGTTTTAAATATGTACCACTTTAAATTCTTTGTTATCCTTTAATGTAGAGAAAACAGAAATCACGCTCTAATTAATTGTGAATCTGTCAATACTGAGTTGAAAAGCGTGACGTTGTGTTTACTCATTTACAGATTCAGTGAAGGAACATTGACTTTGTGTCAGCATAGATGTTTATTTTTAAATGATATTGATCCAGAGGTAATAATGTCCACCGCTGGGAAACAAGCCATTAAAAAGTCACATTGATGAGGACTTGTGCTGCTTTTTCTGTACATATATATACATAAAACACTTCTCGCAGGATGTCTAGATGTCTTCATGTCCAGTCCATATCCAGCAATAAATGTTTGACTTTATATTTTTGTATTTTTACTTTTTGTGGGATATATATGTTCATATAAATAAACAATTTCAGTCTCCTTTTGGACACAAATAACAAAGAATTGTTATGAAATGTGTATGATAGAGCCATTAAAGCACCAGAACTAACTTGGCATGCTGACAGGAGGACGGGGGCTCCCCGTTGTGTTCATCTCAGCACGTCTCTGTGAGTATCTATGAAACACTTACTCTTCGACTCACAGTAACCCCTTCCATCTCTCTTCTCCCTCCTTCCTTCCTTCCTTTCCCTTGATATGTAACAGAACTCAGAGGGAAGATGGAGTACTCGTACCTAATCAGAGCCGGGCCGTTCCCCCTGTGGCGTCTCTATCACACAAGAGAGAAAGACCGTTACCACCGATCTCTGCTTGTGAACGCTTTTGAAACATCAAAACTGACTGTAGAGAGCTGCAGCATTAAAAACAGCACATTCACAATACAGTAGGTATGTGACATCTTGGCTCGATCTCTGAACTGACCCCATGCTGTGCTTTGTTCACATTTGGATGTCTCTATCTCTGGAAAATTCACCCCTTTTCCACCTCAGCCGCCTATCACCGCTCCCCTGCCTCCAACTAGTACGGAGCTGGCAGCCAGGATGCATCAATCACCGCACGCCAGGGGGATGACATCATTGTGAATTGGCAAGGCTATCTAAGCAGCGACAGGGAGTTTTTTGGAGAGTTAACAGAGATAAATAGAACTCCTTTGGTTCCATCCTTTCCTGTAAGAAGATGATCTTTTTCAGGGTTTGAGGATGAGGAGCCCAAATCAGATCCTCAGCGTCCGGCTTAGCTATTGCCTTATCTTCCCCATATTTGGCGTGCTATCATTTGCTATCATTAGTGGTAAATCTGAAATTTCACTTCTCCCACAGCTTATGATTGTGCCATGAGTCTCTATGAAGTTAATGCAAATGTGACTGATTTCTGGTGATTTTCTGGTGAAGCGACTATTAATCAAAGAGCAAGTGTACATATAAAAGCAAACACAATATTCTCAGCTGTTTAGGTGAATAGGAAATCATCTTACAAAGTACATACAAACCACACACAGCTGTGATGCATCAACCTGAAAGTACACCTGCACTAACTGTCACTTCTGTCAACATCAAAATGAATTCCAGACGTATAAGATGTTTTCAGAGAAATAATCAAATGCAATGTGTTAAATTATTAAAGTAATTTTTTTTTATTTATATTACTTATTACATTTTTAACAGGGCAACCTATCTTTGCCATTTCAGCCGACCCAACACTCATTATGGACATTATTTAACATGTCTTTATTTTGCAGGCTGTCTACAATAGCATGCAGAAGAACTCATTAAAATGTAGTTAATCAGACGCAATAATATAGCTCACCTCTTTTCCTGAGATCTCTGAGCATGACTGACACAGGAGAAACTGATACAGGAGAGAAAATCTGGTTTTGCTTTCAGCCCTCATCTCTCTGCTGGGCCGCGAGAGCCAATAAATCTCATATTCAGAGCTATTAGATTGACAGAGCTGAGCGCCGTTTGATGTTCAAATGTCTTAGAATGGCCTCCGCACATTCCAGGGGCTAAATGCAGCTTGGCTGTCATCAGTACGCCTACATTTGGACATTGTGGCATGCATGTCAATTACCATGCCTTTGACAATTATATGTCCAAGATAATGCTTATCGTTTCACCTTTTCACCTGTGCTAAGACACTGCAAGGCTTTACTATAAACATGGTGAAGATACCACACAGGATACCTCACTCTTGCACTTAGTCACACCACTTGTTGGAATGGCATTTATGAGATAATACTTTAAGAAAAACAGAACCGTGCTTCCTCATGTTACAATGAAAAGCAAAAAAGCAAAATGAAGTTCAACAAATCTTGAGACACTGTTGAATGAAAGAACAACAATGCATTTTGGCAGAAAGCCTCTTTAACAAAGAGATTTATTTAAAACGTGGTGAAGTCTCCTTACGTCAAGACAAATAATCAAGGAAAGACAAATCCTCGCGTGATAACCTAAAAGGGCAGCATGAAGTTAAATTAAATGGAGACAGCCAGAATGAATCTTTAGTCACCTAACTATAATTCATGCTCAGTATGTTTAAAAATTCTGGGCTGGTAAAAAAGAGATAAAAGTCAACATGTCCTCAGAAGCGGGAAGTTCAACTTCTCTTCCAAGCTCGACAGCGCTCGGAACAATAAATTACCCTCTCAAGTACACCGCTGAGGTTTTAAGCGCATGGATGAGGCCAAGGGAAAAGGGAAAATTGCATGACCCAGTGACCTACAAACTCTTAACCCCTGGCCTGAGTCCTGGACTCCTCCCCGTGAGTGCTCAAAAAAAGCCTGAGTCAAACATTACGTTTGGACTTTGTCTCTGTGACCCTTACACGTGCTGTCACTCCAGGTGCTTGCTGTTACCCTTCATTTCAATACACCGAAGGGAGTGAGGGAAGGACAGTGGGGGAGAGATGAGAGCTACTGAGGATGGATAGTCTTGTTGATTAAAATTAAACACACCCCCTAGGAATTTTTTGCTGATTTTCATTATTTCTGCTTTTTTTTTTTTTTACCCCATTCCTCCAATCCTTCCTGTATAGGCTGACGAAGGGAGAGGTGGCGAACGAGTGAGAGACATGTTGACAAGAGGGTGCTAAGTGGATTTGAGTTATGGGCAGTTGGGCGATGTGTTTGTTTAACCATCTGGTAGCAACTCCCTCTCTTTTGTGATGGAGTGCCTGAGGAAGGAAAGAGTCCAGTCCTAATATGGGTGCATACATAAGGCATACAGTGTTGATTTGACAAGGTCAAGCTAAAGGAGAATAGCTTACCTGAGAGATCCATCGTACTCGAGATTAGCTCATCCTAAGTACAACATTTGGGCAATTGTTCACTGGAAATCACGTCCAGCTGTTACATTGTTGCTCATAGTGTTGTGATAATGAAGCTGATATTGTTTCATCTTGTCAGTCTTTGAAATATTATCTTGAAGACAACTAGCAAAGCAGGACCCACCACAAAACTACCAGTGACTAACACACTAACAGACAGACTTTGAGTTTTAAGTATTGTGTATTCCTGTAACGGTGTAATAATGATTACTAAGTACAGTTTGGTTAACAGTTAACTCAAATGTTATTCATCATTCAGTATACCTCAAAACAGAACTGTTCTGTATTAGAGTCCAATATGTTTTGTTTACAGTGTGTGATTTTAGGTTAATGGATACATCATATTAAAGGGAAGAGTAAATAAAGTGCATATGTCAATACAATGAGATGATAGCTCCTCAAGAAAGACATCAGTGCAAGAGACAACCTTTAATATGGTCATGTTTTAAGAACAGACTCAGACTAGCACAGTAATGTACGCATACACCCAATAGGAGGCTGATGTCTCTTCTCTTGTCTCTTTACACTGCGTGGTGAGTGAGTTGTATCTTTTGCACACGCTAACGAGAGTACTTTTCTGAAGACACTTGAGCCTAAAGGTTCCACTCAAGAGAGCACTGGATAGCCTGGTCATCTCTTTAAAAAATGTCAAACAATTTAGTAATAAAGGCTGGTAACACGAACTGGAGATGCAAATTGACTTTCTGGGTCTGAAAAGTTGCACCAGTGCAGAAATGCATTCATTCTTTCTAATTGCCAGCAGTTAGAGACTCCTGTGGCTTAAAAAAAAAAATCAGGTTGCATGGAAGTCTGTGGAAAAAGTGGCCCTCCTTTTCCTTTCCTTTGAGCAACATGGGGTTTATTTTGTAAATTATGGTCCCCATTAGTCAAAAAGGAGGATAAAGCAGGGTATTCTATACTGTATACTTTACAAGTGTTTATGCAGTGAGCATGTAAAGTCCCTTGGTTTCCGATTCAGATCCTAACCTTGCTCATCACCTCTGGTTGCAAACTATGAGGATGGCAAAAATACTCAGCTCATGGCTTCATAATATCACTTAACTGTCATGGTGGTGAGAGCAGAAATATGTTCATCAAACTCGTAAATATCATTTTGTTATTGTTTTTTATTCTAATAAATAATTTAATCTACAAAATTCATTTTAGTTGACTCCAAACACTTTCCTAGACATCCAAGAATCACTGAGTCAAGCAACTGCCAACATCACATCAACAAAAATTCAACTGGCTGCGTCCAAACGGTCAGGCGTCCTGAGAGCAAAGGTAACAATTTAGTCTCGTTAAAAAATTTCAACTGTCAAAGAATATATAAGGTATGTGTTCAGCTAAAATTTATACTGAATTTGCAATTCAGTATAAACGAATGAATTTGCTTATTTGCAAGAAAATATTGAGCCATTTTTGTCTCCTCCAGCTGACAAACAACTTCACATAGCTCCTTCCTTTACTAACAGCTTATGTAGTTATTGTTTATAACATTGAACAACACTTCAGGGGAAATTCAGATTACATTAAAGCTCCCGTTTTAATTACATTTTTGTATTAAGCAGTTATCATAAATGTTAACCTGTCCGCCACACACATTAGCATTAGCCATTTAGCTATTAGCAGTTAAAATAGCTTGTTTCACAGTTTCAGGTAGCTGCTGATGGTGACACTCAAAAAAATAAGAGAGCTGCCCTTTTTCTAGAATAGAGCCACAGTCCCTTAGATTATGTATGCATGACATTTCCAGCGAAAGCACCAGATCCTAGGTTTCTTCTTACTGATTCCATTGCACTATGGACTGCATGCATTTGTAACTCTCTTTTTGTAGCGGCCATTGTTCATCTTCAGCAATTACAGTTGAGGTGGCGGTAACCAAATTAGGCACCGCTTACTGAAGCGGTGACATGGAGCTCTGAGGTAATTACTCTGCCTTTTAATAACGTGCCCAGGAAACTCACTTTTCTAATCTCAACATCTTGAATTATTAAGCAGCTGTTTCCCCCTTGTTCACTTTCTCTCACGGGCAGACTGTCCAGTGCTACTAGACAGGCACAATGAGTTCTGTAAGACATCTCACACATAAATGCTGACAAAAATAACATGAATATTTAAAAAAAGTTATTTTAAATGAGCACAGATTGAACTATTATTAAACCACCTGTTTCCACCACTTTCCAAGACTGAGCAGTTAAATTTGATTTTATATCTGATTGATCTGTTTTTCATTTATTTATTGATCTATTATTATGCTTTCTGTTAGAAACATATTTGTATGGGGTCACAAATTAGTGTTCTAATTGCTATTAACAATCACATTTTACAAAAATAGTGCATGCCCATGCTACAGTATTGTTTGGCTTGGCCGTGCTCTTGACAAACTGATGTACTTAGTTTTAAAATTTTTTTAAAATGTCACAATGTAAAAATGCTAACATATTCTAAAATTGGATCATTTTGTCCACTTCTAGTTGGTTGCTATGCAGAATTAAACCAGGTTTTGTGGATATAAATGTGGTTTTATTGTTGTGAAATTAAAATGATTTGATGCTTTCATAAGTTTTGTAAGTGCATTTAAGGCTAAAACCACATAATTTTATCATGTTAGCCGGTTGCCAAGGAATGTGATGGCATTATAATGTCTCGTGCATAATTCAACTTTTGTAGATATAAATGAGATGCTATTGTTGTGAAACACAAATGATAAAATGCTTTTATTAGGTGTTGCAACTGGTCATTTTACCCTGTTGCTAGGTGGTTGCTAGAAAACATGATGACATCATAATTTCCAGTATAGATAAAAGCCTTTAGGGGCCTCAAATGTACCAGTCTGCCAAGCTTGGTTGCATAGCTCCTCAAGGTCTAGGAGGAATTTGTGGAAAGAAGCAAACACAAGGATTTGTGTATTATCATAAGATAAAAAATAAATATGTATATCTTCACAGTTTGATGAATACGTTTGACCTGATTATAATGGCAGTATAATGTAGAAATATGTACCATAATATGGCACATTTTCAGGCAGGTGCAGAAATGTTCCTGCAAAAGTTTTGAAAGGCAAATTTATTATGCATTTTTTTATTAGCTAGATGGTTTTAGCTACTGGAAGTAGCCCGATGGTCTTTTGGTGGAAGCAATCAAAGCACTAAAATTACAGGTGAGATGCATTGTACTCAATTCATCTACAATCTTTAAAGATAAGCTTGCAAGCCAACCAGAGTTTACCTTTAGACTTTAGCCTTTTAGTCAACATACTATAGAATACTTTTTTTTGTTGCTTTTTTATACAATTTATGAACAAAATATATTATCCTAACCAACACCAACTATGTGCTACATAATATGGGTATCAATAAGAAGTCAAGAAATGAACTGATGTGGTATGTTTAGATGGTTTTGTTAGCATGTTTTTCTATTAAACCTGCTCTGCAGTGATGTCAAAGTCAGGCTGTGTGGACTCAAGAAAACCACCGCCGGTTTAAAGTTTGCTTTTTGTTCCAAAAGGAAAACAGCCCAGTGGGCAAGACCTTTTTCTCCTCTTTTCACTTTCCACTAACACTAGTGACACAAAAGCTAATAAAAACTGTATCATGTCTACAGAGAGAGCAGCGGCAAGTTAGTTAGTGTTGGCAATCACAAAGCATCGACCCTCTGCGAAGTCCAAGAGTTTGGATCGATGAAAGTCATTCTCTAACGGGGAAAGCTGGAAGTTTAAAATCCTGATTTCTGCTTTAGCACCTCATTCTGTTTTTCACCTCCTCCATCTTTGAGAAATGTCAGGAGAACAATAACTGTATAAAAGGTCAGCGGCGTACTAACAGACCCTTCCAAGCTTTCATTACATTTGCTGTTGGCTATAGCAGAGGCGCTTGGGCAACAGTGCTGACATTTGGTTTGTTTTTACACCATGTTGAGTCTCACACAGTTGTAGCTCCTAATAATGTCAGAGGGAAAGATCTTGGGGCAGCTTGGTTGTGTTTACGGCTACTGTGCAGGGACAGAAATAGCATTATAATTCATATCGCAAGACTCGCATTGACAACACAATCAATATTCAAGGGATTGCTTTTAAAGTCAGAGGAAATACCTTTTCTAGATTACATTTCTGCCTTTCTGTCTCTTGCATGATGATTGCTGCACGATTATTTATAGCTCAGTCTTCCAGATAAAACACATGTATTTCAACATTCCAGTTTTTTGGTGGTCTTCTTTTCTTTGTGTCGGTCTACTGGTGGAAAGTTGGTACTGTTCAATCTTTATTTTGCAATTACTGTGATAAAAGTTATATATAATGATTTGTGGTAGCCAACTTCTGAAGCAGGAAACATGTTCAAAAATCAGATGCATACCTACGCATGAAGATATCCATGTGGTGAACAGAAAATAAGGGGCCTTCTGTAATTTATCACCTACTGTGACCATATGAAGACATCAAACCCTAGTGAGGCCGAAACCATCACAAAAGGGTCAGCGGCTAGGTGAAGCTCGAAAAGAAAGAAAGACGACTGAAAACCGTAATGGTAGATGAGATTATCTCCATGTCCATCCATCTCTGTTTGAGATTGTCACACTCCATAAATTAAGCTCAAGTTATGTTTTCATACTCGGTCCTTCCAGTCACCAACTGTTTGCTTTTCGTCTCTTTCCACATTACCCACAATGCCAAAAGAAGAAAACAGGCACAAACATTTCTTCCCTTGAACGCGTAATTCAGCTCTGAGACGATCTTTGCGCCTCATCTTACCAGCTGATCAAGTGACTGCATCAAATCACGGCACAAGTTAATAAAGTTTAGACTGCTGCGTGTAAATTGTCCATTTGCCTTGGCTGGGCGCTCAGGGGTTATGGGGGGAAAAAAAACACAGGCGGGTGACTTAGTTGACACTCCTTTCAGGTCAGAGGTTAATGAATGATTATTTCTCTTTCCCAGCAGGCGTTACCCACTCTCCTGTGGCCAGGAGGGTGAAAGGAACTCAATTTAGGCAAGGTAAATCTTGGGAGGGAGATAATGTGCTGTGATTTAATCAGGACTGAACTAATTGCTGTAGACAAGGAAAACATAACCAAGAGGAATTGGTTTATTGATCCCCGTTTAAAAAAGAAAGAAAAAAATCACTGACCCGCAGAGGATTCACTGGGTGCTGATCCATTTAAGGGCTTTAATGGCCAGTGATTACAGGCCATTATCAGTGAAAGTCAAACCTTTGTAACTGTAAATAATTCACAAGATGGACCGACAAAATGCTTCATTAACAGGACTGAAGGTAACTGTTCAGAATGGGGATGTTTTTGAAAAATAAAAAGCTTTTTAATATTTTATTTTTCCTTTTACACCCAGTGATGTAACAGCTTTGAAACACATTATTGTGTGAAACTGTCCGTGTGTTTGACCTGAGCTCAAATCACTCCTCACAACTCCTGACCCAGAACCCTGCTCACGGAAAACTGCTGAAGCAAAATGAGAGGAGAGACAGAGTTCAAGATAGATTTGATTTCACTTCTGGGCCAGGTGTGGGCTTTGTACTTGCCACGAACCATACCAGCGCTCTAACCTTCACATCTAGCGCTCTATTATTTATACCCACCTCTAGAGGCTGCGTGAAAATATAACCGCTAATGCCTAAATCAGAAATCTAAGAGATGTCCACCTCTTTCTCCACATCTGCTGTCTAAATGTCAAAAGTATCCAGATGCTTATCAGTGTTGGTATAACATTACAGGTACTGCAGGGTGTGGAACAATTTTTTCACCCTTTTGTAGAAAATTAATGAGATAGCACAAAACAAATCAAAGCTTTGAGACCACATAGTAACAAATACGGGATGCATTTTGAAATCCCGTTATTTGCATTCCAGCATTTCCAAAACTTGATTCTTAATTTCTTTACAAGTAGTTGAAACCCAAGATACACAAGTTAACTAAACCTGTGGGACAGTGCTTCAAAAAAATAGCCGGATGCTGTGTAGTCGATTGTGTTTCTCAGAGCCAGCGCCAAAATGAGAGCAGCTTTGATGAACTGACAGCAGAACATGAAACTCTGATTTTCAGTGAAACGCGGTAAGATAATTCATAAACTTTTTGATAACACCCCTCCTATCCTTTAACATTTTTTTAATGCTCACTCAGTAATTTTTTAATGGAAGTGCACTGGAGCTTACCCTGTGCCACCATGATATACGTGGCATTTCTAACTGGATAAAATGGTAAGCCTGTTTATTAATATGAACCTGCTGTTTCACCAGATGGTTTGTATCTGTTTTATCTGGTGATGTGTCATTTAGTAGTGTGAAGAGTGGTTCCAGAAGCCTCAAGCCCAGGCAGAGTCCCAAGTAAATGGTTACAACATTCAGATAAGCTATCCCAAACTTCAATGTTTGTTATAAATATGACTTTGGAACAGATTAAGTTGGAATGATTTTTATGATTTTTTTACATATTTAGCTGTAAAATTCAATTCATGTGTAAATGTGTCTTGGAGTAGATTTACAGGTACAAAAAGCAAGACGTGGAATTTATCTCCATAAATATAATCTGCATCTGCTTATTGAATCACTGATGAGCTCAGAAAATTTGCAGAAAACATGAGCATATCCGCTCCACTGGCCTCACTTTAAAAATTCAGCAGCAGCTCAAACGTTTGTCTGAAGTGGAGCAGAGGAGCTTCATTTCTCACGTTGGCCGTGGACAGTTGTCCTTTGGGTTAATGGCTCACTGAAGGCCTGAATCAAACCCAGATGAAAGCAACCTAAAGGGCCCTCATTTTTTCCCATTAATCTTCCTTGTTTTCTTTAAGGTGATCTTTTCACCCTGTTTTTAAGTACCTGTCTGTTTTGCAGAAGGGGGCTCGTCCAGGGTCTAAGGGGCCAACTGGAGGCCTGTCCGATCCCCATCCCCTACTCCCAAAGCAGTCCCAGGAGCTCAGAATCAGGCCCCCAGGTTTAATGGCTTTTGTAATGGCAAATTATAAGCCGCTACAAGGGTAAGATTAATTGAAGGGTGGTCTCAGGCCATTGCTTGGCTCGGGCTACAGTGTAACCTGAGACGTTAGCGTCGCACTAAAAAATGCAGGCGGCTGTCCTGTTGACCAAAGGCATCGCATACTCGTGAACTCTCATGACATGACGTTTTACCGGGGTCTATATTTTGATTGCCCAGCGGGGCAAAAAAAAAAAAAAAAAATCATTATCATTTGTAAAATTAAGCAATTGTTTTGTCAGGTTTTTCAGCACCACAATCATTCCTTTGCTAATAGACTTGCTATGAGTCAGTAACCACTTACTTCACTCCCAGGATATGCGGTTACAATACTCAGTGTTACAATTTGGTCCCGGAAAGCACAAAATTAAAGATCCAAATCATCTGTATTACAGTAAGAGTTGTGATTTAGATTGCAATATATGAGGGAGTAAAAGGGAAAAACAACTACAGGATCAATTTGTCAGAATAACCACAACGGGTCCCGAGACTGTTCTCATTAGTCTCAAAGGGATATGAAACACAGCTCATGCTTTGAGTAAAGCAACAAAGAGACCAAGGCCGGAGCATTAAGTAGATAATGATTCCCAACACAATAGTCAGAGCACACCAGGACTCTTATTTTCCCTCTTTTTTTTCCTCATGTTTTTCTTGGACAATAGTTCATGAGACCACAACTAAATGAGTTTATGATTATCTATAATAAAACACTAATCAGGAAATAAAATGTCAAGGTAATTACAGTTGCAGTGTTTTGTAAAAAATACTGCAAACCAGAATATTATCATGTGCTGGATACTGCAGAATAAGCTTTGCACAGTAAAAGCTACTGAGTTCTAAGATTATTTCTCTTAGGAGTGATTTTAGCAGGATTACCGGCCTGCCAGAACACATTATGTTAGCCTAAGCCTACTGTTGAGATATTTATCATTTCACTAGATGTGACTTTGTTTTACTGCTGGTTTTGAGCATTTACTGTAGCTAAAATGTATGATATTTGCTAATTAACTGGAATGTGTACTTTATTGCTTTTTCTGTTATATCTACATGTAGCGTTTCAAGTTCAAATAATGTATAATTTTCAACTTATAGTCCTTTAACAAAGAGAAATCTGAACAAATATTCTTTGGACCTGATTTTCCAAGTTTGTCAATCTTTTGGTTAGTCAAGCTAATGAATTGTTCCGTGGTGGACATGAAGGAAAACATCTCTGCATGATAGCCACTAAAACAGTGTGAATTCCACCTCTTTCACACCTCTGCACCACACTCACATCCTTAAGCAGGGTGCAAAGAAATGCAACTAGCTCAAAATGGACCAACAGTTCAAACATGTCGATGCTTATGCACTCCGCCTGTCCACGTGGATAAAATTTTCGTTTTGCTTTTAGGTAAAAACGACATGGATTCTTGGCAGCGTAGTGCTCCGAACAGCATTTGACCTCTTTCAAGAATGCAATGGAACAGGAGGAAGAAAAAGAGAGAGGGAGAGAAATGCAAACGAAATGGGAGGCCCAAGCGCCCTGCTCATATCTCATCTCTATTAACGGGTTTACGGGTGACCCCAGGGATCCTCGTAAAAGTTTACGTGGAGGTTTCAGTTAGAGTTCCCTTTAAAAGAATGAAAGAAATTGGTTAGTTTATGGTTAGCCTTCAGAATTTTATGGCATGTTTTACTTAAGTTCCCATTTTTAAAGATCCTGGTTCCAATTAGCGAAGCAGAAGTGCAGAAGGCTAAACTGAGCTCCTCTCTTCTCCCAGGGTAAAAAGTGAAAAAAAGGAAAAGAAAAAAAAATTAAGAAAAATTTAAAGGTGTGTTGAACTGACAGTAGATCATAGAGGACACATTCAGGTTAAGGGCAGGAGGGTGACGATGGGGTTTGAAGATCAATGTTATCTAGTTTTGCTTCTCATGTGTTTTCTAACACATGAGAAGATGCGTAGATCCTGCAGCTCATCTTGAAGATGGTCTCGGAGTGAAAAGCTTTAACCTTAAACTAGTCATCTTGTTAATAATGTTAGTTTTATTATCCTACAACACATACATGTTTCATTAAAAATGATTCATCTGAATTTCCCAAAACCCTTTGAACTAATATGAAAACTGTCACAATTTCATCACCAGACAGGGTGAATCATACAAAACCTTTCCCATAAACAACCCGTGTCTGTCAGCCAGTAACTTAAGGAAATGGGTGGATTGTGTTTATGGGCAAAGAGAAAAACAGCAAAGAGAAAAAGTAATAGATGCAGATGAATGATGGAACATGACACAATAATCACTCATTAATCCAGCAGAGGGCTTTCCAGGTAACATGTGTCCAGTCAAAAGGTCACTCTGTACTCTAGTATCCTCTCTTAACCAGCAGCACACCACTTCCATCATCACTGCTGCCACCAGAGTGTGTTTATAACTCCACAAACAAACTGTCACGCAATGGTGGTGGTCGCATAAAAAGGCTGTTTAACAGGTCAAACACACCATCTCTCCTTCTTGTTGCAGGCCTTCCTCTCTTTAACGTTGTCTCCCTTCTTTGGAAGCGTATTTCAACTCTTTGATGGACAGTAGTCAGATCATAGGCTGCATAGGACTGAGACTGCAAGGCTGAATAACCGCTGTTTACCTTGAAAAAAATAATTAATTTGTTGCTGAGGCCATAAGACTGAGGCATGTCAACTTTCATGTCACCCTAATTATTCTGACTGCCATATTTATATATTTTTTTTAAAAATGTAATTTTCTCATAATCTCTATCCTTACAAAATTTTACTTCAACAATCATCAGTCAAAATGATAATTTTCAAATACTGAATATAATAGGTGTGTGTAAAATACTAAACATCATTAAAATATTTCAGAAGCATTTGAACATGCATTTTAGAATAAGGTTCCCTGAAATACCATCCCAAAGACAAAACAGGTAAATACAAGCTAACAGATTCAAAAGCAATCAGTTGTAAATAAGTGTATATGCAACGATAATGGCAAAAAACACACACATGCACATACATCCTGCAGGTCTCCTGTGTGCGTTTGGGCAATGTTTTAGGAAGGAACTATACCCATAACACAGTGGTTGTTTCCTGCCTACAGAAGCCCTAATATGCTACAGGGCAGCTGAGTCACCAAGCAAGCAGCGGATGTCTTTATTCCAACAAGACACTTGAATACTTAAATTGTTTAAACATTAAAGCTTATTAAAGCAAGACATTTGTGTGGGTTTGTTTACACAGTTAGAGATTTGGACACAGCAAATGTCAAATGCCAAAGAATAATGTCGAGAGACGTCCAAATACCAAACGATTAAACAACGTAACACATAGCAAGCCAGCTAATATTACTTGCTAATCTATAAGCAAAAAAACCCAAACAAACACAAAAATGTTTTATTTCAGTGAGTAAAGTCAGAGAATCATTTTTCCTGACTACTCTTTATCCGTTGATCTTATCCCCAACGCCTATGATGTTTACCATGATTTTTTTTTTTTACGTGAAGACCCACAGTTGGTAGTTTGTGATACAGCACTTCAAAGCAGTATCCACCACTTAGGAGTTGTTATTGCTCAACCCAAGTCAAAAAGTGCTGTAAGAGGCACTTAAAACAATGATGAGAATGCAATGTTCTCTAACACACCTATGTATGGCATACGAATAATCTTTAAGCTGTTTAAGATAAATTAGCTACATTATGCATTTTTAAGATATTAAGATATTACTGAATGAAGATCATAAGGAAATAAATATCCAAATTATTAATCAATTTATGTCTCTAATAGAGAAAGCAAAAATCAATGAAAGTTCTTTTTAAGTTCAGGCTCATGTGGTAAAAACAATCACAGGAACAATGTGCTGACTACAACTTTAAAAATGTTGTTCATCAGTGTTTACAAATGCTGATTTTTAGTGTTCATGCATATTGTAATACAATAATCCTTCAACAGCACACTGCTTTGGTACCTTTACTTGTTTTGATATTTTTAAACTTTCAAGCGATGTAGTTGTTGTCTTTCTTTGTCTGCACGAGACATATCTCAGCTTGATTTCTGGGTTTTAGGTGATGATTATAGTCCTGTCTACCACCACCCAGATGGGAAGCAACAGTTCTGGATGAGCCATAGGCTTGCAGTCAGAGTCCAAGTGCTGCCTGGCCAGAACAGTTATCACTAAATCCAAACTGGAACCCAGAGAGAAATGCAATTCAAGCTGTATGGCCAGACACAGAGGACAGCTGGCTGCTAGTCCGGTGCATTTGTCCCTCTCTCCAAAGAGCCTGTTGACCCAAACCTCATTCACACTACAAAAAAATCATTTGGAGACGGTCAGCGATGATTGTCGTTGATTTATTTCATGTGTGACACTGTCATGTCTGGAGTGTGTAAAGTTAAAAATTGCACTGTAATCTACATCCTGTATTTAATGATAACATTGAGGCACAACAGTGATCCTGTATGAACACGTTGGAGAAAATGACCAGTTTTTAGAACATATTTTTTTTCCCTACACATTCTTTCTGGAAAAATCACAGCAGTGGGATAATAAATCTTACTATAATAACTTTATAATAACTAAAATTTGTGATACCTGAAAAACTGCTGATTTGTAATGGCTACAGTAAGCACTTGCAAATTTATTGCAAATGAATTTTTGAAACATAGTGGTAAATGTGAAACTGCATTAACAAGATTGCAGTGTATTTCTTTTCAGGCAACTCTAAACTAAATTTGTACAAAAATACAATAAACACGATAGCAAAATATTTAGTAACATCCAAAGTTTGAAAAGTAGAATCAGAGCTACCTTATCTAACAAGGTTTAATGATGTGTGTTTTGGGTAAGACTCCTGCCATGCAAAATTGAAGCTCACTGCAGTGCCAGAAGGTATAATAGGTTTTCTGGACATTAAATAAATAAAGAACCAAAACTGAAGAGGTATTTTTGTTGAGGGGCAGACATGATCATGGCTGTGGGGGATTTAAGGAAAAAAAACAGAAAGATTCACAGTAAGAGGTGGAAAACAAAGAGGCACATTAATAGAAGTCAAAAGATAGCAAGTGAAAGAGAAACTATAGTGGAAAAAAAAGATGTCAAGGAGGAAAAAAAAGTCAAAAGACAGGAAGCGAGGCCTGGCTTTATTATATCCTAATATGCCTTCCATACTCAGCCAGTGAGCAGAAGAGTGCCGAGACATAATTATATCCCCTCCCCAGGCCGTCTCCCTGTATTAGCGTCTCCTCTAGTTCACTGGCTACGACAGAGACAAATGAGAGAGTTTTTCCAGTAGATCATTCTCATCCGTTACTGCCAGTTCCGTGTGATAGATTGTCGGAGCTAAAGCGGGGCAATAGATCAAGGCGTAAAAGAGACTCGCTAGCGTACCCCAGTGGAGCGCAGCTTTACAGATCATCGCCCGTCTAATGCACACTTGGGTTAAGAGTCAGATCCCGTTAGATGTAGCAGCCTCTTTCCCAGCCTTCCCGCACTTCCCTTGTACTATCACATGCTACCACCTTTTCTCCTCATTAATCTAGAATAAACGGCTGCAAATGTTCCATTCACCCCAGTATGTCACAGATACCAGTGACAATATGATGTTAAAGTGCACTGCTTAGGTAAAATTACCAGAAGCCTTCCTGTTATTCAAATCCTAAACTGGGGTTTGAGAAATGATCATTTTACAAGGTTTTTTTCTATATATTTTTGATCAAAGCAGTCACAGTTAATTTGTTTGTATGAGAAAAAATGCCAAGTTTTAAGTTCTGTTATGGGCATGGATTGGTTCTTATGCGCCACCTCCATTGTAGACATTGTAGACTATTCTGATCAGCAGGCCCTTTTTTCAGTCATCTTTCTGACATTTATTCACTGATGAGTGTACGAGGTAGATGCTGGTAGATGATACGACCACATGAACCTCAACCAGAAGACAAGAATCTGTATCCTGCCTCGGAAAGCATGTGTTTATTGATTTATTTTAACATCCATTTTTTTGGTATTTTTCTTTGCATTTAATTTGACTATTTCTGACACAACTTTGTTAGGTTTAGGCACCAAAACTATTTGGGTGAGTTTAGGAAAACACCTTTTGTTTGGATAAAATACAAACTATTCTCATCTTCAAATAACTGGCCACCATGGTTACACATCCTTGGTTACCATGGTAATGTGCAACACTGACAACACCCGACACGTCTGACCTCAGATGCATTGCATCTATTGCAAACATTTAGAAAATGATAATGAACTCTATTTGGGTGCCCTGCACAGTGAAAAGGTATGATAGCGATGCACTGAGGTTTCCACTGATGGATTTTTGCTAATGAGTTAGCAAAAATATTTTATTTGCTTACTTTTTATTTACACACATGAAAGTAGCTTGAATAAATAAACTGGTGACATAAAGAACCAGGAAAATGTTATGACTTAATAAATCCTTGTAGTTTGAACTGATGAATGATTCATTGCTGTATGTGATTACTTATCTATGCTAGAAGTAAGAAATGAAATCCCCGTCTCATTTGTCTGCCTTCTATGTTCAGAGCTGTGAATATGCATATCCGCTGCTGTCTGTGCTATTGGGTTTAGCAGTGTTGTGGTGATAGCACTACTTGAAAGGAGAACAACAGTAAATTAAAACAAACAGCCATTTGTAACAAGAACCAGAATTCACATCATTAAAGGCCATAACTGCTTTTGGGCACAACAGACAGCTGTCAATTAAACCAGTTGGTAATCCACATCTGCCCTGTGCATGTCAAAGCATTCAGCCTAAGCCTAACAGAACAGAAAGTAACAGTTCTCCGTGTGCATCTGTCACTGACACTGATGCTGGATTTTAACCAAAGAATTTAACAAGGAATTAGTGTTTAGCGTGAAATGCATTTAAAAGAACCTTTCTGAAATTAAATAGAAAAAACATTTTTGCACACCTATAGCAGACAGGCTAAAGGAGAACCTGTGAATGCAGCCAATTTACGACCCCGAAAGAAAAAGATTGGTTTATTTTTATTATACATGATCTATGAGTTTTTTCTGACTGTCTGATGCAAGTAAAATATTAGTACCAATGCTGATAATATTAATCCATTCTCAAAGACCGAGTAGACAGTTTCAGATAACACACCCAGTGTATATTATGCATATCTCACTTATCACTATAAAACTGGAAAGTTCTAGATCCTTATAGATCTTGAAACACTATAGTCCAAGTATCACCATTTAAAACTGTGTTTATGCTGTATGAAGGGATACAGGCATAGTAACTGAATAGAGTATTGAGTTAAACATGTAGTATATACTCACATTTTATAGCAATTTTGTGGTAATTATAATTACGAACATTACAAAGCAAGCAGCTATCACAGCGACAGTACTCGGCTCATGTCTCAATCAGGGGTAGTGAAAAGACATCCCTAAATAGCACAATGCTTCTTTATATGCTGCAAGTAACACAGCAAATTAGCAGGGCTGCACAACATTACAGATTTCAATTAATTCTGATCAGCACAGATGTTGCATCACTCTCACACAAGGCAGGCTCATTTTTATGTAAATTGAAGCTGTTAGACCAAGGGATAGCTGGAAACTGTGAAATGGACAAAACAATGCCAATAGAAGCTTGCAGGTAATTTACAATATGATACTTAAGCCTTTGATAAATGCTTTTAATTCTGTGTTTGGTAAACTACCACTGACAATTTAGACAGGACAACTCATCAACGAGAAGATTTAATTAGAAGAGAAGTATTCGTTTAGGCTCTATGCAGTATTTCACTGTTTTGTTCCTATGCATACTAATCGGGACACTTAAAAGACAACATTTCCCATTCAGACTAAAAATAAAACAAGTGATACGGTAATTCAAGACAGGGATGTCCACTGATGCCATTCAGTTCCTGACAGAAGCATAGACAGGAACCCTGAGAGCTCATAAAGGTCAAAGTGTGTCTGACTTCCCTCACCCAAACAGGATGTGTTTAAAGAAGGATGAGGACTTCTATAAACTTGAGCCGCTTTTTCTGTAAAATGTGTCAAAGGACTCATTTTTCTTGTCTTCATGGAGGTGTGGGAACCAAGGCTGCTATGATGACAGCCAAAGTGGCATGGGTTGACTCGATGAAGTCACACCATTGTTCACTTTGATAAATCATTTAGTTGGTTATGACCTCTTCGGACTACCCTTCCGTCTATGACTTTGATGTATGAAAGTGTGAATAACAGACGGAGGATAGCTCTTTGTTTTCTTTTGACAGTTTCCTTGTCAGACATTGAAAATTGAATTTGAATCCCTCTGAGATTGAAAAGTCTTAAAAAATAAAGCTGATGAAAAGATGCAAATATGGCACGTAGGCATTATGAACCTCACCAAACCTTCCCAGAAAAAGCTTAATGTTTATTTTTTTATTAATTTAACTTGACCTAGAAGCCATATTAAAGCAACAACAGACTGAGATAAAATGTAATCTTTATAATATTTTGGACTTGCTCCTATGGCCTGATTCAGAACAGAGGTTATCAAAAAGAAGACAAAATCAGTTTTAATTGAACAAATTTGGAAAACTTAGGTATAATTTGATAATTGCGCTATCAATTTAACCCATACAATTAGACACAGCTGCCAAAAATGGCTGGCTTCAAACACATAATTTATCCATGTAACTTGCATCACTCCTACACATAGCAAAGGACAGTAGCCTTTTGCTGTGTTGTCTTTGTGTCCCATCTTTTTCTACTATCTTGACTAGCAGTGAGATTCACCACAACAGGTGTAGAGGGCAAAGGGGGTCATAGCTTTCACATTTGGCTTGCTAAAGACTGGCGACACGAAACCTGCAGTAAGAAAAGAATCCAAGACACTAAAGGGTGTGATTTATCACCTCTGCCAGAATCCTGCCAAGACTGCATGAAAAACGGCCAGTAAGGTTAAAAAACACAGTCTGCCGTCAATATTTTAATCTCACTGTGTCCACAGTGTGTCATGCTGAGCTTTTCATACCTTATTACCAAGAAATCCAGAAATGCCAGCTATGGCCATAAATATTAACTTTTGCTGTGTATATAGTTACTGTGTTGTTGGAAATCCTGCAACATATTTAACAGAAAAGATGGACAGTATTACCTAAGTATTAAAAAAGGGTATTAACATTATTAATAAGTCAACTCCTGCTTCCTGATAGATCGATAGCTGTACATTTTGTGGATATAAATGATGCAACAAAGATGGAAAATACTGAGAAAAATAAATTATCTGATAGAAAGATTGTCTAAAATGTTGGCTTGAATTGATTTCTTGTTATGTTATTTTTATATATTTTTATATTATGTTCAGCTTATATTATTAAAGTTAGATGATTTAACCCTCAGTAGAGGGTTAGGTAGTAGCCCCTAAATCAAACATCTGTCATGGTCTCATATCAAATTCTATTCTTGAGACTCCAGAAATTTCAGGTAGAAATAATACAATGATAAAAGGGCACTGGAGAGATCATTTATTTTAAAGGTGATATTTCATTGTCCCTGTAGCCAAGGTTGTGGTCTGCACTTAAGCGGTAGTGGCGGGCAGATTGATCCAAATATCGATAATATCAATACCAACGTTTGTATTGATATTGAACAATATGAGTGTAATAAGATCAATACTTTAGTTTCTGTTTCTCTCCTGTATGCACTGCTGTTGGTTCATCAAAGAGGCAACCTAGTGCCGCTGCTTTCAAAGCACAGAGCAGCCACAGTTCGGTCCTCCCTCTTTTTGGTGTGTTTTGACGTTTTACTGTCACGTGACTCAGCAGCACTAGGTAAACAAGCAAGCGTGCTCAGCTGGCCAGGTCCGCCCAGCAGTATGGCAAAAAATATCCAGGTAGATAACTGTGGTAATATTTCATCTTCTGCATTACTTCATTTTCAAAGCGCAACTGGCTAATTCTTACTATGACCAACTCAAAAAGTCTAAATTATGCTAAGACCTTATAATATGTTTATCTCACTGAAACATTATTTAAATGAAAATATTTACTGGAATTGAAACAAATATACCGAATATAATATGGCTCAGATTTGATTGAATATAATTACTCTTTAATAATAACTGTGAAAGCGATACAGTATGATTACTAAATTTAAACTACAAGTAGATGTGCTACAGACTTAAATATTTTATTATTTCTGTCCTTGGTTTAACTAATTAATAATCCAAAGGGAACACTTAAAGGTCATGAAAATTAATTCAGATTTAGCAATTTGATGTGTCCACATTGATTATTAAAAAGCATTGGTATCGGTATCAGTATCAGCAATAGTGGCCCTGCATTTACTTGGTATCGGATCAATACCAAATCTTGCAGTATTACACATCACTATTAGGGGGGTAAAGTAAGGAAAATTTCTTGAATTGCACAGATTGCGACGGAACACGAACTGACACACTGAACTGGAAGAAAACCTCTTTAACCTTTATGTATAATAATTAGTACTGATGTACAGATTGATGCAGCTTGTAGACACCCCCCCTGCACATTAGCCCACATAGAATACAGACATGCACGTGTTCACATTGGCAAGTGAATTATCTTGGCTGCTAAAATGATGAACCTTCAACCACAAAATGACACTGAAAGATTCATTTGCACACTGTCTGCCAACTGAACACACACACACGTAAGTCTGGACCTCTTCAACATCCCCTGCAGCTATTGAACGTCAACTATTCTCCCATCAGTTGTGGTTGGAAGTGGTGGTTGTCTTAGTATTTATGTATTATTACTGTGGGGGGTGGTAAGTGTACAAGAAGGCACAGCCCACCAAATAACTGCAGGCTGCCCCCATGGAATAACACACCCCTCACTACCCACACACACACACACACACACACACACACACACACACACACACACATGCATAAATATACACATCCCAATGCTGCCACCCTTGCCCCCATCCCCAAAACGGTGGCATACGGCTGTCATCGCCCAAAACAAGATGTCGTGTCAAGGCAGGAAAATTACACAATAACGAGCCCCACTTGAGATTAGGCTAATGAGAAAATCAAAACACAATTTAATTCTTGTCAGCGTCTTTAAATTACCTCTCATAGTAGCATGCTGATTAAGAGAAGTCTGCCACTCAGCCTGCTGCCCACTATAAATAACCCCAGGGTTTTTTGGACCATGTTCGGCTTTCTTCAATGCAGGAAATATTAAATGCAGACACACAACCACATCTCCTGGGCTCCACATATAACAATCACGGCTCTGTGCTATTTCTGAGTTACTTTAATTAAGATTTCCAGCATTAACAAGAGCAGCTTTGATAAAGTAGGATATCAGTGAAGTATGTTTACACTTATACACAGTTTCACTTACAGAACGCTTTATAGAACTGTAGCAGAAGCCAGGTAATTTTCCATCCGTTTCAAACCATAAGTATTTATAATACTATACACCAATTTCATAAAAAGAAACAGAAAGCTATGCAAACTGCAGGTTTATATGCTAAACCGTTCAGTCACTAAAACAGATAAAGTCTCAGCCAGACCTCTAGTTCACTTACGAATATCTTTCCTCTTAGGCTGATGTGAGAATGAAGTGTACTTGCAAGCAGTGCTATAACAGCAGGCCAGCCACCTGTCAAGAATGATTTAGGTTTAACTCTATTTTGCTGTGCTTTGTCTTCCTTAGCCTGCTACTGCTGGTGTAGGAGAAAGAAAATGGTGAAGTGGTCAACAACTTTTAAGCAATGGAACTTTTATTTTTATTGCACAAAAGGACACAAGTGCAATGGTGAAATGCAAACTGCCTCCATGACAGAAACAACTGAAACAAAACTTCAGCTCTTTGCATGCTTCTGCACAGAAATAATGCTAATGCAAAGGTAGTGAAAAACCAAGACCATGGCCCAGCAGCAGTACTTAATCTTCAACAGTTTTAACAAATGCAACACTGTAGCTTTTATTTTTGGCTGTATAACTTCCTACAGTAGAATAATTGTAGCGATTACTTTGAATTCTGGTTTCGTTTTGCTTTGTATTATTAGTTTTGCCTTCATATGTAAACACTAAAGGCCTCATTAGGATAAGGATTTGTGCTGTGCGTGGACCTGTAGCCTCAGGTTTATATTTTTCGTAATTATGACAATTGGTATGATATGGTAATATGGTATGGTAATATATGGTAATTATGTGACTGTGTTTCCAGTTATTTTATAGAGAAATGTGAAGGTAATTTGCTGTAACAAATTACTTTCTCTGGCAAGTAGTTAAATCACAAGCAGCTGGTTCAAATGGCAGGAAGCTTTCTGTACCTAGCAACAAAAATGTCAATTTTCTCATTCAGCTGCCTAGAATGCTAGTTAGCCATTAGCTGCAGATTGTCTTTCTTACCATTAATTTTAATGCAAATGATCGAGTTGACCATAATAAACATGAATTTCACAAACTTTTATGAAGTTTGTGAACTAGACAACTTTTTGTACAAGTCAGTCAAGTCACCTTTGATAATGAACACTCAATTTTTTAATGATCTTCCCCTGAAGCCTCCCTCTCTCCCTCCCTCCCAGAGAGCTTTTTACCAACACTGCATCTGCAGTTTGCGTTCTGTTCCGATGTCATGATGGTAATTAACTGGCAAAATGTAAGCTACAGCATGTCAAGATATGGCCACATCACTATTCCCAAACAACCTGCAAGCATATGGCACCAAATGTTACATTTCCCTAATAGCCCCTGAGAGTAGCAGCGCTGCCATCATAAAGAAAAAGGAAGGTTGTTGTGGGATGGCAGCAGTGTCAAGGGCTCATGAGTCGAGCTGAAAGCTGTCAATTCATTCTGCCAATGTTATGAGGTTATAGGACTCAAAGCTTGAAGCTGTTCAGCTTTCATAAATTACAGACAGTTTAAATCACACTACACTGTATAATTAATTACGATATTCTTCATTAGCAGCACAAGTGTCTACTTCAGTGTGCTGGAGCACTGCCTTCAGGCTTGTAGCACAGATTTCTGGGCTCCATACATTAGCAATCTCTGTGGGTCTGCTTCCTTTCTTGTTTATCACACATTTTTACAAAATACATGAGCCACTAACTGCACCCATAAATAACAGTGCTATTAAGGTAGACACATTTACAAAAAAACAAACAAAAATAAATAAATCAGTGACATGTGCTAAAGTCTAGATCCTTTGTAATTTCACCTTCCTTTTTGACACAATATAGTGGGTTTGGGCACAATACCCATAGGTATTGTGCTAAAGAGAATGTTATTGTCCAAATGTTGATTGTTTCCAGTGTACACACTGAAAAATGAAGATACTCTTATATGTGGCTTTGAAAAAATGTTGTCTGCATTGGCCAAAAATTTAAATACAGCCTATTGGTAGGGCTATATGTAACAGAATTTAACAAATTAAGAGTGAAAAATACAACCACTAGCTTTTTACCCTCTAAATTATTGTTATCCTGCCTATTAGAGATTGTTATTGGTTTAGGTTTGTTTTTTTGTTTTTTCTTGTGTTTGTTTTTTTCATTTGTATGGAAGCCCATGTCCTCCACTAAAAAAATAAAATAAAATAAAGTATCCATAATTCAAAATTTCGAGTTATTTTCTCAAAATTTTTTATTATTAACTAAACTAAATTAACTAAATTATTAACTCGAAATTTCGAGAAAAGCAGCTTGAAATTTTAACTTACTTTTCTCAAAATTTTGAGTTAATAACTCGAAATTTCGAGTTAGCACTGCCAATCAGTAATCTGCGTGAATTACTTCATTTTCTTGTTACCTGGAAGCTGAAGCCCTCAGCTACAAATGCTACAGCTAATCTACCAGTATTACAGCCAGTCATGAACGCACAAATTGCTGATTACTTTCAGCGTGGCTTCACAAATTATGAAATCCTTGTGTTATTAGCTGAATCACATGGCGTTACTATCAGCAAACGTACTCTCGAAAGCGCCAATTTGTTGCGATCCGGTTTTGAGTGCGCATTCCACGTACATTACTGATTGGCAGAGCTAACTCAAAATTTACTAAAGGCCAAAGTTACTTCAATGTCAATGTTTTGTTTCTAATAACTTTCGGTAATCATTTCTTGAGCTCACTTTGTGTTAAATCCTCATTAACAGATGACGGGCCTGCCCCTTCTGTGGTTGTTGATTAGATATAAAAACATAAAAAACAAAAGTAATTTTTCATTTTTCTAGTGAGGCAATGCTGTTGCCAGTTCCACCTTTTGCATGTTCACTCAAACCAACACATGGTTGTTAGCCATTGTTTGGCTAATTAATTATCTAATCATGTATTGAACGTGGTCAAAATGTATTTTATAGGAATACTAGGAAGTCAACGCTAATGTCATGGAAAATCATGAATTATTTACAAAATGTTTTCTAAGCAAAATTTAATAAATAAAACTAAAGGTATTTTAGTTGAAAGTATGTTTTGTACACAGTGGTTTAAGAGTACTCATTACCCAGTCCAACTGCAAATCATGCTGTGAAATGTGTGGTAAATCCTTTTCAACCCAAACCATGTTTCCCAAATTTAATGAAGCATCATTAAAAATAAACAGTGTTATGTCGCTACTTAACATCACTGCATTTTTAAAACTGTCTTAAGGCAGTTTTGACAATTTAGCAAACTGTCTTAACACTATTTTGGCTCTGCTTTTATTCCCCCTATTTTCATGGGAAAATAAAACACAAAAAAATGATCAGATTATGTTGTTTTAATTACTGTCAATGCAATCTATGAAATTTCTATTTTTTTTCTACAGAGAGAAAAAACAACAACAGCAGCGCAAGAGTAGATAGCTTGCTTAGATAGCTGTTTATTGCCTGGTTAACTGACCTTCTTATGGAATTTAGGATAAAAGACGGTATGCTTAACAGATCAAACTGTTTCACCATCAGGACAGACCTGTCACACTGCCAAATAGAGTGACCGGGCTCATGATCCTCTCTTCTGCTTACATCTTTCACTGGTTCACCAAGACTTTGATTGCCAACATTGAGCAGCCAAGCGGCTAACGCCATTTCCACCTCTTTACGTGCTCCGCTGCTCTTCTCGTTGCTGTTCTTGCAGAGCCATATGGCTTGCGGACACGCTCCCCATTTTTCAGATAATTTCTCAAGCGAGAGGACAGGACCCAAGCACAAGAAAGATGTACACCCAGCACAATCTCCCCCCTCCCCCCCCCCATTCCTATTGCACATGGTCTGGAGAATGGAGCAGTCACTATTGGCTTGTCAGTGTGTCTATGGAGTGATTTTTAACTGATATTGAATTTGAAAGTAACTCATAGTAGTTTTCAAAGAACTTAAATTTCCACAGATAGGAAAACAATAAAACAGAATTTATTCAAATGAAAGTATTATGTAGCTTTTATAAAATAAACTTATTGTAGTATTTTTTAGGCTAGTACCATAGTTTTTGGTCAAAATTGCCTCTGCCTACTCTTTACCTTTAACCACGTCTACTGAAATCGTACCTTTAGCATAACATAGATATTTGTGTTCTAGCTGCCATTGCCAAAATCTTAATCGGGCAGTCTGTGCTGCTGGAAAATTAATCACACTGAGAAAAGTTGAAAAAACAAATGTAGCTTAGGGTTGTATGCTAAAGATTTATGGGCCATTTTAGCGCATTGCTAGGTGGTTGCTGGATGCATGAATAATTTATGCTTTTATAGATATATATGCAATCTAATGGTTGTCAAATAAAAATGATGCCATGCATTTTGGTAAATGTTATAAGTGCATAAATGGGAAAAAAAAAACAAACAAAAAAAATGGTCATTTTAGCCTGTTGCTGGTGATTGATTGACAATGGGATAATGTCATAGCATCTTTGTCTTATGATCTTGGAGGAGTTTGTGGGCAAAGAAGCAAACAAACAAACAAACAAACAAACAGTAATTCTGTATATTCTAGTCAAATATTTTAGCTAATATCCATTAAATAAGTTTTTCAGATGTTTATCAATTCATGCTAGCTATCTGCTAAACTCATTTATAATTGTAAGATTAGCATTTAGAACTTTTTGATCACCCTTTTTACTGTTACTGTTTATGCTTTTTTCTGCCACTTTCAGATATAAGTTTAGCAATTTGTAATTCATTTTGGTTTACCATTTAAATAAACCATATGTTTAAGCTATTTTTGTATTAGTTTCTGCTTTCTTGTTTAGTTGCTAACTAGTTTGTTGCTCCACCTAGCATGTTGTCGGATATTGTTCTTTTCAGATTGTAATTTGTGGTTTTAGTGTGATTACACAACACTTTTTATGTATCCACAAGATCCCGATAATATTTTTTTTGTTGCAAGTGCCGACTTACATGGTGGAAGAAGACTCCTGTGAGATGATTTTTTTCAAGAAGTGCTAAACCTTGAGATAAATTTTATTACAGTGTATTAAACTTTTTCAATCATTTAAAACCAGTAAATATAAGTTTTATAATAAGCTTTTTAAAAACCCAAGTTGATCTATTAGTACTAGTACTAGCATCGCTGTAATATCTTTATTATGATGTCTGCTTTGGAGCACATTCATCGAAATACAAGCGTAGAAAAACTGTTAGCATCGGTAATACTCCAAATTATCCATGCTTCCTATGTTTCATTTTCTTCATCCATCCTTTCTGCTGCACATTCCTTAAATAGCTCAATCCTCTCCAACCCTCAAAGAGCTTTGCTGCTGAAAGAGTTAAGACTTCCTCTCCTGGCGTCCTGATGTTGGCAATGCATGACAGCGCCAGTTGACAACTCCGGCTATGGATGACAGATGACAGCAGAGAAGGGAGTGGTCTGGTGTGTGTGGCGGTGGGGTGATTATGAAGATAAGGTGTCCATGGGAGATCTGTGAACACCACACTACACACACACCAACACATCGCCACAACCGAGACATTAGCTCAAACACATGCAGACATGCTGGTGCATTCAGTCTTGTACGCGCACACACAAACATACACGCATGCACAGTCACACATATGCACGTTCCTCCCAGGCACCATCCCATCTATTTGACACAGTAATTACAGCACACACTGATTCCAATGATGGATGAACTCCCAGTCTGGGATGAGCAGCTTCTCCTTTCTCCCGATCTTGCCTCTGTTTCTCCCCCACGTTCTTCTCCCTCTGTCTCACCACAACCTCCAGCCATGTTCAACACACAGCTTTAATACCTTTAATGTTGCTAGGAGGCTGTGAAAGATAGTACACGAAAACACATAAGAGCATCTTTGCTCTTATGAAGAGCTTAGAAAAATAAATAATTGTCACTGTCAGTGCATCATTCAACTACGATGCTTCATGGGAAGCATTAATTCTTTAGCGGGATCAGACATTATTTTAAATGTTTATATCTTATTTAGAGTTAACTTTTTTTTCTCTGCCATGACCACACTTTAATGTGATGCTAAACATGAAATTGTTCTATTTTAGTTTTATTCTGTTTTTAAACGTGCCGTTACTTTGTCTTATGGAAAATATTGAGACATTTCTCCTTATGTCTGCGTTTGCAATGCCCATCACATCCTGAATATAAATAAGAACGCCAGTGAGAAGGATTAGTCTACAAGTACATTAGCCTAGTTTCTCATCCTTGCTGCCCCACCCCTTCGTTATAGTGTAAAAAATGAGAGCCCGATAAAGTCTGTATGGTATTCATGCCAGACTGGCATAGCAGCAGATGCTTGCTGGCATTTAATTGAGTTGTTAATGCAGCACACAAAAGGAGAGGCAGTGATTCAATTTGGCTCTTTGCTTTTCAACCGACTGTCCTTTTTGTTTCATTAAGGGGACAGAGGAACAACTGGGCAGGGGCCCAGGGAGCCTTACTAAGAGAGAAAGGTGATGCCCATCCAACACTGGACATTACAATGACAAATATAGCTCTGAGTTGTGTCCCAGATCTTTTAACATTCAGGCTCTATCAGAAAGGGATATCCTGGCCCTTCTAAGATCTGGGATGAAGACAACTGAGCATTATGCAGATTTAAAATTAGCACAGCAACTTTTACATCTGCTAAGCAACATGCAAACTTAAAAAGAGAAATTGCTAAAAAAGACATTGAAACATAAGAAAGGGTTTATTTGTATACATAAAGTATACATCAAACCTTACTCATGTCTGAGGCTTGTTAATTTCACAAGATAATCTTGGTGAGAGGATCATTTCATACATGCTGGGAATAAACTGTCTAAACTGAATAAATAATAAAGAAAGTACCAGCAACCAAATCTGGCTCTTATTCTGTTCAAGCTAATAAATGTCTGTTACCTTCTCATGTTCATTAAGTAAGAAGTAAACAAGAATGTGGAAAGTTTCTTACCATATGTACCTGATCCCAGAGGTTTTACTGATTACCGATGACCCCCTTTATTTGTTATTGTACTATCTTATCTCACATTTAATTATTCTGGTCTTTTAAGCACTGGGTAGATAAGGTTATTATTGCTATTATTGTAATTGAGCAGCAATGGTGCAGGAAGGGAGGGGAGCAGGTTGGAAGTGGGTAGGTTGGAGAAAAGGAGGGTTGTCGCCTCAGGCTGAGAGTGAAGCGACGCTATAAGAAAGGTCCGTCCTGCCCATCCACACAGCACGGCCAGGGAACCAGCCACCCCTGATGCATCAAAACCTGTCAGAGAGAGAACAGACACAGCGAGGTCAAAACAAACGGGATGGGCGACCTTCTCAATGCCTGCTGATGTCTTTTTCATTAGTCGCCGAGGGGAGCGCTGAGGGAGGGATGGGGGTTGCCGATCCGGTTGACTGGCCCAGCGAATTGGCCTGAAATGCAAGGCAATTGAGGATAATGTCATTGCCCACACAAATTAATGCAAGTGCCATAATATAGTAAATGTTGTTATTAATATGGAAGAGGTTCTGGGAGGAATTAGCTAATCTCCTCATGCATTTTATGATCTATGTAAATGTAGCAAGAGGTTGTAACTAAAAGGATGATTAAACTGTCAAATGTTGGATATGAAATTAGGGTCTGTGCTGGAATCCTCAGTCTAACTGTAAGCCTGAGCTCTTTTATCAACTACTGATGACTGTAAGAGTTGTAATATTTGAATTGTACAAAATGATTTAGCGGAGTGTGAACTCTTGTATATCCTCTTTGTAATATTTTTAACATAATTTACACACAAATACAAATAAATGAGGACAATAGCAACATTAACCCTTTTTATTTCTTGAAATATTTGCTTTTGCTTACAAGGTAGTGACTATTTTGGCTAACTGTAGGCTAAACATTGATATCTGATAATTCACCAATAAACAGCAGCCTTGCATTAGTAGCAACAGTTTTTACGTTCCATTATTTTTTGATTTCCATAACAAGAAATCCATTTGCACAGCACCAAAGAACTGAAGGTAATTAGACTAACAATCTTTTTAAAAACATGAATAAAGATGTCGTTATTTACAATATGCACCAACGTTTTCCTGTAAATTTTTAACTTGTTCTCCTTGTTAAGTCTATTCTTCCCTCATTTCCACCCCAGAATGAAGCCAAATCATCTACTGGTCATTTATCGGGATCTTTTGGGAATAACTTGGCATCGCCTGCAGCCATAACTGTTTAACTGTTCATACAGCTTCACATGAATCACTGCCACACAATGGTCTGCCGACCCTCGTATAACTGAAGCCTTTTCCGCCCAGAAATATTGCAAATGACTGGGGAAAGGCAGTGCTTCCAGAGAGGATGTGAACATGGGCCGTGGGCACATTGTTGGCCTTGAGTCTCACCACGCTACAGTCTTCCAGGGCTTTTAGAGTAAAGGGGGCCAGTAGTCTACTTCTGCAGTTTCCTGTTCGCATGGCTTTTAGACCTACAAGACATCAGGGAACTGGCCACTGTGAAAGAATATTCACGGGAGGCGAGTAAATCCCTTCTTGACGTCAGGGATGTGTTTGGTTTGCGTGACGTTTTGAGGGCTGAGAAATAGGCAAAAATGAATTGGTTACTCTTCCGTCAGTATGACTCAGCGGCGTCTTTTTACTGTTAGGGAGCCTGTTAGTCACTTGTTTCCTTTCGACCACAAGGCCAAATAAATAATGTGCTATATTGCAAAAGCAACAACAATAATAAAACCGATAACTTTCATTTTAGTTGCGCAGAAGTGGAATTCTTAAATGCTTAGTAACATTTATGAGTTTTGTCTATAGCAATACCATGAAATAAAGAAATAAAGGATAACCCAGGAGGCCTCACATAAAAAAAAATGAGAAACCCAAACTTAATCTACGACAGTCTGAGTTTTGTTTTTTTTAGTTTTTTTTAAGTTATGTTAGATAGATTTAACCTGTGTAAAAGAAAAAAAATCTTATAAGAGCAGAGAATAAAAATATACTAAATATAAGGATTATTTCCTCTTTTACATTTGAACTAAAAAGAGCATCTTTTTATGATATCCAGGGTCTCCCTTACTTATGCCAGCATTGCATAAATCTCGGAACAATCGTGATCACATCAGGAAAGGAAGACATTTTCTTGCACTGTATCCTTGTCATGTTTGCACATTGGCATGACCCGCTATTGTTGTAATGGGGCAGAATGGAGCTCTTTGATGCGATAAGTGATTTACTGACCAGGACGACATAAACAAACGGTTCATTGAGGACTTTGGGCAGGAAGTGCCCTCCAACTTCAAACAGGGGCTCCACAAAACAATAGCCTAAGGTCAATTTCTCGCTTACCACATTATTTTCTGTCGCTGAGCTAGGTGGCACAAATGACTGGACTGGAGTCTTAGTAAAACAGCTACAGTTTTCACAATGTGTTTGTGCCTATTTTAAGAATCCATTATCTGTATTACTACTGTTTCTTAAGTCTTCATTTGATTTAACAGGGTTGCTTTTTTAATGTTAACTGAATTTAAACAAAAATATGATGTTTGAACAGAGCTTGAATGACCTGGTGACACAAGGTTTACTTTATCATCATCAACTATAAATGTAAATATTTGTAACTGTAACTTATGGCCTGAAAAAATAATCAGTAGGATTTACTACTATTATTATATTGTCTTTCAACTACTATTCAACTGTTAACTATCGAAAATGTGTTCATCTTACTGCTGTAAAGAAGACACTGATGACTGCAATTTAAAGATAACACAGAGACAAAAGAGGAGAACTTGTCAACTAAGTCACTGTTTCCATAAGAATACTTTTTTCCCACTTATTTGAAAATCATGTATGTATGGAATTCACTCTTAAAATCTAGAGCTTGTATGGTGCAGTCATTCTAATGGTGCTGGAAGGTAACTGAATTACTGTATGGGTACAGTACAAGTCACTGGCTGATATCCTGTAAGCCAGTGGCAAGTAAAAAGGAAGCACACACTTTTTAATAACAAAGTGATACTGCTGATACTTTGGAGCTCGCATTAATGAGAAAAAAATAATAAAGCAATTAAATCAAACACACCTGACTTTTATTCATTGCTGAAGATTTTTGCTAAGATGCGCTTAAGATACTTCCCTGAAACTGTTGACATTTCACGTGTAAACTAATGCTCATAAATCAAGCTGTATCATTAAAGTCTGTTTTATCTGGGGTCTGTACATCTCACACAGATGTATACCACTGATGGTGCTCACAGTGGAGCGCTGGGCACTGGGGGTTGCCCTTTAAATCAGCATCCCATTGGATTACAAAGTGAGAAGTAATCATTCATTAACTCCTCTGACCCCCCTCCATCCCCCAATGGATGGGCAAGGGGTGTAGATCAACCCCACTTTCTGTAATCCTCTCTACAGCTGGGTCAAGCCAATTGACAATGCACATAATGACCTTAAATGGATTAGCTGGCCAAACACGCCCCAGAGTTCCTTTTCAATTATGAAGTGAAGCAGTTTATAATATAGAGCCCAGTGTGAATAACAGAGTCCAGAAGACCCCTAGGGATTACGTGGTGTGTGTGTGTGTGTGAAAAAGAGACAGAGAGGAGCAGGCCTTCTTGATTGCAACCTTCGGGACAGGCAGGGACTCACTTGGAAACATGTTTTATAATGGGAGAGTACAGATGAAGGCTGAGCGAGAGGGAGCTGGTGTGTCAGCATGTGTGTGTATGTGTGTGTGTGTTGTGTGTGTGCCTGGGGGTCTCAGACGTGTCATCTCTCAATAAGCTCCCTGAGGTATAGACTTTATTGTCACAGTGAAGAGCCTGACAGACAAGTTAATCAATCTAGCAGTTTGTTGTTGCACATCTCCCTTGTTGCCCCACTCGACACACATACACACACACATATGGTATGTTCTAGCTTCAGTTGTTAAACAGCAGGTGGAAATTATCTTCTTGTTATCTCAGCCTTTTTTCACAAAACTGAAAACAACAGTCTGGACAAAAAAATAAAAAATGAAGACGAGAGCCTCTCGCCTCTTCTCACAGGAAGGAGTGGGAAGTAGTTTAAGACAGAAATTATGGAAAGCAAGAGCTCACAGGTTTGTAGCACATTTAGATTTTTGTAATATCCATTTGTCGGCACTGAAGAGGAGCACTGGACAAAGAAGAACCATTCAGACAAGCCTGAATGACCGGTCAGTTGGGCTATAGCTGGGGTTTTGACAAATAAATAAGTAAATAATACTTCAGTCGTTCAGTGAGTTTTTCCTCATTATATAAAACCCCAAAAATAAAGTTAATTATTGTTCATTAAGCATTTATTAAATCAATTTGGGATGGATGGATGTTGGATTTGTTGCTGTTTACTTAATATAATGCAAAAGCAATTTTTTTCAATTTAAAGAAGAGATACTCATGATTTTTAAATATTACTTTAAACTTAAGTAATCCGCTTAATCTTTTTCTTGATGTGTGACTTGCTATGAGGGCATTGGGTAAAACAGCAGCTATTTTCTGGTTTATAAGTTTGAGTAAGAGTAGAGTTTCTAATCATATAGTGTCTTCAGTGTTGTTAGATTTTGATACTGCTTTTGGACGAATTACAGTCAAGTTTGACATTGTGCAGAAAGAGATAGAGAAAATTGGTGAATCATTTACAGCATGCCAATCAAAAACACTTCCTTGTATTTTCAAATGCTCATAAAGGAGCACGTATCAAAGAGTATTTGGCTATATGGAGAAAGCAAAAAAAAGAGAGGAGGGTATTTTTTTTCAATTTTTAAATAATATCACTCAATATTTTCATGCTATTTGCAGCTCAATCAGAAATTGAGTAATCAGACTAGGCTGCAGTTCTTTGGCTCTCTACAAAAGTCCATAAAATTCATTCATTCCTTTCTGGTTCTTAAGCACATCTGCGTGTGTACTTTCATGAGCGTGCGTGTGCGTGCATGCATTGTACGTCTGCACAGCTCCTTTGCTGCACGTTCAAGTGTTACATGATCTAAGTGGTTTTTGAAGCACAGTGTAGCGTTGACCGCAGCACTGTGCTGCATTGTGACAGCTTTGATTAATTTGATAATGATGACCTATTGTGGCACTTTATGCTAAGGTAAGCACAGCTGTCTGCCCGGGTCAAGAGGAGTAGGAAGAGGTCAGGGTGTAAGAGAGTTAACTTTGTTAATGGAGACACAGCCGAAGAGGAGACAGACCAAGGACAAGGATCAATGAAATAGTCTTTTAATGAAAGGGACAGTAACCTTTAAAGGGAGGTCATCATAAGTCATCACACCAGCACTGTCAATGACTCCAGCTTGTCTTTCATTAAGCTTTTTTTTTTTTTTTTTTAATTTTCCTTCTTTTTTCAAGTGTGCTTTTCTGTACGTTTATTCTTTTATTCCTTTCTTGGATCTGTCTGCGTTTTTCTTCTAAATAAATTGGCAGTTTTTTATTCAATAAATTAGGGGAAAATGCACAACTTTAAATAAAAAAACCTATAAGTTTATTTCAAAACAAGAAAAATAAAAAGCTATGTTTTTCTTTTATTATTAATATAATTGTTTATTTATTTATTTTGTGAAGACACAGTTCCTGAGCTTGAACGGAAAGATACCATTTCCCGTTGAACTTTAGCTCAAGCTGTGAGACTTTTTTACTCTTCCTCGCTTTCTTAACTGGAAGGAGACGAGACACCGGATAGCTATCCGGGCAGGACAGTGAGTCATCCTTTTCCAGCTTCAACTGGAACTTGAACCTTTAATCCAGAGGATCTCAGAATCCGGAGAGTTGCAGATTCTTTATCATTTACATTAATCTCAGGAATTTGCACCATGCTATGAAGACACAGGCTCCACTTACTTAACTGACACAAAATAGGGCAACAGCTATGATGATACTTGACTGGTTTTAGCTTCACAACCGTATCATGCACTTGGTTGTAAATAATAATGTAATAAGATTGACAGGGGAAACACACATCAGCCATAATGACATTTAATTTGTCAACATAAAATTAATATAGGTTTAGACTCAGTTTGTCTGTTTTTTCCCCTCAGATTTAGATCCAAAAATATCATCAATACAAATATATATGTATATATAATTGCCTTTTACATAATTTATGAAACAATAGTGTGGATGTCATTTGAGTTTATACATTAATCCTACCTCGATTCAAGTAACAAAGCTACTCAAGGTTAGGGTTTTACAGTATAATGACCTCTACACTAAAGATCTGCAGCTATCACCTTCAACTAAAAGTTCAACCTCATCTCTTGCCAAGTCCTTTGAAGTGATACTTACAAAATAAAAAACTCCAACTTGGACATAAACCATGCCAGGCCCAGTACCAATGCTGAAATTAATACCTGTTCCAAAGCTAACCCCTGAAATGAATGCTGCTTGTGCTTAAACCCTGAACACCGCTTACTGAACTCTGTAAGGTTCACCGTGAAAGAAATCGGCTATCAGAAAGACTAATTGTAAATAAATCTTTTGCCTGCATTTGTGGAAAAATCTGGATAAAAACGACAGTGAAGGAAATGCAATCTGTCCTTTGGAAACGCTGCATCAAGGTAATTCAAGACAACACAGCAGCTGTAAGGATGACATAGATCGTTTCAAAATACCTCTTTTTCCACATCTCGATATCAGACTGCTGCGGCTGCGGGAGATTTCTTTACCAGGAACCAAAGAAAGGGGGAGCTTCTTTTCTGAAGCTCTGTTCTTTTGATCACAACCATATTGAGTGGAGCAGAAATCGTTTGTGGGATTTATCTCTGAGTTACTGCATTACTTCAGACTTCACTGTCTAGCACACATCACTTTGTAACATGGATTATTGTAACAAAACCAAACCAATGTGTAACAGCAAGAAAAATCAACGTATCTTTTAGAAACTAATCCTGAGTGCATCTGTTATTCTAGATGTAAAAGTGATATTCAAACTTTGTTCATCCACAAGTGTTAATTGCTATATTAAGACTACAGACTGTAGACTGTTTTATGACCTGATTACATGTTCTTCTCTGTGACACAACACACTCAGCCAGGAATGTTAAGTCAGTCTCAGTTTGTGAAGGGAAAAGGGCGGTCGGGAGGTTAAGGTTTCCCAGAATAGTGGAGCTTTGTAAACGGCATGTACCAGCTCCGGCGGGGTAAGTGTTTGCTAATGGCGGGGATGATCCTTTCCTTGCAGCAGGTATTACCTGTCATTACAAACATGAATGCCTGTTACATGTGAAATATTTGCTTGCTGTTCACAGACTCTGCGTTGTTACTATTACTTAAAAGGTATCAGGTGCTTTATCGGACACGCTAGTATTTTAAATAACTGAAATTACAAATTACAATTCCATTTTTGCATTGCTTTATTTATTAATATATAATGGAAGTGGGGCCATGGATTAATTGGTAAAACCAGTAATAGTTCTGATGGTAGTTGCAAAACTATTTATTTATAATTATTTTGCAGTTATCCATATCCGAAGTGATTTTTAATAATAATATGGAATACAGTACTACATTTTCAATCTGGCGAGGCTTAATATTAAAAATGACAGATGTATATATCTACATATCTAAGTGTGAATATTTGCAGTTCTTTTGATGTTATGAACTGTGGGTGATGCTCAACTTGTTGAGAAACAGAGGATGTTTTCTTCTCAAATGTAGGAAGACAGGCAGTGCACTGCTTCTATTAATGTCTTTTAAAATAAATTCGGTCAGCACACCCTGACTCAGCAGAAACTAGTACAAATTCAGCTATGGGGTAAGTAAATTGGCATCCCATATCTTACCCATTCCTGGTCTGGTCCATATGCTTAACCTACTACATCAAGAAAATGCTGTAAAAAAAATATGAGCAGTTTTATATAGTAACAAACTATTCTTTGTACACAGCTATATACTGTAAATGCTAATGTGTCTAAGGACAGAATATTGACAGCTACAGTCATAATAATATATAATGCAGTATTGTGCTTGTGTTTACTGCAAAGAGTAAAGTTTAAAAAATGCATTTAGAACAATGTTTTTTAGTCGTTGCATAGGATCCTCACAGAGGAACGCCATAGTTCTTTACATTTATACTGTGTGCTGGTGGGTAGGCATTCCTTTGCAGTCATGAATGAGCAAGCTGGCTATTGGCTATACTGCTTATTACATTTTGTTTATGTTTTGTTTGACAAAAATATTATCCAAACAATATATTGTTTTTACACAGCTGATCTACATCTCATGTACTATAGTGTAGGCTAAGGCAGAGGTACACAGTTAATGCAGTACTATATATTAACCTTTAAGGTTTAGCAACAGGCCATTATGATCAAGGCTTCAGAAACACTTACCTTCCAGTTATTGTTCACCCTCAGGTGATGCTACTGCTGAATAAAACAACATTTTTCTAATGGCAACAGAAATCAGATTAGAGATTGCTCAATGAAATTCACTAGCTAGCAATGATGACCAAAAAAAACCAAGAAGTCAGGCATAGTAGGCAGGTTAAACTTTACTGTACTGAATTAACCATTATCAGTGAGAGGGAAGAATACCATTGGTTGACAAAAGGATTACCTAGGCAATGGATCTTGGAATGTCCACTTGCAACTAACCATCAGCTGCAAAGTTGGGACGATCGTGGCTCAAGAGTTGGCAGTTCGTCTTGTAATCTGAAGGTTGCCGGTTCGAGCCCTGGCTCCGACAGTCTTGGTCGTTGTGTCCTTGGGCAAGACACTTCACCCGTTGCCTACAGGTGGTGGTCAGAGGGCCCGGTGGCACCAGTGTCCGGCAGCCTCGCCTCTGTCAGTGCGCCCCAGGGCAGCTGTGGCTACAATGTAGCTTGCCATCACCAGTGTGTGAATGGGTGGATGACTGAATGTAGTGTAAAGCGCTTTGGGGTCCTTAGGGACTAAGTAAAGCGCTATACAAATACAGGCCATTTACAAAGTGATCCATTTTTATGTGGGTGCCCTTTAAATGTATAGTACGGAGGGTAGAGGAAGAAAAGCTCATGTCAGCGTGTCAGCTCAAGTACGAAAAGAAGCTAAATTAAGGTTTTTGCTGAGGATGTGTGGACTGAGTCCACAAGTTGTGTTTTTATGCATCTAGAGTATTGCATCCCGCTATAATAAAGTTGGTTTGTGGATATTACAATAGGGAAACAAAAATAGTATATTGACAATTAAAAGGCTGAGAGTATTATACTTTGCTCTTTTTCTTTACACCAAGAGGCTGTCTTATAGATTAGATTAGGGATACTGTAAGTTAATAGTTTTGCAATGCTTGCAAATCTCTTTGCAATTTCATTGTAATTTAATCAAGAAATTCTTGAAAGTGCAGGACTAATTAACTAAGAATTTCTTTTGCTGTTAGGTCAGTGGACTAATGGAACAATCTGCATCGTCAACAAAAAAGTCAAAAGGCTTACAACTCAGGAAAGCCTTTTGATTATAAAAAGAAAGACTGTTAGGGACACAATAAGGGCAAAAAATACGTTTTAAAAAAATATTATTATTAATGATATTGAGAATATAGTTGAAATTTAGCAAAAAAGTTGAAATTTGATCTAGAAACTTTATTATTATTGCTAATTTAGAGAATCAAGTCATAAAAGTATTAATGTCAAAATAGTATGTCAAATTTAATTTCAAAATAGTGAGATAAGATTTATTTAATTTTTTGATAATTCTCAAACAGAACAACAAACAAAAAAAGATGCTTCTAAATTTTTTTTCCTTAATGTGGTCCTAATACTGGGTTGTACACGACCATTGTACTGGTCTGTGAGCCTGCGCCTTGTTTTGTGTCTGTTCCATTAGCTGACTTTTCCTTTCCCAGACATATTGTTATTACGGAAATATTTACTGAGGGTTGCCATCATGCTCTAAATGACATACAGTTCATGAATACAGGTAAAAATAAATATTTGTAGTTTAATAAACATGTGATTTAGGTAGTAGTTAATGTGTGTAACTGTATTTATTTGATTTAGTATATCCACTAAAATGGATCAAATCAAAGCAGAGATTGTGAACATCAGGCTCGTTTGGTAGATTTCACTGTTACATGTTTTTATTTAGCAGCAGTGGGGGTGATTCTGTGGAAGCAATCTAAGTTTAGAAACAAGCTGTGTCACCAGGCGCGGACCAAATCACTTAACATTTATCATTTGGGTTACAGTCTCATTTATCCTCAGCCTCTGAGACCACAAATGGAGATTCCTAAATTATACCAGGACCAGGGAACCTCCTGAAAGTTATGACGGTCATTGAGAAAGCAGGTTAAATCCAAGATAGAGGGCCAACCTTAAATACAAAGCAGCAGGAGATGGAAGAGTTGGCTTTCAAAGGAAGATATATGGCCAGTACAAGGCCAGGATCAGTTGCTTTGGGAACTTAAAACCTTGGATGACAGTGAGAGCCATTTATAATATTAAGATGAATAGTCTCATCCTGGCACCAGCCAGAGTGGTTGGAGTGTGTCTCATTTGATGCAAATGAACCAAATCGCTGTGTGTTTAGGCGCTATTTAAAAGCAAATCACAGGTTTAAAGTAAGGGGGCTAAAGAAGATTACGTCAGAGAAAAGAAAGGAAGGCATAACCTAAGTTGAGTTTGATGTCCAGTCTTATCAGTGCTTCTTGGTAGTTATCCATGTTGTTGATTTTAGCTTACAGGCTTAATCCTTTACTATTGAAGAGGTATGACAGTGTCTGCCTCACCTCATTTTAGGAGTATACCACTGTGGCAGGTAAAACCTCCCAAATCAATAGCACATATGGTCCACATTACAGTGGGAAAGGCCTCCAAAAAACCTTTTTCTCTCAGAGTGGCTCACAACGATGACAGACGTGTTCTGATTCCACATATGTTGAAATGTAGAAAGCGTTACATGGCCTCTTTGATACAGGATGATTTATAGGGCCTTGACACAGTTGCAAATGTCTGTGGAGAGGGCACGAGGAGGCCTGCTCTGCAAGTGGATAGTGTCGATCAAATCACATTCAGGGCCAGAACAAAACGGTTTGCAGTTCCATTCAAAAGTTGTTTTTTGTCTCTTGTTAGTTCACTGTCATCAAATGCAGAGTTCTTCTCTTTCTTAGATTAAAAAAATTAGGAGAGAAGAGAGCCTAGATAAAACAACCACCTTATGGATATTCGATGCCTTCAAACTGACAATGCCATCTGGAGGAAATAAGGATTTTAATTGAACTTCTCTCAGTATTCATGTTGTGCACAGATTTCATGCTCCAATTAGAGAGGGTTGAGGCAGATACAGTCAGAGGAAAAAAAACAGCAGACAAAGCTCAGTGAAATCTGCCCAGTATGCATCAACAGCCCTGCCAAAGTGCTCTGCATTACAAAATGAGGTTGGCTGGGGTCACTGTCTTGTGAGGTATAATTATATCGTAAAACTAAGCCTTCTTGCTTCAACATAATGGTAGATAAACAGAGTCTGATTTGTGACACTTCTCAAGTTCGAATCCCGACTGATGCAGCTAACTCAATTAGCAAATGGGGGATCAGGCAGCCCCTTAATATGGATTGGTGGGGATGAGCGAACGTGTTCCCAAAAATTAATTACCTATCAAATTTCTTGTGGTCATCAAAGTACCCAAGGCTAATGGCACGGCTAAATCCACATTCAACAAAGCACTCATGTTCCATTAGAAATGTCAGTCATTTGCTTGACAGAGTAGTACAGTAATCTTTGCTGTTGACTCACGCCCTTCAAAAAGGCCCTAGCACGCAAATTAGGTCTTTAGCTATGTCTTTGGGAAGCAGTAATTTGGTTTAGAAGGCATACATAAATATTTGAGTGCAAACTCTTGGTCATTCAGAACACCTTCAAACAAAACAGGAGGGCAATTAATTATGTACAGTTAGACCTGACAAGCCGCCAACCCCCAGAAGGACATAAGTGACAGCATGCAAGCAGAAGCTTAATGTCATTTTGCATCTCCATTACGCTGTGCTTTATTTAATAATACCTCAAACTTGTGCACCACTGACAATCAGCTGCACGCTAGGTGAAGTTATTGCATGCCACACCCACTGATTACTTTACTGGCTTTATTTGACATGTTGTTCAAAAGTCAGCAAAGAGGTTTTACAAAAGTTAAATGTACTGCTAAACAGAAATTAAAAAAAAAACAAGTTTCCTTTATTAACTGGTAGACACATTTAAATGATTGTTTTTAATTCTTGTTGCTAAGTGCCTCCTTCGTCCCATTTAAAGAAATGTGAAATCTACCTGTAATTAACATATAATTAACATAAAACATGTGATTATAATTCCTAAAACCTTCATACTGTTAGCATCTCTTTAGTGTGCCATCTGTGACTTCAGTACTCCAAAGGTTACAGTGTGAGCCACTGCAAAAATTATAATCAAAAATGGAATTGGTATCTGCCATAAGCTTTTGATATTTTGGGTCATTTTTTCTTTATGTATCATGTCAGATGCACAATATAGCATACATGCTCTGGAAACAGTGGATTTAAGAAAACAGAGTCAGCAGAAAAGGGTGGGGGTGTGGGGGTAAGCAATTATTTCCTTTTTATATCTTTACAGATCCATTGCCAAGACAATGATGAGTTCACTGTGCAAATGTCCTATTTAAAAAATCCAAATATATGGATTATTTTCACATGAGAAAAGAGCTGTAGTTTAAAAAAAGCAAAAGAAAAACATCAAGGCTCATTGAAAGAACCCGCTTTCTTATCACACCATTTAAATTATTATACTTTTATGTAACAACTGCTGTTTAAGTTACAGCTCCAGTCTGAGGAGAAAAAGGCTAAAGGTCACATACAACTGCTTTTCAGTCATGGGTGCAGTACACAGGTATGGTATGGCAATCGTGTGATAGTAACACGAGCCTTAAGACTAAATTTGCCATGAAGGCTGAAGAATGTGAGTCCGGGCGCTGCACTGTGCTGAACTGAGTTTTCAGTCAGCAGGTGCATTCATGGATCCCATCAGAGTCCAGCTGATGGATAAAATCATGACAAAGTCTTTTTTTTTTTTAATAGTCTCCAATTGTTACCAGTTCATTGTGATCTCAACATTCATTTCTTTAACTAACAAAAACTGTTTAGTTTTTGAACTTTTGCATTTTCTCATCTGCTGTAGCAACTTGCAGTTAATTAATTTCACGTACAAAAACACAAATCCATAAAAGTGGAGGATTACACAAAGATAATATATATGTATATGTAATACAACAGTTAAACATAAGAAAACTGAAGCAAATTCACCAGGGTAGAGATCATAGACCAGTAAGAACATTTAACCCCCCTACAAGTCACAGTTTACTGTAACCTTCTTTTATTGGACCTCTAAACTCGACTGGCCTTTGAGCCACAAGCACTTTGGTCAACATCGGAATTCATCTCAACATCAGACAAGTGAAGGGGACAAAACTAAAGCCTGGAGCTATGAACACAATACAGTGCTCACGCTGGCAGGTTGTTTGTTTACATGTGGGCTGAGATAATTAGCTTAGAAGTAATGACTCCTCTCTGATGACAGCCGCTGAAACCTGATCCCCCTGTGCGACATGCTCTCCCCGTCACTCTCCCCTGCCCAACAACTGCAGTGAGGTTATTTTTTGCCTTGGCTGCTAGCTGTACTAGCCTGGCGCCAGCTCCTGGGATCCAGTGAGTTAAGGGGGTTGACAGGGCCACCGCTGCCATTCGCCCCTTAACCTCCCATGCTTTGCCAGTGCCAAACAGCACCCGGAATCCAACAGGGAAATCACTATCATTTCATTCCCCGTGCACAAAAATGAATGACTGTTGTGCAAATTCCCCAGCATCAATGGTTGCAATGTGAGAGAAGCAAGGAGCTTTATGAGATGTACACAAATTTCAGACAATTTTTTGGGTGGTGATATGACTTATTTGTGTCTTATTGGTCAGAAACTATATTTATATTATTTTGGTATCTTTTTGCTTATGATTTACAGTCCCTTTATTTGTCTTCTCAGTGTTGCACAGTGTTTAGTGCACATCTCTGTGTTCTATTTGTAGACTATAAAAGATTGACACTATGATATCACCTATCTGCCATCTTGGGGTGGCTGTAGCTCAGGAGAGAGAGCAGGTAATTTACTGATTGGAAGGTTAGTGGTTCGATGCCTGGCTCCTCCAGTCTGCATGCCAAGTATCCTTGGACAAGATACTAACCCCAAGTCTCCAATGGAGAGTATGACTGTAGCTAGGAAGCATTAAAAAAGCTTAGAAGAAAGTGCTTGTGCTAATGTGGCATGTTGTATAGAGTGCTTTGAGTACACTGGGAGAGTAGAAAAGCACTTTAGAAGAACAAGTCAATTTGGTGTTTTGAACCTGGATGTGATAAGTAAGGGCTGGGTGTCGCTCTGAAACTGATGACACCTCACACTCAATGAAAAACAACTTGCGATGGACAAATCATTAACTAGTGACCATACTCTGGATAATCAGCCTTTTTAACCCTAATAAATCCCATAATTGATAGTTGTTTTTATTAAATATCACCTGAAACTCACAACTGATAACATAAAAAAAAAAAGCTATGAGATGCCATCAGCAGAATCTGATGACAATAAATGTAAAGACAACAAAGAAAACTTGGTGGTGGTGATAGTATTTTGTTTGTTTTACAGTACTTACAGACTGTTAAGAAACATTGTCAGAAAAAAAAAAACAGTTCTAGAAAACAGTAAAAATCAGATAAGACAAAATATGCCACAAAATCTCAATTGATAATAAATATGATGATAGAATTATTGACATCAGTGTGTTCAATACAATACATTTCATTCTCCAAATCACATATAACCATATAATATATCACCAATATATCACCAATCCTAAGCAGTAAAGTACATAACTAAAACAATGAAACTTTAGAGCACCCCAAAACATAGAAAACATAATTTTTTTAGCCTTTTAGCCAGGTTGCAGGTTGAAATTTCATGGCAGGTTAACTGTTCTTAATTTAAGCTTTTTGGAATGATCGCTTGTTTCAGAGCTTTTGTTGCAATGACAAAACCACATAAAAATCTCTTATATTCCAGAGGGCAGCACACTGGGACAGGGCTTAACGAAGGCCACATGGCTTGAGCTTCCTTTAATCTAAAGCAAACAAGCACAACATGGCAGCCGTGCCACCCTGTCGTACTGCAGCTTTAGAGAAAAAACAATGATTTTCCCTGAGCAACTTCAGAGCTTTGCTGCCAGGCAAGTGCAAAGGCCCCACAATCCACTGCACTTGTAGAGGGTGAGGAACCTGGCCAGCTCCAAGTCACTGAGTCAACAAGCAGGACACACATTTAGAGACCCTGCAGTCTTCATGTTTCCTTTTCAAAACCTCTAACTGCTTCAAGCAGGGCTTCCCAACAAATTTGAAACTTTGAAACTTCCACTGTAATCTAAATTTGGAAACCGTTACACGAGGAGTTTAGATGACTCAAACAACAAGGAATGGCATTGCTCAAGCAGTTAAAAAGCAGCATGCCGCAGACATATGTCTTTCTTTTGAAGATGATCCCATGTCTCTGGTTGTCAGTTGTTTTTTGGTTCCTTGAAAATATGTTCTTCACACAAAGTTAAATAGAAGGGCACAGCAACCAAAAATACATGAATAAACTCTCTAGTGTTGAAATGAAAAGGTGCAATGTAGTGCAGGTGTATTTCAGGAGTAGTTACTTAGCTTGTAGAGTATTTTTTAAAACAATGTATATTCCACTTGAACATTAGGAAAATAGATATAGATATTTGTACCATGTGTCTCTTTAGAGTGCAACCTATGCCCTCTATCTTTAAAGTAACTCACTGATATATTTTTTAATTTCCTGTCACATGATCATATATGGGGTTCTAAATGTCTAACTTTTATTTGTGGTCACAACATGACTACAAAATAAATTATACCAGATGATTTATGTGGTTAATCACCCCAAGTCATAATCTACTGTAGAAACTGGCACATGGCAGGGATGTTCAGCAAGTATCTCTTTTCCTCTCAAAGGTTTAGACGTTACATCCTTACTCTTGAAAGGCAGACACTAACATTTAAAAGGCCTAAAGGACTGAAGGGTTGCCACTTGTGACCTCCAAATGGTATTCATTCCTTGTCGGTCTTGTGTGTGAAACATTTCTGTTGACACCCTGCAATGTGGCGTTGATGAGTTAATCTAGCAGCTGAGTGTGTCCTTTAACTACACCCGGCCCCCTGTAGATTTTCAGAAGAAAAACACCCCTTATCTCTACGGGAGAGGGGGAAAACAAAGGTCCCGGTGGCCGTAAATTCACAGGATACCAGCGTAAGTACGACAAAGCATAGCCTTCTTTGTATAAGGAGAGCCTTATCATGATTCTAAATTGAAATAGTCTCTGACCCTTCTCACGGAGAATAACTGAGGATTTGGAGAGCAGTTTGAAACTCATGTGAAGTTTTAATAATTAAAAGACATCCACTATCCAAGCAAGAGTGCAAATGGTATACTAGTAAAGGTTATACTAAAAATCTCGTGTTTTAGATTAACAAACACAGTTTTCAAGAATTCACAATAGGAATTGCTCTGTCACTCATGAACCACATCCCCTCAGCCTGCAGGTCCCAGAGGATTCAACAAGTCTGGGTAGCTTTACTTTAACCACTCTGGATGTGTTCCAAGGTTGCCTGAGATCAGGACAACAAAAATAGGCTTAGAGTATGCTCAGCCCTGAGTATGAAATCCACACTAAGGCTCACTGCCTTATTGTATGTGTGGGCCGCTCTGCGGATATCGCTTACTTCTCCGAAGCATCTTGTAACCTGTGCTTATTAGACAGCCTTAATAAGGACATCTGACAGCTGAGGCAAGTTCTTCTCGAACCATACCAATGTAAGTTCTAACATAGTGTCAAGGAGGCTGCTTTGACATCATAGATTGCATGACTGAAGATCTTTCCATTGGCAGAAGTGTTATCACCAAAACAGGTTTAATAATGTAGTTGTTGGTTAAAATAAGCATGTAAAATCCCAATACCATTACAAAACAAATCAAAGCTTAAATCTAAACTGTTATTCCCACAGTCCAAATCCCGAGTCTAAACAGAGGAATATGTTGAATCTCATTATAATCCACAACACTGTCCCATTAAAACAATGTTACATCTACGTGAAGAGCCATAATCATGTGAAGTTAAAGTAAAACTTGTGGGAAAGTCCAGTTCATCCTCAGCAGGGATCCTGCTCACAAGGGAGGAAGAGGTTGCACGCAAGCTGGATCTAAAGGTGGTAATGACCAGTGTATTCTTTCACAGTGACAGCTCCTCTGACATTTTGGAATTTATCTTTTGCAGTAGATTTTCATGGGCTTAAGACAGCAACCTGTTTTCCTTATGGTATATCTTACTTACTTGTATGGGCAGAAACAGCTGTAAATGGAGACCCAAATGGGGAAAGAACAGCACATTTGTTTATGCTTTGACACATCACAGCTACAAGAATGTGCAGCATCCTCCCAAGGTCCTCTGCAACTGCCACTGTTTTTCTTTACAAGGAAATTGATTTGTTTATGTCAAGCCAAAGATGCCGTAAACTCCTGAAGCCTGCAGGGTTTCTTACTGACAGTTTGACACCTCCAAGGCAAAGGTGAATGGCAAGTGTGGCGCTATCAACAGCCCTAGCTTATTAGCCCGTTGCTCTGACACTAGATCCTGAAGGCTTATTATAAGGGATGAGTAATGTGAGCCAGAATAAATCAATCCAGCGCTGTCTTATAAAATTCTGTTAAATCTGTGTGACGTCTTAAAATGCAAATTATGCACACAGTGCAAGACAACTGAAAGAAAACCAGGAGAGACAAGTGGAGAATGTTAATGTTGAATCCAGGATGGCTTAATATAGAAAATAGCAACGCAAAGGAACTAGGCTGACTAAACACCAATACAACCAAAACAAAAAAAGCATAAATGCACATTTTAGATAACTTAAAAAGAACATTATACTTTTTACTGTGAGATTTACCACTACATTTTGTTATGAAGTATAAGGTAGAATTAGGTTACTTTATCGCTGCAGCTGTACTGAATGTTATAAGTGATAATTTACATTTTAAGAGTTTACTCAGTTAAAAAGTAAATTTATTAATATTGTGATATTTTTCATGTTCTGTATTAGCACTTATTAATCTTCTTGTTTCCATGTATTTCAGGTTTCGTAGCAATGATGGCCAAATGCCAGAAAGTAAAGACTGCTTATTTCTGTTGCAGCCCAGTTGTTCTTGTCTTTAACACACAGACACTCAAGACACAACTTGAGCCCATTTGTTATCTGTTGCCGCCGCACAAGTTATTTAGCCTGTCAGCAGAATGATAAACTCTCCCCCTGCCATGGGTGTCACTTTGACAGCTAGTTCTTGCATTAGCCAATAAACCTGTAAGGTGGATGGGAATGAAGAGTTTCATCTCCAAAATAAGACTTCAGCCCCTCTGACAAGTGACAGCTGCACTCACAGAATGATCAATAAGAGAAAATGAAAAGTAATTATTGTAGTTTTTGGAGACTACAAGGTTATCTAAGCCCTAGGATTTGAATAAATGTTATCAGTTTTACAGACTGGAGCTGACTCAGTAACCATCAACATAGATATACTGCAGTAAGTCTCTTTAAATATTTCTATAAATTCTTTGGATTACTGTGAAATGCAGTGAGCTGTGTTCAAGTTCTGGGTTTTGTACACAGAGAAGACTTTGTGCCTGGTACTGCCATTAATCACAGTTAACTTGACATTATAGGACTTCTTTATTGGAGGTTAGAGTTGGACGTGGGGTCAGAGGAAGGCCAAGGCAACAAGTTGTGTCTTTATTTGTGCATATTTTAAAAAATGTTAATTAAAAACTCTCCATTCATTTTAAATTGCATGTACAATCTAGTAGATTGTGTGGTGAAAATCTAATGATGTTTATTAGACTTGTGTTTGTGTTTTGGCATGTGGCTATAGCACCAAAATTCCTAGTTACAAGGCAGGGTTGTCAGTGTCCTCATCACTCAATAAAACTATAATGGGATGTTTTGACAGTGACCAATTACTTAGATGTCCCACTCTTTCATGACCCTGTCTTGATGAGGTGATTTTTGGGATCCTGGGGCCATGCTTTTAGCCCAGGGAGTAAGTGGTGCGTTACTCTTCATGGTAGCTGAGTGTGGAAATTGCCACCTCTGATTGATTAGCTTCCTGTCACCAAGAGGTTATGAATGAACTGGCCTTCTTCAAGCTCCTCGGGATGTCCTCACAAGCAAGAAACTTAAGAAACTCCATTCCTGCAGTTTAGCTCTCTCTGATTTCTCACAGTGGGAATCTATAGAGAACTGCCAGGCCAGGAAGTGACAGCAGGAGCAGGTAGGATGAGGACTATTTTAAATTTCAGTTATCCTTAGATTTAAAGCAATTTAGTCTAGATTATTCTAAAATTAAATCTCCTCTATATGTCATGTGTCATCTGCCTGGTGATTTATTTATTTATTATTATTATTAGTAGTAGTAGTACATAATGTTAAACATGTAAATTATTTTATATCAACCAGGAAAACCACCATTTATTTTTTGAGGGGGGGATTCCCTCCATAATTTTAAAACAACAAGCCAGCGCAGAAGACTAACTACCTCACATGTGGTACAAAGTTGTCTCATAAAGTTTTAGGAATGACTTATGACAGTGCCATGTTCAGCTGTTGCTTTACTTTAAAAATGTGTAGAATGCCCTCTCTGTTCCTGTAGGCACTTTGAATAAAAGTGTCCATCAGATGGCTAACACTAAGGAATTGTTAAGCTCACATATGTGGAAACGAGTTGGACCGAGTTGTCTCTACTTGGCAAGATGTCACAGTCCTGCTCTGTACATTTGCTGTGACCCCAATTCTGGCTGCTGCTTTGCTTTCCATGCATTCTGTGCTGCTGCTGCTGTTGCTGCTGCTTTCCCCCAGCTGGCAGCTCAGGCTGGGACAGACACCAAGCTGAGGTCTGACCCCTGCTGACAGAAATGAGGTTTGTATTTAAGACCTGTTGCTGGGGTATTGCATTTAACATTAGCTTCTGGTCTAACTCCAGCCGGTTAGACACAGTTTGCCTGATCCAGCATGAAGTGCTAAATTGGTTATTGCTTTGAAAAATGTTGCCACGAGGTGAGGGATTAAAAAAAGAAGGCATGCAGGAGCTAATGCAAGCACATCACAGCTCTGAGCATATGTGAGGTCAAGTTTTAAGCCTTGTGCACATGGCCAAGCTATACTAATGTATACATATTCACCCTTTGTGCATACGTGTTATGCTGTGAGTGTACGTGTTCACATTTGTTTGTTTGTGCACAAGCATGCATTTGAATATGTTGCCATGGTGTCAAAACAGTAAGAGAAGTTGTTGCTGACTGATCAGCCACCTGCTGGAGACATTGGAGGCCCCATAGGGACAAGGAGAGGAAACAAGACTTGGAACAGAGGAAAATAAGGAGATAAGGAGACAAAAGAGAAAAGAATACCAATCCACAAGCTAAGGAACACATCTCCTTTATAATCACTCAGTTAAATGTCACATTATGGCAGTAAGCTAATGTAATGTGATGAATGCAAAATTGGACTACTGGTGTAGCTGACATTTTCCCCCAACTGCTACATCCAAGCATCAAACACACTCTTTAATGTGCCTGCCAAGTGTCAAAGATTACTTGTTTTTTTTATGCCATGTCTCTGCCAAACGCGACACGTGTCGTCATCAGGTTACTGGACTTCATCTAATTTACAAGTCAAAAAATAATATGTGGAATAAAATGTTCAAGATTTACACTTTAAGCAAAAGCTATACATCTCAAATTTTCAGGATAGTTGGCCAAAATTTAAAGGAATCAGGAGCATTTATAGTGTCATTAAGCCCCCAAAATAAGATGCATACAACACTATTGTTCTACACCGTATTGTGTTCAAAATCACAAAGCTGTCAGAGACATTTTATAGTTCCATTAAAGCGTAAATGTAGCACCAAATCATAACGGTGACCTGATGGCATTTTTACATTGTAAAGATCCTACAGTAATAGAAAGAAAACCTCAACAATCAGACCCAAACCCTGTCTGAGCAAGCACTTGGCAACAGTGGTAAGGAAAAACTCCCTGCTAACAGGAAGATACCTCCGGCAGAACCAGGCTCAGGGAAGGGCAGCCATTTACTGTGGCCACTTAGGGGTGATATCTGGTCCTGCACAGAGGACCAGTTCAGCTTGGAAGTTGCCATTTTTTGGGAAAGGAGAAGAGTGCATCCCCACACATATACGGCAAGTAGAAATGGAGAGCATACACTTGAAGAATGGAGCCATAACATAATCATGTTAATCATGTTAAACCATTGAACATTTTCTTTCTCCTGATAGAGATTTTGTGTATTTCATCTGTTTTCTGTTTTTTTGCTTTTCCTCTATCTAAAGATAATATATAAGAATATTCCTGTTTTACTAATGCTATAAGTGCTATGGTCATCTGTAAGCAAGTGTAGGAAATCTATATGACTAGATATTCCTAACTGCCATTAAAATGACAAAAATAAACCTGCTGAAATCATCAGAGCATTTTAAATGGCTTTATTTATGAGGGAAATTCAGGTCGATATTTGCTTTAGTTCCTACACGAGGACAGTATTTCTGTTTTGCACCTGTGCACCTGAAAGAATGAAAGCATGTCGCACTTGTCTTTACAAATAGACATGAGCCTTAGCTGAAGAATGATTTGTCCTTTCAAGCCATGCCAGTGTATGTGCTATTAAATACATGTCCTTTATATTCGTCTCAAACTATGACATGAATTACAACCATGTTCCTGACAACTACACAACAAGCTTAGTAAAAAGCTCTTGTCACATTTCACAATGTGCCACTAGTATGTTGTACTGCAAGGTGGAATCAATTATACAACCACAATAAAAATGTTTCTTATCGTAAAGAATTTTTTAATTATTGCTACACAGTATTTAATGTAACATGTATATGTCATATATTGAGACTTATGTATTTACCTCAGTGTGCTAATATTTACTATGAGTTTTAAAGACTGTTTAAGATTACAGTTTCATCTATGCAATTAAGTTTAGCAGCCTGAAAACTTGTAATTTAAATGTGTTTGTGCAGTAGCAGTAGGGTTATTAAAGTAAAACATGCTCTACTGTCAGATTTTTAAAAACAGCTGTTGTTTCCCTTTATCAGGTCACATTCATGAGTTCTGCTTCAGATTTCTGTGGACAGATCTTCTCATCATATTTATGAAAATACTAGTAATGTAAAAGCACACTGCTGAATCTGGCCATGTGTGGGAGAAGAGTTTTTTAATGGTGTGGTTCAGTTATGGTTTGATCCTATGCCATCTGGTGACAGCCTACTGAGCTTTCAGCAGCATTTGGCCGAAGTCCACATCCTTACTTCCATCGTACCGATAATGCTCACTGTCTATTTATACAGTGCGAGCAAATGGCCATAGCAGGTTTCGGCACATGGCATTAACAAGCAGAGATGTTCGAACAATGGAACCCAAGGATATGAAGTGCTATGTGGTGGTGAAAGGCAGCTCAGGGGGATGTTTGAGATAACTTGCTCAGTGTTATAAAGTATGCACTTCCTCACTATGCAGCGGGGGATGATTTTCATGTGTGTGTGTTCTTCATTTACCCCAGAGACTGGGCATAACTGGGGCAGTGTGCATAGTACCCCCCCTCCCCGATTTTTGGCCCACCTGGGGTTTGAACACAAGCCAGACCACCTTCGGTCTTCGACACGCATTGTTCACTGCTGTATTGCGACAGACCCTGTTTTACTACGGCTGGACTGGGACATCTGGTCTTACAGCGGCTGCCACCTGTTTCTGAGGAAGGATCGTTCACAAAACTGGGATCCATGATATGCCCATTTGTTGGCTGCATTAGTTGCAGCGCATCATGTGATGTGACAGACTAAGCTCTGTACTCAGTGCTATCTCAGATTTCCCATTAAAGATGAACAGAAAGAATGGGTGAGGGGCAGTTAGGTTTTTCCGTTTCATATAATACGTGTCACACTGTACTCACATGGGACCTGATATGGAAACATAACAGAGGTTGCTCTGTCTGCTTTTTTAATTGTAATACTGCAAATGTGAGGTCAGGCCAAACCAAATCAGCTCAGCTTAAGCCAATATGTGCACCAAGTGAAAAATCTGTGTCTTTTTCTGAAAGAGTGGAGACTGCTCTTTCTATATTAGAGCCAAAATGAGGAGCGGATAAATAGTGTAGCTCAAGGACACCTGCTGTTATGAAGCTCAGTCTGTTTGAAAGTGTGTCTGTGTGCAACCCTGCTGCATTTTGAGCCTATTTATTGATAAGACCTTGTTTAACAACCAAACTCATTTAAAACTGGATAAAACCATACAAGTGCAAACATTACATAGTTCCATGCAATCATTTAGGATGATGTCACACATGTAAGTTGCAGGAAAATAGTTAAAATTTATAAATCAATGTAATCCAGTCAGGATGTACTACGAACATCCTGAGTAATTAAATGTATTATAATAATTAAGTCAAAATGACAATTTTTTTAATTACTAGAGTTGAAATCTAAACAAAAAAGTTATGGCCACATGTCCATTGTTTATACTGTATTAAAAAGTGCAAAACCCAGGGCCACATGCACTTTAACTCACAACAAAGCAGATGCAGTCCCAGATATTGGCAGGTACATGAACGTCTGCACCAAATTCTTCCAGGGAAACAGTGAGGCTTTCCCAACCCAGTCAAGTCCTACTAGTAGGACATGCCTTATTACTGTTCCTGTATTCCTTGTAGTTTGTGTGCAGTTTTTGTGTGTAAGCAAAAATAAGGGGGGAAAAGACAATGGATACAAGTGAACGTGTGTGTGTTTTCTCATCGTGAGACTCCTCACTGGTAAAGTAAGTTTGATGGGAGCTGTAGGGGGGCAGTAAAGGAAAACACATCTAACTTCCTCTCTGTAAGTAAAAGGCACACTCTCAGGGAAAACGACTGACTCAGAGTGTGTTTCCCATCGGGGGGTAAAAACAACGAAGAGCAAGAGTTTCTTCACACCCGTCTTGTTAATTAGCTTCCCAATGGTGCTCGGAAACTTTTCGCCTCACCTCACTCAGCAGGGAGGAGAAGGGGAAATGTCTTTCAATTCACAGGAAGGTCTGAACTACAAAAGTTATTGCAAATCAGTCAAGTGTCAGCTCTTGCACTCTGTTGTTGGTCAAGAGCTGGAACAAAGTAAACGCATTTAAAAAAAAAAAATCAGTGGCCACGTCAATCACTGAATCAGGACACTGACATGACAGTGAATGTAAATGTTTGATACACATTATTACACTTTAAAAGGGTAAAAATAAAAAGAAAGACAAGCATTTTCCATTTGTCAATTAAGGGAAGCCACAAATTAAGTTTTATAAAGCACATAATTTGTTTTATTGTTGTGCGTTTCATGCGTAATTCTATGCTTTATGCAGGTACCATTGCATTCATGTCCAAATGTTAATTTGCTTCATCATTAGCCTAACTATACTCTCATTCAAGTACTGTATGCATTCATAACAAGGTCCATTTTTCCTCATTGTCTCCCTCCCCGTTGACTAGGCCTTTTGAAACTCTCTGGAGTGTCCCAGCATGTTTGTGATTGCTCACAATCCCTCTGCTCATTGTTTTTGGCAGAGCAGCTGCTCTGAGATTCAGATATCATCATTCAGGCAGGCAGATAGGACATCAAGACATTTCCTCCCAGGAGTCTGGAGAGCACAGTGAAGAAGAATGTGAGATGTGTTTGTCGGACAAAATTTGATAAAGAGTCTGTGTGTCAGTGATAGCAAAATGCCTCCCAAGTGAATCCTCTTGCTACATTTACCGACTCTGCAGACTCTGGAATACAGTTTGGGTGCAAGCCTGCTCCCTGTGATTTGTTTGAAATCTTGGTCTGATATGGTCACACAGCACAAAACTATATAAAATTAAAGGTAAATATTATGTTGAATAAATATGAAAATATGTATTTAATTTTCTTCTGATTGTCTTTTTACCGTGTATATTCACATTTCCATGTTTGCCTTTGTAATAATGTGTCCAATAAGAAACAATAGAACATATCAGACATCCAAAGGTTTCTTAGCATTCCATGCATATATAAAAACTTAGCAGGCCAACAGAGAACCAAAGTTCAGGGTTTAAACACATACTTTGAACTGAAACTTGTCCTGCGTTTGATTTTTGAATATTTGTTTTGATGTCACTGTCTGGTAATGCTGAGCCCTTCATGTATTATGTGAGTTCTGGTTCCTGTTTAATTTTAATGGAGTTTTTATGTCTGTTTGGATTACTTTACTGTTCTAGTGTTTTTATTGAGCTTCAGTTCCTACTTTGAATTGATCATTTATTCTTGTGCTTTGAGTTCCCGGAGTGTTTCCTGTCTTTGTCCCATCTGCCTCACCTGTGTACTTGCTCCCTTTCCGTTACATCACCGGAGTTAGTTGTCTTTTATTTCCTGTTTTATTTTCAAGGTTAGTTTTCTTTAATTTCTTATGTTAGTTTTACTTCCTTATTTCCTAATTAATTTCACTTGTTGTTGATTGGTCTCACTTGTCCTCTGCTCCCAGCTGTGCCTCGTCTTCTTGTAATGAGTTCCCTGTCTATTTCTTGTCTCATCTTCCTCTTTGTCTAGACCCTGATCCAGAAAGGAAGTTTAGAGTTTATAAACCCTGAGATGAGAAAAACTTGGGGGGTTTCTGTTCCTAAAACTCTTGCAGTAAAAGAAACACGGCCCATTAGTTTGCAGGAGTTTACATCTTTATAAACAAACTACCAGTTAGACATTAACTAGACCACTTTTATAATTAACAAGTTATCAGTGCAAGACAGCAATTACATAATGTAGCTATCAGCTCAGAATCAATAGGCTAAATCTTTCTCACTCTGAAAAGTACTTGCACAGTACATTATTGTAGCAATAAGACACTGATGATTAGTCATTTGTTGCATAGTAATCAACTACTGATGGATTGTGAATGGATTGTGAATGACTTTCAGATTCAACTTTCTTTTCTTTTTCAATTTTTAAAAAAACTAAATTTAGTTTAAAGTGAGGTTTTGAATACAGGCTTCGGACAATCTGTGTACTGTTCATACTTTGAAATATCTAAACATGAAGATTTTTAAACAGATGTGTAAAAACGTAACTTCCATCATTTCCACTGGAAGTCAGTTTTACTCGGTCTCACCAAAATCACTTCTGTTATTAAACCGTCTTATCTGTTTGATTTATATTTTAATCCACAGTTGCTGTAGTTTGTCCCTGTCAAGTTACAGCTGGAAAACTGCATATCAGATATTATATATAAATATCAAATAATTTTCTTACCTTGATATATATTGATGAAAATTAAAGTTAGGCAAATAATGAAAAAAGTGGACAATACTGAATAAGGATTTATTTTAAGACCATTCTGGTTTTAAAATACATATGGTACACTCTGACTCATTTATATTCTTTGGGGCTTGATCAGAGCTTTTTTCCCCTCCTTTCTTTCTTCTTCTTTCTTTCTTCCCTACTGCTCATGCATGGATTTAACTCATGGACAAACTCAGTGAATGAATTAACTCTGATTAGCCTTTCTGGAAGTAAAAACTCAGAGCTCCTCATATCAAAGTTTCTTGAACCCGTTTTCTGGAACAAGGCCCTGTTTTGTTTTTTTGTCTTCATCTTCCTTTTATGTTAGTTTGTTAGAAGTATTGAGTTTATTTAAATGTTCTTATTTGATATTGTATTATCCTGTCAGTTTTGTGCAGCACTTTTTAAAATGCATTTATTTATTTTAAATAAAGCGTCACATTTTAAATATACATTCATACAACACTCTATATTCCTAAGCACATTATCTACAACACATCCATGGCCAGTTAACCTCCTATGCATGTCTTTGAACTGCAAGCAAAGGTCATGCAAACTCCATTCAGAATGGTCCCAGCAAGAGATTGAACCAGGAAACATCTTGCTGTGACGAAGCAGTTCTAACAGAGAGCACACCATGCAACCTTTAACAAGCTGATCAACAACCGGTGTGGAAGAAAACTAGTGGCAAACAGATCAAAGGGCGGAAATGTAACTAGCTAATGTTCAAAGCAAACAGGGATTACAAAATAAAACAGGAAACGCCCAACAAACCAAAACATGACAGCAGTAACTGTGATACCATCTAAACATGTCTGCTTCTTGTGAGTGAACACCCTATTAACTTTTCTCTCAGTCTTACAGTAGCAAGCTTACTCCAACACTTTCAACATGGCACAAGTCTGACCAGCACAGTATCAAATTAATGAGTAGTCCCAATATTCCCACTGCACGTAGCTGTCATGCAGGTTGCTTCGCTCAATTAAAAACATGACTTTTGAAGAAAATTTTAGATAACAGCAACATACTTACATTTTAGCCTGTTTCTCATTTGCAAGAACAGTAAAGGATTTGTCTGTCTTTATATCCAGTGCAACACCATACACACACAAGTACTGACAGACTCGGGTTGCACAGTGACAAAAACGAAACATTCAGAGCTTGCAGTAATGAAGTACAGCAAGGATAGCACTCATTGCTCAGTAATTTGGGACATACTGTACCTCTATTCATCACTCTTGTTATGTTGGAAAACAGCTATGAAGCTCAGGTGAAATTCACCGATGGTGCCATCACTTTAACAGCCTGAAGAACTGTTTTGCTTATATGTAAGAGAACATGTGCTGGATGAATATTTATACATGCACGAGGCTGCAATTACAGATGCATGTGTATGAATGTTAGTTTGAAGCAATTCAGGCAGCTGCAGTACATCTGTATTGCTTGCTCAAGTTCAATCAAATCATCCAATAGTAGTTTTACATTTTCTTTCTTCAAAACTGCAGCTAAATTGGATCAACTGTCCCTTTAAATCAAACAGTTCACATTCATTTTTCTGCACGCTCTATATTGATCAAAGGCTTGTCTGGAACTTTATTGCATCTCTCCTTATTGCATTTCTTCATTTTATTTCGTTCCATGTCAACATTTGGCCCAATGTACAGAGGGACTGTTTCGTGGAAGGATTCATCAGATGGGAATCCAAATCAATTTGTCAGGTCATGTTTGACCGACTCATTACTGGCGGTTCGATTAAAAAGCGGAGTGAGCTCAGGTGACTGACAAGGCAGCTGAAGCCATTATGCAGAGATTTGGGATCACGTCCCAGCGTTAGATTGCTATTCCTATCCAGAGGCCTCCTAAAGTCATCCATCATAAGGAATTTCATTTTGTTTCTTAATGTGGGCTACGTGTTGTTTTGCAAGCCACAGAAATGATCAGAATTTGGCCAGAACAGACTGTAGAGAGAGCGTGCTCAGTTATTGTTATCATCAACAATTATTGTCTTTCATTGATTTGGCAAGAAGAGAGTGACTGGCTGTGTTTAAAATGGAGGCGTGTTCCCCACAACGGTGCCAACACTGGGCAAGATCAAATACTCAAGTCTGTTTCCTTTGCCAAGGACTGCAATTAAAGCACATTCCACTCCAGGTTTTAAATGTCTCCAATATTTCCTTTTAAACAATTGTGGAAACAGTTTGGATTATTAACATGTGTGTCCACTCAGTCCAGCTTATAAAAAAACAAAAAAAATGTTCAGCTTTGATGAGTGGTCTAATACATTATCGTATTTGTCTAGAAACACATTCCTTTGAAAATTAGTATTTTGTTTCATTTTTGGTCAAAGATCCAGATGCAAAAAGATTTCAAACTCACTATTTTATATTCTAAAGTTCATACAAAGAAGAAAGCAATAGATTTTTTTTTTCAATCATTTATTTTAAAGCTTCTTACAAAGCTGGCCCATTCTCCACCCTCTCTTATTTGATATAAAAAGTCCACAACTCCACACCTGTTAATATTTATTCGCAACAGAAATTTTATACAACTAAGTGGTGCTATGTATATACACAGTGAAGCAAAGGAGGAAATAAAGTCCCCGGTCTGAGATTATCTTCTCTGTGAAACATTAGCAGGAAACCCCCAGGATTAATAATTGCCCAAATGATTAATTGCACTCACTGATGGCCGATTACAAAAACAGATATGTTAATTTCCAATGGGCCATATCATTGGACTGAGTCTAATGCCTGCCATGCGTGGAGCACTCCTCTGTCAACACGTTTTAGGATGTCTGAATGTGTATGATATTACACTGGATTCAAATTTGTAGTCACTGTTAAAAATGAGTGTAAAAGAATAATAATAAGTGACGCTTCCATTTGGATATACTACGTGTTTGAGTGTTTGAAATCTGATTGTGTGTTTCTTTAATAAAATGATATACACCCCCTCTATAAACTCTATATTTAAATTAAATTGGTTTTCTGCGGCGTATTTGATGATTTTACACTTGTGATATGAACTGTAGTCAGACCCCAGGTTTGGCATATTAAAGCTAAATAAAACAATAGTCACCTGCACCAAATGAACTGGAGTTGACCAGTTTTGACTTGTGTACGTCTGATTACGAGCCTGTCCATTTCATGCAGTATCAAGGGCACATATAGAGAGTACTCACAACCAAAGGTCTTCACTGAGAGTGAAGATAAAGTTTGCCAAAGTAAACCACAGAGGAATCAGAATGAAAGTGTTTGAATTATGGAGATGAATGCAAAAGGGAAACGGGTTGATATTCTGTTGCCTGGTGGATTTATTAACATACTGGAAAAAGGATCTGACATTTGTTTTGTTACACAAGTGTTTTGCATCTGCTTGAATTTAGTAAGGTAAATATGTCAGGTAACGGTGGGTGTACAGCAACTTATTTTTAGTTAATTATATGGGACTCTTTCCAGTAGCAGAAAACTTAATTTTATGATGTTTATTTGAGAGAAAACCATTCATCTTAATGCAGTTTAAGGGAAAATGTAACATGTGAATTAAAATTGCAAAGAAAATCAATGATTCACCAAGCTAAGATGCACCAGTCGGTCTGACACACTAGTGGTGTATCAGGTGTGAATACATGTAGAACTTTAGTTGTACAATGTGTGGCTTTTTCCCATTTAGACAGTGATTATTATAGTTAAATGTTCGCTATTACATTAGTGTTAAAATGTGATCATTGGGACTTTACAGGCTGACCTTCTCTCGAGCTTCACTTCATGGCTTTAAGACGTGTTTATTAAGATGACGAATGGCTCACAGCCAAACCAGCTGTAATTATCACCATTACTATGTTTATATTTCCACCAGAATCCTGGGCTCCTACTAAGATCTTGGTCACAGGCTCTTAAGTATTTGATACCCAACATCATGGTGTGTTTATGATACCGCCACAGCCTTTATTACTGTCTCAGCTATCATAACAGTTGGGAGACTTGCTGGGGGCAGAAAATGGAAGGCAAGGCTTTTAGATTGGAGCACATATGCATGGTGATAGATGTAATCCTTCTCTCCCGCACTTACCCTCTGTTTGCTATCCCCCCACATAGCCCTTAATAGCGACGAATCCCCTTCAAGGCTGTGAACCCAAGCGGCGCTCCAGTCTGCCTTCATGCTTGTTGACTTCAGAAGGTTCTGATGTCATAATGAAGGGGGCTGGTGCTTTGATATGGTTCCTTGGGAATTTCATGCTCCCTGTGTTTCGAACGGACTTAGACGCTCAGCTGGCAGGTACAGTAGAAATAGGAGTTTTATTGCCTCTGCCTGAGGGGATTACCAGCTACCCCTAAGGCAAAGATGGAGGCGGCAGCATCAAGCGCCTTCTCTCTCTTCAGCCTTCAAGCTGCATTTCTCACGCCATCTAATCTGAAAGTGCAGCTCAAATCCTACTAATCTCCTTCAAATACAATGGGATCCAGGGTGGTATACCATTTACGACCCTAGAGGTCTGTTCAAATACTTAATTGATTCATTGTGGCATAGGGGGATGAAATATTTTGGAACTGAAAAACAGTCAGTTGTGTTTCTTGAGGCAAAACAATACACTATTTTCCAATTATGAAACGTTCTAGAGTGTCCTCTATGTAGCGGTACAATGAAAGAGAGGCAAATGAGAAAATTACACAAAAAGACTGTGTTTTGCTAAATGCAATAGCAGGCTAGTGCACAATGGGATATAATGTCTGCACTTGCCAGAAACCATTTGCAAGATGTTGAGGGTTTAGAAGAAAATGGGGTGAAACAGGGAGAGGATGAATATGCATTTGTTTTTAGCAGAGAGACACATGTTCAGTGTCTGTCTCTCAGCATAGATCTTTATTACATCAAACAGGCTGTTGGTTGTCAGAACAATAGCAGGAACAAAGCCTAAGTTATTTCCTCCAATACCTTTAATGATGTAATGTATTTTGCCATCAGCTAGTGGGGAGTAGCAATCAGTTGGGATATATGGCATTCCTGCATGATTCCTGGAGCAAATCGTCAGTGCACAGCCGCACTTGACAGGGGTACAAATTTATCATTTGCTTTACGATATCCCCCAAATCAGTTCAGAATGCCTTTAAAGGGGGCCGCAGGGAAACAGTGCAAAGACACATGTGAGTCGTCTGTTCACCAGCAGGCTCCCCGTGGAATATAAATCCTGGGCTTCCACAGCGGAACAGGCCTGAAGTGGAAGCAGACATACTTATACTTATAAAGAGTAGTTTTCCAGCTTTGCTAATGGCAACTTTTGCTAAAGCACAAAACTGCAAGTGATAAGCAGAAATTTTCAAAAAGAAAAAAATAACTTCTTTGTACTGTATCATCATAATACTCAAACCTACCGTTTAAATTTGTTTTTCATGTTTACTTGGCTTTTCAGAACAAATGTGGGGAACAGGAAGTCAAGCATTTTATGTTCCTGGCTGCATGATCTGCAGTCTGTTTGAAATAAACTCTAGATTAGCTGGCTGCTTGAACAGTGATAGTCATAATTTCTGAAAGAAAAGAAAGGCTTAGACAATAAAGCATCACATCAAAACTTCAGAAAAAGAGGTAAAAAGAGCATGTGTACTGATATTTCCATTAATGTGTTGTGAATATTAAATTACAGCTGAATAAGGTGAAATGAGCCTTACTGGGATTTGTGATGATTAAGGGGCACTACACTGTGTATACACAAAGTGGTTTATTGTACGTGCAGTAGTTGTCAAATGCTAGAGGCAATTTTGACAAAGCAGCTATTAACAGCATCGGTGAAAACGGTTCATATGCTCAGAGGAGTTTTAGGAACAAATCAGTGCTAATTCTAACAGAAAAAAAAAAAATTTGAATTGGTCATTAACTAAAAAAGTCCAAACCGCAACCCATGGGCAAGAAATCTTAGGTGCTTCAAGCCAGTCCTGGAAAATATCTGAATGACTGATGATAACAAGAAATCATTACCAAAGGCTAAGACCTTGAGCCAACAGCTGCAAAAGTTCCTATAGGGCTGAATTACATTTGTAAACTATTTTGAGTTGTCATGCTTCATGAGTGGTAAGTGCTAAAACACATACTTGCATTGTTTTTTCTTGGCTTTTGAAAGTAGTCGTCTGTGATTCTTAGCAGTAGAGGCAAAATAGTGAAATGATTGTGGGCTTAAAGAATATAGATTAAGGTTATGCTGAAAAACAATAGCTTTGAGCAGCTCATTTAAAAAGAAAAAACTGGAAACTAGATCATTTTTGAAACTGTGCAGTTAAAATTAAGGTTCTTATTAGTGAGCTATGAACACAAGCTATTAAAAGATATGTGTAAACTTAATTTTGAGGTCTTGCAAAGTGTGAACTTGCACAGCAGTGCATATTATATAGGCAAGTGGTGTAATATCAGCTACATCCTTGTTTGCGAACAATTATGATAATAAGATTGACAATACGGGATCCATTTGGGAATATAAGCAAATTTCTTTTTAATCTCTCTTTTATTAAACAACAAATCAGTGCTGCGTTATGCTTATTTACCTCCCAAAGACTCAACCACAACTGGCAAGGGACATTTGCATGCTTGCTGTGATATTTTTTAAAGGGGGAAAAAAAATCACAATATAGCTAAATGCATTTCTCATCTTTCAGAGCAATAACAAGATTATGTGATGGATAGGTCTCTTGGGAAACTATTTCAATGCAGGCAATTACAAATAGTCGCTTCCCCGCATGCTGCTCAGACAACACAGTGTCAGATGACAATTTCATTAGCTAAGATTAGAGGAGGATTGTAGAAATTACAGAGCATTATTGCACTTTTCTGCCTGAAAGATCTGTCGTATAGTGTTTGACAAGCTTTGGCAGATGTATGAAGAGAGTTGGAAGAAATCCTAAAAGATGACAGATTGTGTCCTGAACTAAGCATTATAGTCATCTTACTAGCCTAATGAGGTTCTTATAGTCATGGGAATGATGGAAAAAGTTGCGGACTTTAAACATTAGCGAATTTAAAATAACCTATTTACTTTTAGAAATTCACTCCAGCTAATATTAACATGATTATAGTGTTTTTTTGTGCCCTTGCACTCCTTTTAAAAAAAAGAGTGCAATGGTTTAATAAAATTTTATACAAATTAAGTTTTTATTAAGGTTTTATAAAATTAAGACAAAGCAGAGTGTATCACTGTTGCATGAATGAGCTAGTGTTTCTTTTCAGTAACATGTAATGACAAAGACAATGACAAAGACCCTTCTCATATGATTACATTACCGCATTTTCGAATGGTTTCTATTAGTCTGCAATCTCCACGTCTTTCTTTCTCTCTGGTGTCCTGTCAAAGACAGGATGGTGCAAAATTAAATGTCATCAGAGGATCAGCGCACTGTTTGATCTGCTTGGCATGGCACAGCTAAGTAATTGATGAAAGCTTGATTGGGGTGATAACTACCCTTGGCAGCAGTTTTAAGAATCAGCATACTCTTTAGTGTTCTGCAGCACTGATGAGCTTGTAAGAAAGGACTGTCCTGAATTTAAAAGTAAAGGAATGAACTAATGAACAAAAATAAAAACAAATACCAAACAAATGTTCTATGAAACTAAACAACCAAAGCTATTTTGAATTCATTATTTATTTCTTTGCTTTGCCCCTAATGCCAAACTATGGGTTTCACTTAGCTGTCATCAAGCATGGAACTGCTGATAGGGGACTGACTGCATTTACATTGTATTTATTCAGTCTCAAGCATCTTAAGCAAGGGTTTGTTGCAGGGGTCTGAAATACAAAACACTGACATCCAAAATGAAGGGTTTTAGTTGTGGTGTCAGTGATTGGTCCTTCATGCTGGGAAAGGGCAGAAATGATCTAGAACTGGAACTCAATAGCCTCTAATCAGTGAAAGCAATTCATCAAGAGTGCAGAAGAACACAAGATCTACGATATGGCAAGAACTGCGAGATGAAAAAGCAGTTTTCCATCTTTGTTTTCAGCGCTCACTTCAGAAAAAAAGGATATGTAAAGAATAAAGTGTTGTCGTGTTGCACATATGTTAAATAGTTGTAGAATATAGATTTAATGTTTTTTTTAAATGTGCATACTGCAAAAAAAATGTAATTTCTAGAAAATAAACTTCCAAAAAGTCTCAACTTTTAACCAGAACTTGTATACTGAAATGCAAAGTGAATCTCTATTTTCGAGCTCTCAATTTAATATTCTTAAACTCTGCTGATGTAGCACTGAATGATTCCAAGTTTAAAATAATGAATAAATGAAAGTGGTTAATAATATAAAAATGAGATTTGATGCAACTTGACTGTTGATTCCTGTCACGACTATATAAGAATGTGCCATCCCTCTGATGCCCTAGCATTTAACTACAGAGAATAATGGGCCATACAATGGCCTAATTATTTCAGATTTTTGCCATGTTTAACAAGAATATTTTCCACTGTAACATTATTTGACTGAAAATAAGGTGGAAAAAACTCTTGGAGGTGCACTGTAAAGGGTAAAGTGGAATAATAAGAGAAAACATTTCAGAATACTGCGTGAAAGGTCACTGAAATGTTTGATGTGCAGTGAAATAAAGATAATAAGATTTCATGGCCTATACTTCACCTGTGAGAGGTTTTAGGATGACATATTAGTCCTCTCTAGCAAAAAAGGAAGTCATGTTGTATTTTAAAGTCATTTTCAAGATATTTTCACTTGAGTTTTGTCCATGGAAGTGGTGATGCATTGTCCATCTTTACAGTCTATAGTTACAAACAGTCAAACTGAAATCAGCCAGTGCACATAACTTTTTCCTCCAATGCATTTTATATCTGACTGATCCCGGGTCAAATATGAAGTTCCTGATTGTGAAGCCCAGAAACAACTGGCATTCATTAATATAGCAGAGAGCAAACTGTCCCTGGAAAGATAAATGAGCAACTGAGTGCTTTGCTTGGGATCAAGTGAAGTTTGAGCGTGAGATGCGTCTTTCAGCACAGGCTCTGGCTCGTTGCTGGGACACCTTGTTGGGACTGCACGCCATCGGATGGATGCTGCTGCCGCAAACTCAGAAAAACAATGAACAGCAGACCAAATGATGACAGAGTGTTTGTCTTTGATCTGACGATACAAGTTTGCTCTGCTGTCTGTCTTTAATGGTAGATGAAGTTTAATTTAAACCAATGAAACTTACTCAAGCAGAACTTGATACTGAGTGATTATCCAAATATCAGGGGAAAATTTACTGACCAGGTTTGCAAACATTTTTTGCTGATTTTTTTCAAATCAAAGTTGATCACCTTAGCTCAAAATTAAAGTTTGTCCACTTTGTGTAAGCAAAGAGGAAAAAAAAGGGAATTTTTTTGTTTCAAGTCTTATTTTTACATTAACCATATTCACATTTATGTGAATATGGTTAATAATATGCTATATTGCAATCCATTCAAAAATGATTTCAGGCTACACTGTATTTTCTGGTATGAACCACGGTTTAAAGTAAATTTATTTAAAAATGCATATTAAGCACATCAGAACTTCAAACTTTCTTCCAGTGTTTCCAAAAATGTGTCAGAAAGCATTCTAAAAGCTAGATATGGAGGTTTGTTTGAGAGCTACAAGCTTGATATTGAACTTTTTGGAACTTTTTGGCAATGTTAGCATGGTGCAAGTAAACAGTTAACTCCCTTTCCTTGACTACTCTTTTTCAGAAGCCCTTGAGTAGTGCATTTAACATTGGCTACATGGGAAGAACCGAGTGCAACATGGCAACTCCCACAGGTTAAAGAATGAAAGTGAAACAAGTAATTCCTCTGAAGCCCTGTATGCACTCTGAACTGCTCTTAAATGAATGCCTGCTTGTGAACATTTCAATTCACCAAGTTTAAAATTGGCTGATTCAACAGTAATTCAGGAAGGCCTGAAATGCTGACATGCCAGAAAATGGTTAAGTGGCCCTTCAAACTGTGTCATTTCTAAATGCTTTAATGGTGAGCACACAATAACAACAGTAAGACTGTCACAGACACTCACCTCTTTTATAGAGCTCACTTTGGCCCCTGGAAGGATTGATGTGTTACCATAGCAACACTGACCCTTAAAGTCTCATTGCAACCGGACCCCAGTGCCAGATTTATGGGTGTTTTCAGCTTGTTACAGCAGATTTATCTTCTCAATAAAAAAGAACAACAATCTGCAGAAATCATTAAGAGGAGTCTGTTGGAAACTCTGGCTTAAAGGCAAAGGTGCGCTAGAAGAGGCTGAATAATAATGTTGCTTTGATAAACTACAAACACTGAACACTTGACAAGTTTGGGAAAAAAAACTCTTAAAAATGCATTTTGTTTTTGTGTATGTGTGAAAACTAACAAATGATGCAAATGGGAAGAGTTTTATGAAAACCACAGTTGTTTCTTTCTTGGATGAAGTCTTCACTTTACCACTGTGCTGTTGTCTTTTTGTGCAGTAAAAATAAAATTAATATCCATATCTTCATTACTCTAGTTTTAGATGCAATCTAACAGAAGAAAAATGCACGTTTAATATTCTCTCTGTTTTCTCTCTTTCCTTTGTGCAGACAATTGAAGAACCTTTATAACACAAGTAACAACATAACTGTAACGTGAACTTGTGACTTACTACGTTACCAAAAGATGTCATGTGATTATATTAACATGTTGCTTTGTAGCAGGTTACACACAGTGCTAGTCACAATGAGCGAAATCTGATAATATCCCTAAAAAGATTAACTTGTTAGAATAAAAATAGAACTTTCATTGATGGTTTCATCAGTTCTGTGAGGCTGATCAATAGCAGGCAGATATTCAGCCAGTGAGAATTTTATTTCATACTGCTCAGTATGAAGGGTAGAACTATAGCGATACCAAAGTGGGGGAAAAAATGTTGCTCGCGTAGCTGTGAAGTGAAGTATTACACACACTTCTTTATTGGGAAGCAATGGGTGTTCTATTGTCTCTCCTATTTTGTAAAGGCAAGATTTTATCATTCTATAATTGCCCAAGGTTACATCTTTGACAGTTTTTCCTTATTTGATATATGGAAGGTCACAATGACCATTGTAACAAAAAATATTAACTGAATCTGGCTTTAAAACTAAGAATGGGCTACTATGAGTGACGTCCTGAGACAATTAACCTCATCTGACCAGCATTCAACTTCAGGTTAGGTTTCAAAATGTTACCTCCAGGACGACTTTCAAAAATACTAAAATAGAAGAATTATAACAAATAGCTGACAGGTTCTCATAGCTCATGGAAGACTAAACACAGCATTAAAAAAGTGTTATTATGGATTACATAAGTACTGTACACTTTAAGATAACAATGCAATGCTGACTAACCCAAATGCCACTTTACTGTAAGTTAACAGGGACATTTGTTTCTTTATCATGTAGACTATGAAGGGATTAATGTTCTCATTTTCCTTTCCTGAATTAGTCTTGCCTTTGTCACATATGTGATGAGGCAGACATTCAAAACCCCATGATGCCCTTTGGTCCCTCGAATGTTACTCAAGACTCCTCAAAGAATTTGAGTGGAAGTCAGTGAGGAATGATATGTAGTCATGGATGAGGTCATTAGCATGGTGCACTGATAAAGACAGATGACACAAGGAAAGTGGTGATGAGGACCTGGAAGGGCAGCAAGCAGTCAGGAGCAAACTGAGCGAGGATGACTAGACTTTGGTATTTTAAGCGGGATGTCTTCATTCCTTTCTGCCAATGTGAGTGATCTTCTTTCATTCAGTAGGAAGCTGCATGACCCTGGAGAAGCAGTGCAGCTGACTGGCCTTTCTTCAGGGCAGCCAGCAGTGCATCCCTTAAGCAGGCTTGACCGACCTACAGTCACATACTCTGCGGTCAAGCCCTGGGCACGGGGATTTGAGATGTGACAGCATAATCAATTTCCATGATTCATGATCATCTCGAAAAGAGGGCGCACTGAGCGACTGGGCAGCTGAAAGAGGAGAGCAGAAGGGGAATGCTGACAACGGAGCCAGTTCACTGACATGTATAGCAGTAGAGAATCTCTGCTTCTGGCTGTGCTGGTTGTTAGCTCTTCCACGATACATAGCAATAATGTGAAACTGTAGTGATCCCAGTAGAGATATTCTCTTCGCACTGAATGTCCTCCAAAACTGAGACCTTAAGGTGAACTATAGAAAAGACGAGCACTCTTGAGCTTACAGTAATTCAGATTACTGTTACTTGAGCTAACTGCAAAAACATTTTTTTTAACAAATAATGCATAAAATTGAACATAGTGTCTGAAAAATTAAGGCAGGATCAAGTCCTTTGGCTTCAAGACAAAGTCTGCTTGTATGGAACTCTGTGAAAAAATAACTTACTTCTGACTTGATTCGCTTCTCTGATGAGTTTATGGTCTCAGTATATGTGTATATAAAGTGGGAAGGTGTTGTCTTGTGGCTAGAAAGTGTGATACACTTGTTAATACTTTTACGTACAGTATTATCGGGTACAAATTGGACAAGAATGAGACAGTAAATGGGCTTTCCCTTGTCTGATGTGAGAGATGTGATTCCTCTCCTCTGCAGCAGTAAGGGCTGTGCATCTGTAAAGGCAAGTCAGGTCCTTAGTTGAAAAAAATCGTGCATATTTATAGTTATAGAAAATTTTCATAGATTGTTCACTTAAAAAAAATACTTGTTGAAAGTGTTCATGTACAGCTAAAGATGGTCAGACTTGGTACTAATTCAAATCAAACCAGGTTTTTGTTCCATGTGTGGTATACAACACATTTGCTATGAACCGTGCCATCCCTATAAAACCGTGGCTTTATGTTTTAGTCGTAGGAAATTGTTCTGTCAGGACAAATGAATTATTTAAACAGGCAGGAAAAGTCTGAACAGATATATTAATCCATCAGTTCCAAAAGGCAAGAAATGTTTGAGCTTTACAAACACTGCCCTTTCTTTGCTCCTGATATTTCATTAATTAATTCAATAACTTTTTAAAATTCTAGTCGCAGCGAATAAGTTATCCATGTTAAATGTCTAAAATTATTAATTTCAGAAATGTTCATGATATCATTAAATATGCCAGTTACATTTTTTGGCCTTGCACTATTTTCCATTCGCCGTCTACAGTTCACTGATAACTCAAGGCCAACACCCACAGTCTCTGTGAATGACTCTAACAGCTGAAAAGCTGTGCAGATGTGCGGTTTCGTCGCTGTGGATAATATCACACACTCGTAAACGCCGTCTTGAGATGAAGTAAGAAAGAATCTATCGTCACTCCCTTGCACTCTCAACGAGATTCATCTTTGACCTTCCCGGCTCTAAGAAATGCCTCAAATTGAAATACAGACAAGGACAAAAATCATGCTCTCCTCATTACGCCAGAAATTATTTGATTAGCCAATGATGCTATTGCTCAAGTGAAACAATGAATCCATATATTTGAATACAGATTTTACATGTGTATTTAAACTTTATTTTTTAGGGTTAATATCAAGAGCTTTGAATCGACATTTTATTTTCTTCTCATAAATTGTAGTATTGTTGAAATCACATTTTGACAAAAAACTCTTTGGAAAGTATTGTATTTTAAATAAATATTTTTCCCTCGCATTGGTGTACCTTATTTGACCTTAAAATAATGTTTGTTCCAATAAAAATCACTGCTGTATTCTTAGTCTGACACATTATCTGACACTAATGTGAAAACTGCAATCTTGAAAAAAGTCAAAAAGTAAAAATAAAGCCGTAAATAAGAAGCTGGTTAGTCACCTTCGGTCTTGTGTCAAGCTCCCTGCTCATTTGTTTGTTAAGCTCTCAAGGTCACAGACCCTGGCCCGTTAGCAGACCATGGCTGCCCATGTACTATACATGGAAAGGGCTGATGGCAGTGTGTAGGGAGAGGGTGTGCAGAGAGAGCTCACAACTCAAGAATTGATATGTCTGACTCTCCAAGGCCAGCAGGAGATTGGCCTCTTGTGCCCAGACAACCGCTGACCCCTGTGGAGACAGCCCCGCGTCAAGTTGCTGCTGGGTCCCTTTGAAAACACCTCGGCACTGCTTGAGTGATTGGCCAGATGGGCTACAGTGCCATCCAGCAACCCCCCACTGTGCCAGGCATGGGGTGCGAGAGGCATGAGTGGGTAGCATGGCAGCCTCCCCCAACTTCCATATTCTAGTCATCTTGTCTGCAGTATCACCACGTTATGTTTTAAAACAACAAGAGGCTGTAATTTACAGAATAGCAAAGAGTCCCCTTCACATTACACATATTCACACATATTTGGTTTCTGACACACTTTAAAAAAAAAGGCACAACTGTGAAGATTGCCCCATTATACACCCTTTGTAAGATTGAGAAAAATCAGGAAATTAGCTAATGAGCAATTATACTTTTGAACCTGTTTGATGTTTCAATGCGTGCTTTGCAATTTGCATTTATATATCACACCATCAGATAGATTATTGGCATAAAAATTTGAACTCAGGATTAGTGTGATGCATATTAACGAGGTATAATTTCTGTAAGTATTAGTATAATGGAGTGGACCTTAAAATGAATACAGTATATGGAAAGGAAGAAACAGGCAGTTTATTTTTTCCCTTAGAACTATGCATGTGTTTAACACTAGTAAATGCAGCCAAAACAGCTAAAGTAAAAAGTGGAGACAGATGTAATGGATAAGGCATGTGTTACGTTATCCATTTTTCAATGTTAGACATACAAACACACACCATATGAAATCATATTTGCTGGCACACATGTACACAGAAAGGTACATTCACAGCATGCATATGTTTCCTACATGCTTCAGTCTCGCATCAAGTGGTCGTTCCATTAATATTTAAGTTCTTAGATCAAGTAAAAGTTTATATGCATTAGTTTACACCAATTATTATCTCAAAATTCTTTTAGCTTCCTTTTTGATGGATGATTAATCTCCTCGGTTATCTGGGGGATTTTTTTAAACACTAAAAAATCATCAAGAGAGTACAACAGGTGGACACAATAGAGTGTTTGTGCATGTTTCATAAGATATGGTGTGTTAAGGTTGAGTAACATACCACAACAATGTCACAATAGAAAAAACTGTCAAAATACTTTGCAAACCTTTTTATTTTTTCCTGCTTTTGTTTATTCAGCATTCCACCTTAATTTTACTGTTATCTAATAAACATGTTTAACACTGTTGCTTAATTTGGTTTTCAGATTAAAAAAAATGCTAACTGAAGAAAAAATTGAGCAACACCACTCACAATCTGCTATTACCACAGGGTGCAGTGGAGTTTTTCAAGCATTTCACACCACATGTTTATGCGCTTCAAACATCAAAACCCCACACCTGCAGCAAATCAACCTGCATATCTATACAAATTGAAGCATCATGACTTTTAAAGTATAAAACTCCAGGCGGGCCAAATGGCCTGGAGTTATCAATAACAGCTGAATAAATGAAATATGCTACCTTCCCTTAAGTGGGATTTTTATTGATTTATTTAGACCTGATAACAAGAGTCGTAAAGCCATTTTGAGGCACCCTCCCCTCCCTGCGGCCCTGCCACCCTTCCTGCGCTGTCAGACCACAGGTTCAAAACACTTACTGCTGCTGCTTCTGCTCAAGCAGCAGTGGAACTTTTTTGCCAGGGTTGTAAATCTCCGTGCCAGATATTTTCTTTGATTTTTTTTGTAGCCCCCCTCTCTCCACCTCTCTCTTCATATACATCACTGCATTTCTGTTGCACACGACTGTGCAAAGCCTCAGAGGCTTATTTGGCTGCAGCAAAAAGAGTGGAGCGGGGATGGGGGCGGGGGGTTAAAATGAGGAAAAGTAATTTTATATTATGGATACAAATTTGCTCACATTTTGTCTCCGTTTAATGTTTTGGCTGCACACTTGCCTCAGTGAAAGCCAGGGCAATCCCCTTAGAATTTGACATTTCCAGTCCATATGCTTTGTTTCACATGGCCTTTTTTATTGTTATTAATTAGGCCATCTGGTCTTGGTCTAAGTCAGTTTCAGGTCAAACACTACTTTCACTTAACATCAACAGAAAGGGATTTCTTTTCTTACTGCATATTGTTCAGGGAACATGTAAAAATATAAAGGTGTGATAATAAATACGCAAAAGCTAATAATCCCATATATTATCATGTCTACAACTGGGATAAGCCTGTTTTTTAATCTTTTAAATAATTATTATATTTCTTCATGGCCATAGTCATAGTAATTAGTTTAAATGTGTATTTAAAAATGCCATAGTTTTGGGGTAAAGTGAGAATACTCAAATTTGTCACAGTTGTGACCAGTGTTGGGGAGTAACGGAATACATGTACCGCCGTTACGTATTCAGAATACAAAATATGAGTAACTGTATTCCGTTACAGTTACCGTTTAAAAGGTGGTATTCAGAATACAGTTACTTTGTTGAAATAAATGGAATACACGGCGGTACTTTCCTGTTTCATATTGTCGCGGTCAGGATTGTTTGGGTTTGTTTGACAGCTACATTCTGTTGTTCCAGGCGGCAGCGTTACGGTTGCCATGGTTACAGGGTGACGCGCTCTCTCTCTGCGTGTTTCCTGGGTGAGAGCGCTTTTTGTTGTTGTTGTTGTGCTAAGCTAAAGGCAGAATGCTACAGGCATAGCTCTAAAGCATGTAGCCTGATGGGCAGTGTAGTCCGTGCTGCAGCGAGAATGGGCTGCCATACCCATTATGTGTCTCTGTGAGCGAGGGAGGAGAGAAAGGAAAGTCCGAGCTGTCACGGAGCAAAAACGGAGCTGGAAGCATGTAAATATAATAATAACCCTGCAGCCAAGAAGAGTGCCTGAGGAGCCCATTTGTAAGTAAGCTATTAAGACTCAACTGTACACTGTGTTCGTGTTTTCCTCCGGAAAAAATAAGTTCCGTTGGAGCAGCCTTTCAACGCCTCTCTCTGTCTCCCGCAAGCAAAGTTGACCCAGACAACAAAGTAAAGCTAGTTTTCGCTACCAGCCCGACAGGGAACCGGACGTATTAGCCAGAGGTCCCTTTACTACGTTTCGTACTACGTACCTTCAGTAACAGTAATAAATCACAGCAATAGGACATTCATGTAGTTGTAAACAGCATGATAATATATTAAGTATTCCAAAGTATTCAGAATACGTTACTCTCATTGAGTAACGTAACGGAATACGTTACAGAATACATTTTAGGGCATGTATTCGGTATTCTGTAGTGGAATACATTTTAAAAGTAACCTTCCCAACACTGGTTGTGACATACAGTAGTGAATCTTTTCCTGGACCATAGACTGTTTATTTGTCCTTAGACTGGGCTCCAGTTTTAAGTCTTCTTGGTATTTTGAAACTGCATGTGACACTGGTCAAATTAATTTCTATCTAATGGATAGGAGTTTCATATTTTTACACTTTTCAGACAAACAAAACTGCTTGGTTAGGTTAAGGGTAAGATCAGGGGTTTGGTAAAGTACACTCTTTTCCTAATTGGAAGCACATGTTAGAAGACCAGCTTCTCTTATCTGCTATAAGAGATGACACCGGTAGAGAACATTTAGCTATGGTCTCACGAGAGACGTCAACGAAAGTATACTGGACTGTATGTGAAAAACACCCTAATTGTCACCCTGTGCATTGAAATGTGATGCTAGGGCATCCAAGCCTTAAAATGCTAGTTATATTATTTACTTTGTTCTGGTTTTGTCTGTTTTAAACTAGTAATATAACCTAAACCCCTAACAACAGCTATAGTGGTGCTGCTCTTGCATATAGTTTTTTGTTTTTTAATTATTCTTTACTATTTGATTCTGACTTTTTTCACCAGATGGAAAGTGTTCCAGGAGAAGGAAAAAAAAAGTCTAAAAGACACCAGGATCACATGCAAACCTTGTTTGCTCAACCAGCTGCACCTCTATGAAGGCAACAGAAATGTGAAACAGTTAACAACAGCTTGACTAAGGTCATAAATGAAGTCAAGGTGTTTAGCAGGTGCAGGAAAAAGAGAGTGGGTGGAATAAAAAGTAGGCAATGGGAAGGTCTGAGAAAAAACAGGGGATGAAGAGATGTTTCACCGGACAAACTTCGACCTCTTACTCCTTTCTGGATGGTCTTGTAATAAATTGCAGATCATTAAGAGTTTGGACACCTCTTGGCACTCACTTCAAAAGAGCTCAGAAGTTCTGCCTGTTAGTTTCAGATTTGGCATGAAGGACGGGCAGGTTGTGATGCAGTTGCTGCTCCATGGCTCCACATCTGGTTGGCAGCACCTTGGCTGAAATTGAGACTTTGTCTCCTAAGGTTTTCTCGTGACATCTTTATGATCACTTGCTGTTACCCATTCCAACACCCACTGGTGCTCTGGCCATACCTTTCACAATAAACCTCACAACCCAAACCCCCAACCGTCTCCCACTCACCCATGGTTCCCAACTCCAGAGGTCTAGTGAGTTCTAACATTAATGAAAACCATTTGTAGCATCTTCTGATTCCAGGTCTCTGCAAAAGATGCTGTTAAGTAGAACCTTGCAGACTTGCTTGTGGTTATGAGCAGCAGAAAAACTAACCTGCGCACCTTGTCTACATTACTACAATGGAGGCCTTTTATGTTGCTTTCCGATCAATGAATCTATCTCGCCTATACTGATTTACTGGTTGGCCTGGAAGTGCCCCCCAAAACCTTCCACCCCCTTTGGTTCTTAATTTCTTGCACAAGTTGAAAAGAGAATAAAATAAGAGAATGGTGTGCAGTTTTTTTGTTGTTTGGGGAGGCTTGTTTTTTCAACAAAAAAAAAAGCTCTGACCTGTGCACCCGCCCCCACTGTCACCTTCTCTCCAAAGAAGCCTTGGCATGATCACAGATCTTGTTGTTGGCTTTGAACAGGTGCAGAGTGGAAACTGTGAGGCAAAGAAGGTACATAAATTACACGGCAGGCCGAATCACACGGCTTTGTTGCTGTGTTAATCTGCCAAGAACTTTGAAGGCTAGGACAAGTGAATTCACCCTGGGAATGAAAGTCTCCATCCTGCACTCAACTGCCATCATCAAAGGTTGATTACACTGCACACACAAATAATCATTACCATGAACTGGCCTCTTATAGACCTTTAAGTGAGCTATCGGATAGCTTTTGTGTGTATTTTATGTATACATATTTTTACACACAAAGACGCGCACACACAGACACAGATACATAGATAAATAAATACATTTTCACTCCAGTCTACCAAGTAAAACTAGACAATTAAAACATGTCACTTGGTCGTTGTCCATCTTCTGGACATGTTCACCCTTTTGCATTTCTTTCTGGCTGAAGAATTATCAATTCAGTTTTATTTCATTGGTAGAGAGGGAAATCAGTCATCTCAAAGTGATTTATATTTTATAGTAAAAATCCTACAATAATACAGAGAAAACCCTAACAATCAGACAAACCCCTATGAACAATCACTTGGAGAAAGTTGGAAGGAAAAACACTCTTTCAACAGGAAGAAACCTCTGGCAAAACCAGGTTCAGTGAGGGGCAGAGCATCTGCTGTAACCGGCTGGAATTGAGGCATCATGGAAACCCCCATAGGCCCATTGTAGTGTAACTAAGGAAGGATTCAGGGTCACCTGATATCTGTTTAATCAGGAAAGTTTCAAGCCTAATCTTAAATGTAGACAGGCTGTCTGTCTTCCAAAACCAAACTGGAAGCTGGTTCCACAGAGGCCAGTACTAAAAGCTGAAGGCTCTGCTTCCCATTCTGTATCCTAGGAACAACAAGTAAGAGCCGTCTGAGAGAGTCGTGCTCCAATGGTGTGCTATGGTACTCTGAAGTCTTTAAGATGAGACCGGTCTAATTATACAAGAATATGACTTGGTATTTAAGAAAGTGTATTACATATATTCATAAGATACAGCACTGTGTGACTGGTTAACTGTGGATATCGACACACAGAATAAAAACATTCAGAAAAGGTTGTGTATTAGTAAGACAGCTGGTTAAATTTAGTAACCTTTCTCAGAGATACTAATCAGAAAATGCTGGTGCAGTCTGCACCTGTTCAGCTTGCCTTTTTTATCAAGGTATTATCTTTCCTGTCAAAGTAATCCCACTATAAGGGGATTCTTTGCTAAATAAATTATTAATTACTTCACATTCACTTAACAGAAATTCTCTACATTATTCATGCTGGCAAGGTATGTAACAGGAAATTTTGTTACACTGATAAATCACTGAAGCTTGTTTACTTGCTAATGCTAGCTCTATTTCCACAGCTGGAAGACAGTAACTGAACAGTAACTCAGAGCAGTTAAAGTAGAGCTAGCAGCCACTTGTCTAACATGCTGGTCTCCCATGACTTTCTCATCAAAGACTAGAGGTTTATCCACAGTACACATGCACAACAACAGCTGCTGGCCTCTCAGTTTGACAAGCTCAAGCCATTGCTAACAGACACAGACACATAAATGAAATTGAGACATGTTACAGATTCCAGTGATACTGAAGCTACCAGCAGAGTTAAGCCTGCTTCCAGAGACAATAGTCAGCAATTAAAGACTTTTGACCACAAAGCCAACTACACAACACAAAGATGAAAAATATTACAGTGATTCTACTTTAAAAATATAAACAGGTAGGAATGAAGGCTGCAGCCTGACTGCTCATCTATTTGATACCAGCTGAAGTTCAGGGTTTGTCTGCTGGACATTAAAGCACGTCACTCTGCGTTCTTGGTTAGCTTAGTGTTAGCCTGCTGTCTATGCAGATGCTTGTAAAGAGCCGAAGTTGTATTAGCAGCATAATGCAGTTCCTTCTGTCCTGAATACAGTTTGCACTTTAACTTCACATGCTAGGCCTTATAATGCAATATCCATATCCATGCAGTACACTGTGACACCATTTTCCTCTTCTGGCACATGAACTGAAATTAACTGATTGTAGCACAAGTGAAAGTGAAACCTGTAAGTGTAATCAATAGGCATTCAGACCAAAAATTCCAAAGAACTGAACAACTTAATTTCCATCCTTACATACAGTACACACAGTCAGTGGCATTCTGTCAAAAATGTGATTCAGCTTAACAGATCTAGCATCTATGAGAAACTCTGAATGTTATAGGTGTAAACAGCTCTTTTGCCAACACTCAAACCTGATTTTACACTCATAGTTTAATTCTCACTGTAGATATTGACAGTTTACCATGGTCCATGTCATACTCTAGTCAGACTCGTCAGACTGCATGCCAAATATTTGCTGGTCCGTATCAGCACTCAACCGCTATTTTTGAAACCCGGCTACAGGGGAAACGGCTACAAAAAAACAAGGTTCCCGAGTCTGACGAAAAGCCACAGTTGTTGTAATGTTCATGTCGCATTTCAATTATGCCACGAGACACTTGGACGTGTTGCCATGCTAAGGACCGTGTACATCAGGAGGTACTACATTGGGGTGGCTGTAGCTCAGGCGGTAGAGCAGGTCATAGACTGTGATGCTGGATAGTACATAAGTATTTGAATTACCTCACTTTTAAACAAATGCAGCAATGGAATCAATCCATTTAGCAATCATAGGGAACATTTTTTTTTGCAGATTTTAGCAATAACTAGTTGAATTTAGTAGCTTAGTAGTTATTTTCAAACATCCAGGATGAAAAGAATTAAGCAAAACTTTAAATAAATAATTAAAGATTTGGCATTTTTAATTTCTGCATCAAAGTGTGGGGGATTCAAGACAATTCAAAATCCCTTTATACTGTGCAAATAACATGATCAAATCTTTTGATCTGTCTTCTGTCAACCAAAACATTGGTGCTAGATTCCACAGGGAAACTGGTTTGATGGAGGAGTATTTTAGGTCCAAATTCTTGCAGAGAGTGACTTCATCCAAAATATTTCACGGTTTTTGACGTTAGGATTTCCAAAACTGAATTCAGATAAGAATCAGAAAAATCTGCAGAACTTTCTTCTATTTTTAGTCCCAATACCAGAACAGAAAATGTCAGAAACATAAGGGAGTTGGGTGGTCACTGCTTTGTGGGTTAGGTTAGCCAGGGGGAAATGACATGTGACAGACAGATTCATTGTGCTGAACTAGGCCTAGCTGAACTCCCGGTGGCATCCACTCAGGGCACTGTCCACACAAGGTCTGTCACTGGGGGACAATGAAATAGGCCCTGTTGCAAGACAGATCCTTTTCCAGCAGTCTCTGCGAGTCCTTGGGGCATGGTGCCATCGCCCGGGGCACAGAGCATCTGACAGTCAAGCACATGGCTGTGTTGATAGGTTGTCGAGGCCAGAGAGCTGCATGCATTCAGGCGTACTGGAGCATTTACAAGCACAGAGAAATGCAGGCGCACATATATATATGCACGTATAAATTCCAATTTTATTTCAGTTAAACCAGAAAGAGAACACTGAAGAGAAGAGGAAAAAGAAGGGAGGGAAACAAATGCTGAGGGGGGACTGGGGGCACCCCCTTTTGCTCTGACAGGAGAAATAAATCATTGCAATTATGGGCCGGCCCAAGTAAATGGGGACAGGTCAGCCTTATCATTCCCAAGTTCAAGGTGTTTCCTGCTCATCTGAGCCAGCCAGGCCTTGATGCCAACAGATCCATGGCTAATGACAAAGATCTAAATGTGCCATCAATGCTTGTGAAATACTTGGAACAGGAAGAGAGCTCTTTTTCACATCCTGACAGGCATTTTAATGTCGACTAGATGTCGATACAGCAATTCTGTAGAAGCAGAGCAACAGTATGAACATTATATATTAGTTGTACACGATTGAAATAAATTAACAAACAACAACAAAAAAACAACCAAAAAAAAATCAAAGCTTTTCTTGATGGTTAAATTCTAAAATTTAAGTGGATCCAAGGATGATCTGCAAGTGTTAAGATTCACGGTTAAATTACACAGTTTGGGCTTACAGTTCCATACAGTATGTGCATGCACATATTTTGTTTCTTGAAAAAAATGAAAGAAAAATAGTGGGGAGAAAAAGATACAGATGATTGTGGGAGGTGAACTGGTGCCTTGCCAGTCCCTGTAACTACTTCAGCAGTCAACACGGACTAAAATTTAAACAGACGACACCCTGCTCTAAAACAAATCAGACCTCTCTTTTGACTCCTCGGTGCCAGACTGTGTGTGCGACCTGGGTAACATCACTAATGTGCAGCCATCTCTTTAATCCTTTGTTTCTTCACCTCTTTCAGTCTTTCAACACCACCATCTGACTATTTTGCTTTTATCCCTTTTCATTCTTGTTTTCCCCCGTTTTTTTTTCTCTTGTGGGTGAAAGTATAGGAGAGCACAGGACAGGGGGAAATTGGTGTAATGAATTTAGGGCGCTCATGCTTGCTGAGGCGAGCCTCCCTTGGCTGCTCGTAGCCATTAATCTTCCGCACTCTGTCAGAGCAAAATGTGCCCACAATAGGCAAAGGGGGAGCTCAAATTGACTACCAATTACGCGGCTGTGAATAAAGGATATGGAGAGAGGAGGGAGGGTACAATATGGTTCAGCGGTAACGTTTATTTTAACCCTGCAAGCGTCACAAGACCATAAAGGCCTTGAGATAGTGTGTCTTTGTGTGTATCTGTGTGTGTGTCTGCACAAGAGTGAAGATGCTTTCTGAGGACCTTGCTCAACGATGTCAAAACCTTGGGTCTGAGTTGTGTAACTGTTGGCAGGGATTTTTTTTGCATTCATATTACATATAACACTGTGTTTCTAAAAGTGATCCACAGGTTAAAAAATGACATTAGTCATCTGGACTCTTTTCTTTCACTAAACATGATGTGTAAGAGCAGTGATTTTTAAACTTTTTTTAATTAGTATTAGTATTGTTTGGTATTGTTTAGCCAAATATCTCACAAAGAGGTCAAAATGTTTTATGGTAGTAAAGAAATACTTATATAAATCTATATAAAACCTATAAATCCAGCACTGTCCCGTCAATGCCTGATTTATTAAACAACGAGCTTGTGCTCTCTCCTGGTGACAGGTAGGCAATTGCAGTTATCAAAGTAAATGATTCATAGTAAATGGATTGGTTCTTATATAGCGCTTTTCTACTTAACTTGAGCATTTATGGCGCTTTATATAAAGTCTTTTTTATGTATTGAAAAAGGCTATTTTTCTTTGCTTTGCTTTGATCGGAGTTAATACAGAAAAGGATGCCTCTTATAAATGATGTGAGTCACTCTTTATGTCATTTCACTACATTTCAACTACAAATCAAATTTCTTGATTTTTGTCTCACATGATATCAGAAACTGGCTTCACACTGAAAGTGTACTTGATGGCATTGTCTTTGTGTGAGGGGTCACAAATGTTAAGCAAAAGAAGATAAAGAAATGTAGTTTTCCAGTTGCATCAAAAAGCATTGCTGCAGTACTCCAAAGTACCCCTAGGAGTAGCTCCATTATATCATAAAATGTTTTGTTTTATGATATATATACAAAAATTCTGAGCTCCACTGATTTAGTTTTCTTTTGCTGTAATAAAATGAACACACCTGATCAAGTAATGTACAGAAATAAAAAATATTTACAATATATACTAATGATGATTATAGATACATGATATATATTAATACAGCTAATAATTTACCTGTAATAAAATACTCTAAAAGGTGAAAATGTTACTCTTACTGTTTATAAAATAGTGCTACTTTTACAAAAGATTCAAAACCATGCATTTTAACTTAAGGACTCTTTTAGCAGTGCAATCCAGCTTAAAAACACATTACTCAGTTGATTTCATTGAAGCTTACAGTGTCGATGACGCATAGTACTTGGTGTTTTGCTCATATTGTGACAGTGTGTATATGGATAAAAATGCCATTTGTGCACGGCCTGTGAAAGTGGGTTTTTTTCGGTTTTGAAGTCTTGCTTAACACCTTAGAAACAATAAGTGTGAGTTTTAAAGACACCTATAATAACACTGAGTCCAGCTGAGGTAAGGCTGTGTAATTTAGATATACTTGTTCAGGGAAATTCAGTTGTTAGTATGATTGCAGCACTGCTGGTTGTGATTATTTGAGGGCCGTGTTTATTGTATTACCCACAAGAACATGACAAGAACTAATAAGTTCCTTAATCGTATCTGATTTCATTCAAGCCTAATTTCACTATTGGAGACAAGGGCCAGTTTGCTTGGAAACCACCTCCCTCTTAATAAGACCATTACACGAAGGGTGTGCTTAGCATGTGGCTGGGAAAAAAAAAAAACTTGACTGAACACTGAAAGATAAATCAAATGCTTTAATGAAGTTTGACTTTCATGATTAGGGAATTTAGGCCCAAGTTGCTCTGAAGTTATGCAAAGTTTATAATTCCAAGAAAAACTTTCACAGCTAAAATAATACATTTCAAAGCTGATTGCTGTTGGAGTTTCACTCTCCTGTGTTTCGTGAATTTTAACAGGACATGTGTTGAAAGGGAGGAAGGAATGAAACTTAGAGTCTGCAAAGCATGATTGGAATGCATTATTCCTGATGAATATACATACAGCATTATTACCCAGTTGTGCAAGAAAGTTGTTTCTTTAATATAATAAATCCATTGCGGGCTGCTGAGTTAGTCATTGTGTCATTGTTGCTACTTTAACTTCTTTTAAAGCAGATGGTCTCAACATTTTCTCAGTATGCTGATTTGTTTCTGCTATTGATGCCAGTCACTTGAAACAGCTCAACACATGAAAAACAGTCCAAACTGTTACTGAAATACCTCTACCTGCACTTTAAAAAGATGTGAAAAAATGTGAAAATGTAAACAGACGGTCATCACATGTCAGACACAGTCCAGGAGCTGATCATTTAGACTTGGCATGTATTCGTTTAAGGCCAAAGCTCATTTGTGTTGTCTTTTCTCTTTTACCTTCTTTCCACTCACTTGTCAGTCAGGATGAAAGTGCCCTTTCTTATACATATCCATTAATATCATGTGAATATCTGTAGGTGGAAATGTTTCTTTGGTCATTTAATTAGCAGTGACCACTGCTGCTTACTTTAATGCTTGTTCCAAAGAGATGTAAAATATAAACGCACGCAAATTAACCAGTTGATGTCACCCAGACAGTGTGAGAGCGATGTTCGTATTCATTTGGTATGGATTTAATTGCTGTTAGCAATCAAACTGTCACTTTTGATACAGACGTTACTCAACTTTCCTGAATTTGCGCCAAAAACCTCATAGACGTGTAAACTTCAGTACATGTCTCTGTGGACGCACTGCAGAATGCGTCCTGGCCTGTCAGGGGGGCAGATGGACGATGTTGTTCTGGGTGGGATGAAAGAGGCGTGAAGGAGTTTCAGTCAGCCAACTGCTCAGGGTCATGTAAGGGTTGTGCTCTCCGCTTGAAAGAGAGAGGCAGGGTGACTTAAGACATCAACAACAGAATCTTAACAACCCTCCATCAAACACACACGTCCACGTGTGCACTAACACAAACATTAGCAACAAAACAAACACACTGATTGACGGAACAAGTAAAGTGTCACTGGGAAAATGTCCTTGCTGGGTATCTTGTTTTTTTTTTTTTCTTCTTTTCTTGCTATTGGGTCTGTTTAGTACAGCAGATATCACTTGTCAGTCAAACCATTGATAGGTCTGTAGTATCATTTCCATCATTCCTGAAACACAAATATATTAAAGAAACTACAGCAAATGCCATTTCTATTATTCTGGAATTCTATAATCAGAAGTGAGGCCTTGATCTGTATAGCATCTTGTTTTCTTTTTTCCCCCCCTTTGTGCTTTCTGTTACCATCAGCTACATGAGGCAGCACAATTTCTACTTTGTACATCACAAGTTAAATTTTCAGCTATATGTTGTTACTTTGAAGGCGTCAGTGATAAGCACCATACTGCCTCACTGTGGCACGTGAATGTGAATCATACGAAAAACAGCTTGTAAAAAACTGATAAACCTTTAAAGTATCAGTAATAATCAAATGTGAAATTGTGCTATTGGAATGCCACATTATTCCTGTACCTCTCTAGTGTCAATGTACAATACTGTTCAATACTGCAATCTTCTTATTTATTGGTGATCTGAAATGTATTTGATACATACCAAAACAGTTGAACATCAGATATGTTCAGTAAGTAAACCAAAAATATGAATAATATATTTTTTGACAGAATTAACAGGAAAATGACCTTTGGGTAGATAGTTGGGCAATTAGCTACAATAGAACAATAGGAAATTCCTGTTTGTCCAAAAACTATGTCTATATCAGTGGAGTCATATTTTCCAGATTTTTACAGTGCACTTGGGGGTTGCTAAGGTATTATGAATCTGTTATTATGGCTACAATAACAAGAATAATATCCATACTGAAAAATCCTGTATTCTCTTTAAATGAAATTACTGCCCCCGTGTTCTCTTGTTAAACAATAGCAGCACATAAAAGAAAAAAAAAAAAAGGCCAATGAATTTTTCCACTTGTTAACTGTGTAAGAATAATAACATAAAAGTTTTCTTCCACTCTTTGTATGATGGAGATTATACGCGTCTGTAAGATTTTTTTTAACCCTTATTTAACCAGGAAGTAAAACTTTTAACCTAGCATGTTTTTCTATGGTTGGAGAAACTGGACCTCCCAAAGAAAACCAGTGCAATCACAAGAGTAGGAAAGTAGTAGGGGGTTTACCTGGGTTTAAGCCTAGGCTCAAACTCTACCCACTGCAAATTTGCTCCTGTTAAGTCCTCTAAAATCCCAGCTGCATGTTGCCTGAACGTGGATGACACTGTGTCAGTTAAATGCTGATTAGTTTTTTATTTATTTTTAGCCAAAACAGAGAAGGTGGGGACAGTGGAGTTCACCAGGAATGGAAGAATCATAAAAGATCAAAAAGTACAGTATGAAAAGTACAGCCACTGACTGCAGTTGGTGTTTTTTGTTGTTGTTTCATGTTAGCTCTTTCTGTCTTGTAACTTTGCTCTTCTCTGTGGCTGGCTGATGAACCAACAACAAAGCAGGCATGCGCTGAGCAATACACCAATTATGCCGCATATTTGGGATACTGCCCCCATCTGATAACAGACAATCCATGCAGGTGGCGGGTGAAGCTACCCACAGACTGCCAATACACTACTGTACCACTGATGAACTATAATTTCCCCATGAGATTAAACCCCCATAATAGCATGTATATATCAAAGTGAATGTTGGAGTTAATGCTGTTGTATAAATGCTTATATTTCACAGACATTACACCTGACATTTTATGTATAGGAGCAGACTGCATTTTTATTCCTCATGACTATGCTGAGAAAGTGTAAACGTCTTCTTCTAAATATATTGACTAAAGTTTAATAATAGTTATATGGATATATTTTCATGCAAGCAATTTGAGTATCTACTTATTGAACAGTTTACTGTTTCGTTTGGTATCGCTCAAATGAACAATATTTATTCAGTACATTTCAGAACTGCATTATAGATAAATGCCATTTCAAGAAAACAGGTTTGGTAGTTTTCATAGTTTATTTTACATTTTCAGCACCACCTGCAAGACATTCACTCACTTAAACACCTGGCAGATGCTTAGTGTGACCACAACTTTCTCTTGTTGCCTATTTTACTACAAAGCTACTCAAAACTACAACTCATAACCTTTCAGACTGACATTTTATCTGCCTTCTGAAACCTGCACTCCTGCAGTTCATATGGGGAACACAATATGAAGGCTGCAAGGAGAAAGTCTCACTGCTGCGTTGCTACACCCTTTCACCCTGACACAGAGTGGGAGATATCAATCTTTCACTAATTCCTTCAAGTGTGAAAGGGTCCTTGTGGTGTCAGCCAAAGGGGGAAGATGGTCCTGGCCAGAGGTATTGAATGAGGGGAGGGCAAAGAGAAGGATGGGAGGAGAAGGGCCCCTCACCACAGAGACCCTTCTTTTTGGGTCCCCACCTCAACCCTGCGGCTGACACCCTTGGACGGCTGACCAGATGGCGGCAGCATTAACCCAACAAAGGCGATCTAATTAGGGGTACAATAGAGAGAAAGAGAGGGGGTGGCAGTGTCCTGATGGACGGCACGCCACAGGAACAGCCAGGCAAGCCGCCTGAGACCAAAGCAAGTCAATACCATACCTACAACCCCCAAACCCTACACACACACTCACCATTAACACACACTTGCTTACACCCCCCTGGCAGTAATATAGGAGCCTATGACTTTATTACCCCTCATTAACACAAATTAGACCACTTGAGCCTCCCTGAATGGCGATGACAAATTGAATTAAGCGTTTGGAAACAAGTCAGTCCCCACCCCTGGCCAGGCTGTGACCATATTGCATTAACATTCATTGAAGGGTGTATGTGTGTGTGTGTGCATATGTGTGTGCGAGGCTATAAAAAAGTGCTATTATTTAGAGGTAGGTGGAGTTTTAGAGGCTGTGAATGGTTAAATTCCTTTGGAAATGATATGGATCCTCTTGGCTGTGGTTTGTTAAGTCAGGCAAGTTAAGGGGAGAATAAAAAAGAAGGAAACAGATGGTTTGAATAGAGAAGTAAGCTAGACACATTTTATTTGGGAATTACAGCTATTTATTTAAACGAGAAGGCCAGAAAATACTAAACTTTTGAGGCAAAAGACTAATGTTGCTTTCTTTGTTTTTCTTTTTTGTGTTGACTAATTTTCATTCTACACTATCATGTATTGGCCATTTTCATTTGACATATTGTAGCTACATCTGTTGATAATAGAAATCTTACCAGCATTTTTTCAAGAAAAGTCCAGTTTACCACTGATATTCATGTTATATGTAGCATACAGATACAGTCTTTCAAAGATAAGATTTCCAGCAAGAAAATCAAATTACTACATACATTTTCTTTGGTTACTGTTATTTTGACATCAATATGTGCAAATGTGCAGATCATATTTAGATGTGAGGACATAAACACGAACAATAATTTCTTAAGTGGTTGAGTTGATTATGTCAAGAAATCTCTTTTTATTGAATATTTTAACCAAACTTTCTTTGTGTTTAGAAAGCAGATAATATATTTAACCCATAACTTCTTAAATATGTAAAGCTTTAAAGTGAAATGTTAAAGAAAAATAATGAGAGAAAAAAAACGGGTCATGCATTTTTCTTTGATCATTACATTTTCTAAAAATTCAGGCAGCAATCTTATAATCATCTCAGTAATCAGTCCTCATTAAGGAGAAAACAACAGTTCTGTGTGCAAAGGTGAAGTCAAAATTCATTTAAAGATTTCAAATTTTATTCATAATGAATATAAATTTTACCTTTATAGTGTGGAAAAAAATGGACAAAAACAATAACAGTAGATGTTTCTTAAAAGTGATGTTACATTGTTTGCTGTGATGTTTTAGTTTTTTTGTTTTTGTTGGTTTTTTTTTAAATTAAACTCATTTGTATTGTTGAGTCTTCTAAATATGGAGTATCAAGCTGTGATAGTTAGATAGATGACTGTGAGTGTTTTTGTGACCTTACTTGTGTGAATGAGCAATTCTTCACTGCTCCTGTTGTTTTATTACAATTACCGACTCATTTTCATTTCAGCAATCATTTAATTTTCCCTGCAAACATTTGTCTCCCCTAAGATTTTGCTGACACCTTGTGGCAGACACACAGATCACAGTTTCCTGTGACAACAGCATCAGACTGAGAAGTCTAAATGACTTTAAAACATGGGGTGTAGTTGTACTAAATGAGTAATAAAACCAACGGTAAATCAAGCAAATTTACAACTCAAGCATTTTTTCCACTCATCAGTATGATTTAATTTATTGAGTTTTAGTTATTTAATTTGGTATTTAGTAACAACAATGAAAGATATTTTAAATATATCTCTTGATACCCAACAAGTGACATGTCTGTAGAGGACTACTGCTTTGTAATTTGAAATGTTTTCCAAAGTACGCAGCATACATTGAGCTCCCCTCTCTCTCACACACACAGACTCTGTGGTCCAACTTTGCTTGGCGCTCTCAGATGTCAGGATTTGGCAGGAGAACAAAATGATTTAAATCCTGGTGTATATTACAGACAGCTGTTATATTTAAAAAAAAATCACTGATATAGATTTTAATGAGCTGCTTCTCGAACCACTGTAAGTTGTCTCTAAAAATATCACTCTTTGCCATTTCTAAGTATTTTTCCTGTTAATTCCATTAACTTTCTATATCGTTATATCACTGTGAATTCAGACTAGATACCAAACTAGAGATTAAGACTATTTTGTTTTCTTGGGCTTTCATTACTACTAATTTCACTTCTGCTGAACTTAAAGAATACAGACGAACGGCTAGGAATACTCAGTGGTGTCAAGAATCTGGAATAATTAAAACATTTTGAAAGGTTTTTTTTTGTCTTCAGGTGGCTAGGAGTTTGACAGGAACTGTATATGAAAAAAGGTCGCAAAAATGAAGAGAAATACACACACCTAATATACAGTATTATAGCACAAAATAAAATATGTCCTATGAAATGTAGTTACTCTAACTGTGCCCCAAATACTGAATTAGTCCAACAGCTGTGCACGGTGCTGCAGCAGACTCTTTGTCTTTTTCTTTTTTTCCCATAGACAGTAGGTTCCATTTAATTTCAATATGATCCAACACTAGATGGAGCTAGAGGTTTAGAATACAACTTGGACTTGACCTGAAAGGCCAGTAACCATCTAATAAACAAACACACCTGGATCACACAGCTGTAATTCTCTGATGACATAATCACACTGAAATGGTGCTTTTATGCTATGACCTTGTGTTTTCATACAAAACAGCTGTTTTCAAGATTCCTCAGAGAGATATTGTAACAGTTTTATTACATACTGCTCAAACTCAAAAAGACAAAACCATATCAAGCCAAGTCTTTGTTGATTGACTTGCATAAACATTTTAGTAAAACTCAATGCAGGTTATGAATCTGGTGAAAGCAGTGTTGCTGTGAAAAAAACACCACCTCATGATAATATTTAACAATTGAACTAAATATTTCAACAAACAAGCTTTATTTGTCACATACACAATCATACAGAGCACAACATGCACTGAAATGTTTTGTGTCCGAGCTGCGGACGTACCCGGTGCTTGGGGTTTTTTTTTTCTAGCATGGGGGGTCTAGCCAGGACCCTTACTGGATACTGGGTGGGAATTGAACTTGCAACACCCGCTCCAAAGGTGTCTCCCGCTCCACTACACTATCCTCTACACTATCCAGCTGCTAAATATGTGCTTCATGTGTTCACATTAGTATTTAGGATTGTGTTATACATAGAAAACTTGAGCAAAATATTAAATGAAGACAGCCATATGAATATCTATATATAGAAGTAGATGGAAAATGTTTGGCTGTGGTCTGCAGGTGAATAGCTAAATTTAAACACCTAAATTGTAATGTTACAGATGGCACATTGTGAATGGCTATTATTACCAACCAAAACTCCCCTGTGTGATTAAAATAAATGAACTAAGAATAACAATGTTGCAATGGTTTGTTTTGTTTTCTGTATACTGAAGCTGGGTGGAGAGTGTAGCTATTAACAGTGCCAAGGTCTGACATTTGTTTCCCTTTGGAAAATACTTATACTGGAAATAATTAAGCTAATATATTATCTTCATATTGAATAATAACAGAACTGTACTTCATTTCCCCAAAACAAAATAATTTTGAACACATTGAAATGCTTAGTAGGTCAAGTTACAGTTTGTATCCATGGCTGTGCAGGGTTCAATCCATTATTGTTTGGAAACTGTACACTACCACATTTTCTTTTATAAATAATCCAAGAGGATGAAAAATAATTTTACAAAATAACATATTTTTAAAATATAAGTATTGTTTTTAATGCTTGGGATGAAAATTATTTGTATTCAGTGACTGGGTGAAGTGTGGAACCCAAATACTGCATTTCCTCCCTTAAGGTGCTTTGTCACACTTCTCCTGCAGCAGTTTCCCTGGTTTGTTTGTTTATTTTTTGCCTGTAGTTTTGTATTTAGAAAAGGAATAAAAACCATACTGTTTTGGCTGAGATCATGTGATTTACCTGGTCATTGAAAATATCCACTTTCTTTACTCTTGGGATGCGTTTGCAGTGTGCTTTGGATCTTTATCCATTTGTACTATTAATTGCTGTCCAGTTAGTTTTGTAGCATTCAGCTGGATGATCTGAGGAGAGAGCATGGCCCTGCACACTTAGAATTCCTCCTTCTACTTCTATCAGCAGGCACATCATCAATAAACACTAGTGACTCAGTTCCACTGGCAGCTATACACGTCGATGCCATAACACATGACCTCAGCGTGTTTGACAAATGATATGGTATACTTCTTTGGACAGATGAAACTTGGATTATCTTGTGCCAGAATGATGGTAAGAGTAAAGCATGGAGATGGAAAGGAACAAGTCATGATCCAAACTGTGCAGGCTCTGGCAAAGTCTAATCTGGCCTTTCTGTTCTTGATTGTAACTAGTGGTTTTATCTGTAGTTCTACTCATGAAGGTGTCTCTTGATTCCATAATGATGTATATATATATATATATATATATATATATATATATATATAGATAGATAGATAGATAGATAGATAGATAGATAGATAGATAGATAGATAGATAGATAGATAGATAGATAACACACATATATATATGTGTTATCTAACATATATATATATATATATATATATATATATAGATAGATAGATAGATAGATAGATAGATAGATAGATAGATAGATAGATAGATAGATAGATAGATAGATAACATATATATATATGTGTTATCTAACATATAGATAGATAGATAGATAGATAGATAGATAGATAGATAGATAGATAGATAGATAGATAGATAGATAGATAGATAACATATATATATATATGTGTTATCTAACATATATATATATATATATATACATATATATAGATAGATAGATAGATAGATAGATAGATAGATAGATAGATAGATAGATAGATAGATAGATAGATAGATAACATATATATATATATATGTGTTATCTAACATATATATATATATATATATATATATATATATATAGATAGATAGATAGATAGATAGATAGATAGATAGATAGATAGATAGATAATATATATATATGTGTTATCTAACATATATATATATATATATGTTAGATAACACACATATATATATATATATTATCTATCTATCTATCTATCTATCTATCTATCTATATATATATATATATATATATATATATATATATATATATATATATATATGTTAGATAACACATATATATATATATGTTATCTATATATATATATATATATATATATATATATATGTTATCAAGGAAATAATTCTGTTATCATCCACTTTAGTTGTCTTCTGTGGTCTTTTGGGGTTTTTTGTTAATGCTGAGCAGGCCAGTGCAGCTTTCGTTTTACAGAATGTACTAGATTGTTGAATTTGATCACTCTTGAAGTTTTTGCTATCTCACTGAAAGGTTAATTTTAGTTTTGCAGCCTGGTCATAACCTCCCTCGTCTGTATCAGCATCTCTTTGTCCTCATATTGAGTTCCAGCTGACCTTTGACCCTTTGGTTATAAAATATCATCACTTCATTATTTTATTTACTTAGACAACTGTGTGAAAATGAGTCATAAACAGAATAACTTATTTCTTATGTTGTTGTCAAAAACATGTTGGGTTAGTGTACAGAATTTTTTGACATTTAATGTTTTATTACTAAAATGCATCTTTAATTCCAAGGAGGGTTTGTGCTAAATTTGAAGTAATGCTATTAATGACTACTAGTGTTTTGCATAATGGTTTTTACTGAGTCACACGGCAAGCATATTATATGTTACTTTACATGTACAGCAATTTTTTCTGCCTGTCTAACAATATTCTCAGATTATTCTTTTATTTACATTGTTCTCATATTTTCAGTAAGTTATGTACAGTAATGCAACAGAGAGCGTGTTCATGAGTGTTCATGACTTTATGCTGTGAAGTCTGCGGTGCTCTAACTTAGAAATCTTTGTTTCCACCAAATGAGGCACTCTGTACCGTATTCTTAGAATGTTTTTATAGTGCTATTTCCACCAGTGATCATCAGCTCTCTGCAGAAAATGAATATTATGATTATCTGCATGTGTGGCATTGATCAGCTCATGGTTGAAAATATTCACCAGCCATTTCTCCTGCGACTTAGTAATATCACAATGGAAAAAGTTAACACTGAAATGTACTCTCTTTTGGTTTGTAAGGGTTTTTTTTAGTGAGCAATATCTGTCTTACTGAAAACTGATGCGGTCCTTCATAATCACCTGTAGTGAAGTAAGAAAAACATGGTTCTGTTTTATTATGTGGAGGACATAAAAAGTCAATTTCTCAGAGACTCATAAGTAACGTTGTTTATACTGCACCAAACTTGTAATTTCCTTGTAAAATCCACATTAAGTTCTTTCAAAATAACTTCCAGATTTATCTTTGATCCTAAAACATTCAGAACATTTCCCTACACCCAGCTGCTCTAAAGGAGAACATCAAGCCACATGTGTATGTCTTCAATAACTTTATGTAAAGAAGCTGTAGCACACAATGTTTGCTTTCAGGGAACTCACGAGGCTTAAGCTTCACAAATGCACCACCGCTTCCAGCCTTCAGGTTGTGTTGTTTCTTCAACATCCAGCTCTCTGGCTGAATTGTAGAGGTCTTGTTTGACTTTATATTTGCCTGGTATCCACCTGGAAGTGGTACAAAAGCACAGTTGTGCAGGAAGCTTCTGCAATTTCCTCCCTCTTGCGTCACAAACGCATTACTGTGCCTCTCACCCAAACCACAACCACATGGGACGCAGTGCAGCACTGGAATTTTCCCACTGTCAAAAACACATTAATTCTGTAGGGCCATGGGCGGACTGGGCCAAATGGTTGCTGTGATCACTTCAATGAATGAGCCTCTTTTTTTTATTACTGTCACTTTATTACCTATATTTAATTCGGATTATTTCCAGAGATATTTATGTTTTTGATATTTTTGTTGGTTTTCCTTGTTATCATCTATTTGGAAATTTGGAGTCAGAATCTGATAATGATTCTGTACACTGATTTTAGATAACTCCTCCAACTTGTTGCAAATCCATGATTTGGACTTTTTAAATATGTAGATAAGGTCCATAATAGATCATCCAAAATCCAAAAAGCATTCTTTTAATTCTGTGCATTTACCCATTACCCCGCAGCTTTCTCACTGACTCACCACTGGGTCATCTTTGGTTTCAGGTATCACAGTAGTTCTACAGTGCATACTGCATCATGTGACTTCCCAGCAAAGCTGCAACTTCTGAGAAATACTGCACCCATTTTCCCAGCATACAGATTTACATTTTGATCAAACCTCAAGTAACTTCAGTTCAATTCAGTTCAGGTTTATTAGTCTCAAATCACAACAGCTGTCACCTGAAGGCGCTTTATGCTGCAAGGTTAAGACCCTGCTGTAATTTGGAGAAAACCCCAACAATGAGACGATCCCCTGTGAGCAAACACTTTGTGCTGGCGGGACAGGGAAAGAGGTGGAAGGGGAGAGAGAAAAGAAAGGGGAGAGCATAGGAAGACATAACAAAATACAACCTAGGGAAGAGACAACATTTAAAGATATGTTGCATTAGCATGGTAAATGGACTGGTTCTTATATAGTGCTTCTACTCTGAGCACTCTACACAACTTGCCTCATTCACCCATTTACACAAGCACTTTTTTCTATGCTCTATGTAAGTGCTTTCTGTATAACACATATTCATACACATTCATACTCCAGTGGATGCATTGGAGAGCAACTTAGGGTTAATATCTTATCCAAGGATATTTGGCATGGAGACAGATGGGGATCAAACAACCAACCTTGCGATTAGTAGTTGACCTGTGCTACCTCCTGAACTACAGCCAGTATAGAAACAGATGGGGTGTGAAAAAGGTGAGTAGAAAAGAAGTGTTCAGTGTATCAAAAGGTATAACAGGAAGTCCCGCAGCAATCTGAGCAGCATAACTAACATAACAGTGGAGGTTATTGCATAGGGTTCAGAGGGCTTTGCGGTTATGTTGTAGGTTTCAAAGTAGATTTCCTGTTTAAGCATAAATTGAGAAAAAGGGAAAGTTTACAGTCACCTGATCCAGTCTGAATTATAAACTTTAGCAAAAAGAAGAGCTTTGAGTCTAAACTGGAGAGAGCATCTGTCTCCTGAATCCAAACTGGGAGCAGGAGAGGGACCTGACAGCGAAAGGCTCTGCCTCCCATTCTACTTTAAGAAATTCTATGAACCACAAGTAAGTCGTCAGTCTGAAAGTTAAGTGCTCTGTCAGAGTAATGGTATTATAGGGCCTGATTATTCAAGACTTTATATTTGAGGAGAAGGAGTTCAATTCTAGATTTAACATTGAACCAGTGAAGAGAAGCCATTTTAAGAAATATAGGACCTCTCTTTCTCATCTCTGTTAAAATTCTCACTGCAGCACTTTGGATTAACTGAAGGCTTTTCAGGGAATTTTTTTTTTCAGATAGCTGTTGTTTGGTTCCACCTACAGAGAAATTAATCTTGAAATGAATCTTGCAAGTTTCCCTAAAACCCATAGTAGCATTTTCATCACTTTCACCCAGAAACAATATGAAATGAGTGGAAAAAAGACCACCCTCTGGCAGTTTTAATTCACTGCATTATTAAATAAAAGAAGATAGAAAACAGATCAATTTACCACTTGGACGGTGATCAATGCAGCAACACAATCGCATAAAAACAACCCTGGGCCATTTTTAATGATCATTTTGTCAACATGAATTAAATAGATATGAATGAAGACAAATTGCATTGCATAAAAGAACCTTTTTTCTTTCTCGAACTTCACTTTGAGCACTTGTCTAGCCAAAGTGTGCAGTATCTACACATAATATGTACAGTAAAATTTTTACGATGCAGAAATCAACAGTTTATTTAAGATAAAGACAGCTATTGAGTGCTTTCATGTGTATTACAACAGTCATAATGGTCTCATATGTTATCACTTGTTTTCAGATATAGTCTAGTAAATAGTATTAATTTTCCATTAAGGTATATCTACAATGAAAGGCAGTCAACTTCTTGAAAAGTACTTTGAAACTGTCCTTGACTTCTATTTTACACTAAAATAAAGAAGTATGTGATAGATACGCACATTCATTAAGCATTTACGTTACACTTGGCCAGCAAAAACTCTGATTTATCTGTGACACATCACCTCATGTCTCTGAAGTATTAAGGCTGACAAGTTTTGGAGCACTAGCATTTCCAATGGCATGTCAGAGTGCAAATGGCAGAAAGCATATTAATTAATTGCTGTCCCTGGCCCTAATATTATGACAGTTTGAGTATCATATTCTATTTTTAGCAGTTTTAAAGCACATTTATTCATTTAGGCAAAGCACCAAATTAAACACTGACAAATGCACTGTAGTGGTTTGCAGTGCTCTTGCAAACAGATTTTAAAAGCATTGTAATCGTGTATTTGGCATTTACAGCAAGGTTCTAATCCACTGACAACAGTTACAGTGCAAAAAGAGATAAAGCATATGACTGAAGACTGAAATCGTCACACCTTGCACTCACCAGGTTAGTTTAATATATGGAAGGAATCAATTTCCTTTATTTTATTTTTGAGGTTTATTTTTATTTTTAGGTTCATTTGGTCATTTTTTCTTGTTTCATTTAGATCTGTCTCTAAATGCAATTTTCAGTCTTTTGATTATAATTTTTAACATTAAAGGGCACCAAATACCCAATAGGCAATAATATGAAGGATAAAGATGGTATCCTCTTTTACCTCACTCTATGGAATGACTTTCACGCTTGGCTGCTGTCCAATTTTATCTCCAGGAGTTGCTAGGCGACAGGATCATCCTCATTGCAAGGGTATTCTGGAAAATGATGGAACCACTAAATGAATTCTCTGTAACTTATTATCTGCCTTCAACATTGCTATCACATGGGTCAGCGACATCAAAACACGCTATGTAAATGGACAATTTTAGTATAGCAACGTTAGTGCGCAGTAAGTCTGTTTAATCAGAAAGCAGTCTGTGCAGCCACCTTGATGTTGTGTTGTCTGAATCAACACATTGTCTAAGTCACATTAAGACCAACTGAAGAGTATTTGCATAGTTTATATCACCTGCTAATTTGTTATAACTTCGTGACAAGTACTCCGAGATACCACCAGAGGTATAACGATTCTTTATTTCTTTATTTAGTCAAGCTCTTCCTCTACTAAATGATCTTTAATGTCTTTAATCTCATCAGAAACCTAATTTGTCTTTCATTGGTTTGCTTACTAACATTTTATCAGTTGTGTATTTATTGCTGACTGCAAATGCAATTTGGTCAAATTTTACTTCATTCATCAGATTATTTAATTTTATAGAGAAAGTAGTTATTGATGAGAAGAGGAGGATCTCTGCAGTCCAGTGTTAAACAGGCAGCCTAACTATTCAGATAAACTCAAACACAAACGTGCCATGTATGTGACTTGAACAACTACAGACCACTTTCATTCTCAGAAGACATTTAATTGGCACTGCAAACTTCCCACTGAAACCTGCTGACCTGAATTCAATGATTCAGAAGTGGTATAATGACAGCACTGAGGCAGCACTACAGCAGAGAACAAATAACAAAACACTATTAAGCCACTGCAGTTAAGCTGCCCATGAAATCTAGATAAATCCCACCAAAAGAAAATAATAAAAAATGAATGTTCTGGTAGGAGAAAAACATGACTATTGTTTGAATCTTTTGAAAAGGGTTTTCTCTGATACTTAATTGATAAGGTATGGCAGCATGTTTGCTCCTTCTGACACCTTAAGTAGCTTTGATTATCTCCTCTGATAGAGGGCTTAGTGGGATGCATTTAATATTGGAACAGTTTAAGAGATACTCCTACACTGCTGCAGTTTATAACTGCAATGTGAGGAATGAATGGTAGCAGATATTATTTGAAGTCTGGATGTCATTTATTAGTCAGTCAGCCCAAAAGCAAATATCTAAATACCACCATTTTATCATAAGCAGACAGGAAAATACTTGTTTCAAAAGCCAACCAGTTTTTTTTTAAATACAGCACACTCTTAAAAAATGCACATTGCCTGAATAAATACTAGTATTATTTATTGTTCTTTTGCTCTGCAGATCCATGCATCAGAGAGGATTATTTCAACTGACAGTACATCTGCACCCGTGAAACAGCCACTGAGCTGTAAGCTGATCATGCTGAGAAAGAAACTTAATAACCTGTCCACCTCACTTAAACAGCAATGAGTTTTGATTTTAGATAAATCCTTTGTGAAATTTTAATTACAGCATCAAAGCTGTAATCTGCCCTTCAGTGGGACAGAGCTGGAATGAAGTCCAGTGAATAGCCACTGTCGCGATGTTGACAGAGAGTTCACCAACACCATGCATGCCATTATGATTTTTCCACATCAGCAGCTTTAAAGAACACAGAATATAGAAAGTGTCACACAAAAAAAGGTATGAATATTTTTGTAATACCCTTTATCACCACATGAGGTGGCAATGTATTTAAAAAAAATACACAATTTACAATTTTTTTAAGAATCTTGTTTCCAGTTTTAAAATCAAACCCGCATCAAATCACTAATAAACCATTAAATATAAAGGCTAAAGGTGTTTTCTTTACGTCAATGTATGGAATGACTTTCATGCTCAACTGCTGTTCAATTTTATCCCCATGAGTTGCTAGGCAACAGGAGCATCCTTGTTGCCTTGTACCCATAAACGAATTCTGTAGATCTGTAACTTATTATTCTACATTGTTGTGATATGGGTCAACGAAAGAGAAGACTGCTATGCAAATGGGCCATCAGGCCATTTAGCCGTGACATCTGAGTGTTTGCTTTGTCCTGCCTGGAGAAGCACATATGCTGCCTTGCCCCTGTATAAATTAGTGAGTGGGTATGCGAGCAAAGGTCTTACATTATAATGCCATTTTTTCAGTTGGTCTCATTAGAAAATAATATGTCAAATAAAATTTTAAGAGAAATCTTAAGATTCTAATTTCTAAAATAATTTAATAAAAAATACACTAATTTACAATGGCAAAATGAATTCATTTTATAATTTATTATTTACTTATTTACTCTTCATTTAATTGAAATTCTGTTAAAATGGATCACTGTTTTGCCCTGCAATACACTAGCAACCTGTCCAGAGTGTAAATTGTCTTTCGCCCAGTAAAAGCTGGACAGGTTCATGACATGTCACATGTCATCATGACATGTCCGGGACTTACAATCGCCTAGAGTGCATGACAAAATCTAATATTTGACACCTCAAGTCAAAACAAAACCACATCTGTCTAGATCAGGCTCCAAGCAGGGTCAGTTTTACCATTCATAAATAATTTTCATTAAAAACTGAAAATTTTCATTTTCATAATATACAAAATCTATATATCAGTGCTCATTATTAAAATGTTATCTGCATCATCAACACGAAGGCAGCTGCAGGTAAGAAATAAAAAGGGCACAAACCTAAACACTGATAATACCAGATAAAGTCACTTCTGTCTTAGTAGGTGCAACTACTGGATTGCCTACAGACATTTTTTTTGTGCACTGATTGCTGAAGGTTGTGTCTCATCCCATCTAAGAGGACTTAGGTGGTACATCAGACTAAGAAGTGTTGGGAACCACTAATCTGCTGTAACTACATCTCTTTAAACAGGAGACCTTCTATGTAGCGACCATGATGAGAAGCAATGTGAGTTAATGACTCTTCTAAATCACATTAACAGCAAAGACAAACTACTGCTGCAGAGCATTAGCTAAATCTTCATCACATGCCAGAAGGGATCCAGTCGCCTCATTCTTAGTGAATGGTACTCTAAGTCAACACCTGCAAAATATCTTTGCCTTTTAATTAAAACATTTCCCTCACTAATCTCTCATATTTATACAAAGAATATGTAGTCACTGGCCAGATTTTGCTGTTTCACATCTGATCTCTATATTGCATAACCCCCCCACCAAAAAAAACAGCCAACTAAGGTGAATTATATGATCATGAAAGATACATATCTCATAAATGGTGGAACTAACTAGATTATATGGGCCCTCTCTGCAGAGCAGCTAATGGAAGCTGCAGTGTAGTGGAAATAAGACCTGTTAGCTTACTGTGTTTGCCTGAAATGCTAGCCTGCCAGGCTTTTTCACCACTGTTCTCACTGAGATAAATCCCTGTTGCACTTAGTAGTCATCCATTTTTAATGCCACAGCCTCAGCTGGAGATACATGAAGACAGAGGAGGGGAAGACAGAGGAGGGAAAGCAGGGACGGGGGGAGGGAGGAACTGCCAAGATGTGGATGACACCAGACGAATGCTTCAGGCTAATATATGTTTGTATGCTTAGCATCAGCAGCAATTATGAGTGTCTAAGGTTGTTTGGCTGGTGAGACAGACAAAAGACAGTAGGGCGATTCATGAAGTCATCATGATTTTAGTACATTTCCATCATTTATAGAACATCTGTAACAAACCAAGCTGCTGGAGTAAATCAGAAGCACTCACAGCTGCACAACTGTGTACAGCCATGATTTTTTCCAACAAACAAGAAGCAAGGCAGCAAGGCTTCCTGCCTGTTTTTGAGCCACATAATATGTCTGCAGCAGCCATTCCACAGATGGCAAGCAGAGAAGGCTGGGAGGGCCAGCTATTCAATCCACTTCAGCACAAACATGATCTGTTTGAATGGTGAGGCATAAGCCAAGACATTCTTGTGTGGGAAGACCTCCCTAAACAACTGTGAGCAACCCATGGCAGTGTGTTTGCCTTTCAGAAACAAATCTTTAAGATATGAGAGCAACAGATCGGTCTGAATTCATCCAAAAAGCAAAGGTTAAGTGTAGTAAATGCAAAGTAGTAAATGTAACATAAGCAGGGCGTATGTGATCCACACACAGGCTCTGTGTTAATTCATGAGCGAGACAGTCAGCTAGCTGGCCAATTAGGCCAAGCAAAGCCATTTCTTTGTTTCTAGTCGACCCGCTCCACCCCCTACCCCCCGCTTGATTTAAGTTAGTTTAGGAATCACTAAATCACTAATCTGAGACTTAAACAAAAACCTTTGTGTTTAGAAAAGGGTAAACCAATTAGAGAACACAACCACATAGGTCCAAATATTTCATACGCTTTTATTTCTCTAGTGTATTTATATGTTGTTATTCTGCACAGCAGCATACAGGAAATTGTGGTAAAATATAAATAACAAAGTTCAACAGTGTTTCTTTTTCTCTTATTCATTTAATCAAAAAAACCTCTGTTAAAAGTGGCAAATTTTGTCAGCTTTTTTTCAATATCCACTCTCTTGCACACTCTCAAGAATGCAACATTGAACAACTAAACTTTAAAAAGTATGGGTATATCACTATTTACAGACAGTCTCACCTTTTGGTGAGCAATGCTTATAGCTTCTTGGAAACTTGCTTCCATTATGTTAAATGCAACAAAATGAAAATACAATTATGTTATACAAAGATCAAAAATACCTATCAAAACCCTTATTATAAATGGCAGCACTATATCAATAAACTGCTGTTGACATTTTTACGTGTAAGTACAAAATCCTGTTGAGGTAGCGCCCTCTGAAGTCACTTGTAATGTTAAAATACTGAATAAACATCACTTTATAGACAATACAGCAAATCTTTCTCGTTTTTTCTTCAATTCAATTGTATTCCTTTGGTAAACAAAACTGTCAGAAATGTGCAGTCCTGCAAGTGACACTTTCAATCATACATTCACAACATTTTTGCATCTTTTTTGGGATTCTTCAGAAAAGAAATAATGGGATAACATGTTGTTTGCGAACATTCATTTGCCATTTTCTTCACCCCGACACAGAATGAAAGGTAAATGGGACTCACTCAGTTTCATAATGCAAAGCAGACATGCTTACGTGAGTCTCTGGTGAATACATTGTGAGGGCAAACCAAAACAAAAACACCATAAAGAAAGAGAGACCTGACAGAGAAAAGAAATCCAGTGTGTCACCCTTATTTGGGAATGTAAACATAAAACGTATTGAATAATATTTCTCATTAAATGCAAAATCGGGTAACTGTCTCATCTCACATGATTAGAACAGAGGTTTGGCTTTACAACAACTGATTAGAACGTTCCCCAGAGATTATGAGCCCTAAACAGAGGCCACATTGTCTCTTTTTTCTTCTTTTTCTTCCTGCCTTGCAGATTGAATGTCAACTTTTACAGCAAGTTGGAAAATATGTTGTGGAGTTTTTAGGCAGGCAGATGGGATCAAAGAGTTCCTCCTCCAGTCAGACTCACACAAGTATTCACTAATGACACATTCTTGAGCTTCTTTAATGGCAAACATAACTTTGGTTTCTAAGACGTGAAAGAAAATCGAGGCAAGCTTAGCTCACCATACAAAAATACTTGGTAGAAAAAGGCTATGACATTCATCCCCTTTGCCAATGTCAGTGTGTTCCCTACATGACCAAAATACTTTTTATTTATTTTTTGTATTTATTCACACTTTGTGATTATTGATACATATGCGTATGTATACCCACACTCAAAATAACTACAGACTATAAAGAAAAATAAATCCGATGTATAAAGCATAAAATTATTCTATGTGGATAAAGGAACTATAAAAATATAAGAGATCTTAAGAGAAACAAAAAAGATAAAATCAATATGTTTATGAAACTGGGATAAGGGCTAGAGCCGAAATCAAAACAGTCATCTGGAAATTGTTCAGTGCAATTTATTTTACTTTATAGTCTTGTTTGTTTAAAATATTTTCATCCTCTTACCACCCACAGCCCTCCCACCCTTTAATGGTCGCTGGGATGGCTGGTCTTTTGACAGTGGACAATATTTTATCGTATGAGCATTGTCCCCGTTGGCACTGCAAAGGGGGCAGGTATAAGCCCTCAGAATCGGGCACACAACCCTGCCGTCCGGAGTCTTCAGGACGTGGGAGCCGTACACCTCCTCGGGCGCTCCGTTATTTCGGCAGAAGACGCAGATTTTCGGCTCCTGTTTGCTTCTGGAAGCGGGTTTGCGCATCTTCTTCTCCATGCCGAACAGATCGAACCCAGTGAAGTTCCCACCAAAACCCACCTCCCGCTCCGGCAGCTGGACGCCGAGCTGATTTTGGAAGGGGCTCAGTATCGAGAAACGTTCTTTCAAGTCCAGGATGGAAGCTGGTGGGGGGCTCCCGGACGGGCAGCAACAATCCAGGTGCCCGCTTTCTCCAACGGCACCCGCGATTATGCACGGACACGCCGGGGAATCGTCCAAGCCCAGAGTCGCTTTCAGGGACTCGGTGATGGAGTTGGGATTTTGGGGCATGCTGAGCTTGTTATTCTTCGTAACCAACGTCGTCAGCCCAAGATAGTCGTTCCAGAAATTAAAAGTATAGTCATATGGGCTGCGCGCATTCAGATAGTTGTGATTGAGAAAATCCATGGCCACTTCTGCTCGTTTGCTTGCCGTAAAAAGGCGAAACAGACAGCGTAATCCGTAAAGTCTTTGTAGCCAGAGTTCTCTTCCAGGTATGGTTCATGTACAGCGATGTGGTCTCCAGTGTTCCTGTTATGTTTGAGCGTCCTGCAAACAGGCTTTCTGGTTATAAGTACCAAGAGGGCGGGGCGCTCTCCCTTGAAACCAAGTTCCTGATCAGGTCGAAAGCAAGCTCGCTGTCTTTACAGCTACAGTTAGACAGATTTGTTTTCTTGCAGGCTGGCGCTTTCTCTTCTATCAATCATTATTCTGCAATTAAGGCATTCGGCAACTTTCATTAAAAATAGCTTGTTAATACTTAATGATTTGAACAAGTGCGCAGAGAAAATATTTCGTGCACAAAGCCTTACTGTAGGTAATTACATTATTTCAGCGCCAGTACTAATCAATTATGACTCGGTGTTTCGTTCTCCTTCGTACTAAACATTACAATCCCGCGTGTTTTGTTAATCAATATCGTTAATCAGTTTGTATGAATACCATCAACGCCAACTCGGCTTTTCACACAACTTAACCCATTGTGAGCCAAGAGCATGGGCCCTTTGTTTCTTGCAGAAGCCATCCTCCTACAGTCCATGGGAGAAATAGCCTAGGCTGATGCGTGCTTTTATGTTAAAACTGAATCAATATGAGGAAAGCCTATTAACCGACTCCCATGTTTCCACATTGTCAGGTTTTACAGTTCCAGGACAAACTCACATGCAGTGGTTGATTTAAAATCATTTGATGAGTGGTTCATAATAATCCTATATTTTGTTTTGTTTTTCGTCATTAAAGTATTTTCTACTTGCTCACAACCCTTTCTACATTGGTTGGCAGAGGGAGAATGTATTGTCCTAACAGTTTGTATGTTGTATAAATAGAAAATAAGTTCTGCAGAAAATGTCTAACCTCCAGATCAAAACCCGTTTACTTGCCTGATTTTAAAGTGAAATAAAAAGAAGTTTAGTAGATTAAAAAGAATCTTTTGTTGCTCCACGAAAACAACACATCATTTCACATTCATGCCGTAAACACAACATGCAGACCAGTTTATCAACAGGGGGCAGCATCATGCAATTGCAGGTCAGTTCATATGAACCAACAGACCTTTTGCTCCCTACTTCTCTCCCCGGTATGAATGACAGTACCAAACAAATACTATAATGATGGCTACTGGCTGGAAGATGAAAGTCACCAATTATCTTTCACTAAATCCAGATGCCATTTATGTAGTCTGAAGTCCACTGTAGTCCACTGAGGCAGCTATGGTTATGTTCAGAGAGCAACTAAACAATTGCACAACTAAACAATTTGGTCAGTTTGGGGGATTTTTCTACATTTATTTTTTTTTTAATTTAGCCAAATAAAGCACATTACTTAGATGTTGGTTTATGAATGACCTGTGGAACAAATGTGACAATATATGGCAAATGTTATTATGAAAATGTTATTTATGTTGTATCATTTTGTACCAAAGTTGTCATGATTATTATTAGTAGTAGTAGTATTGTTATGTTTAAAGGTAGTTTAATTAAGCCATTTATTCAAGCTTTCAATTGGCCAATGCTGTGTAGAATTCATCTTGTAAATAACAATGAACTTTGAAGGAGGCAATTGTCTGAGTGGTACATAAAATACAGACATTATCATTATAACAGTGGTATTACTTTCCAAGAGGGCAGTGGTTCCCAAAAGCCTTTCCTTATGTTTTTTTTTTTTTCTGCTTGTTTTACTTTAACCACAAAAAGAATTTTTGTTCTTTTAATCACAAAAATTCAAATGACGTCGCCTGCAGAGAGGTAAAGACATAAGTATATGAAAGACCAAACCAATGGGTAACCATGAGGTAACTTCCTGATGCGTGAACCCCCATTTTGAAGCTTTGACATTAACATTTCAGCCATTACCATCATGGATTTTTGAAGCCTCAAGTGACCAAGTGAGGGTCGAATGCTAAGTTGTGTGTATGAATACTGCATGGGTGCATCATCCATACAGAGATACCTGCCACAGTAGTTCTAACATCTATTGTAATGTATGAAAGAAAACAATACATAATTTTTTTCACAAATACTGGAGCACAGTTTTTGGATAGGCTGTTACTACAGTTTACCAAACAGCAACTCATATTGTTTGTTAGATAATTGCATTAAAATACTCCATAAAGCACGCACGGCAACAAAGTAAAAGGTTTGATTCAGTGATTTGAAGTGTACAGGGTGAAGCGTAAAGGACATCTATTGGTCTAGTCTGGACATATCAGTCACTCAAACTAGGCATGCTCCTAATAATGCAAATTTTGAGCCCTAAAAAATAACACCAGAAATCAATTCTTGTTTCAGTCTGTATCGATGTTTTCTATAAAGTTGGGAATATAGAACATGGGATTCTGTGGGGACTGATTCATTTCGTGAGCCAACTTCAATGAGCCATTTGAGAAACATCTGGGTCAGTGTGCACTGGCTTAATTTTTCAGCCCTGGACCTTTAAAGCTAAGTTGTTTTTGTTTTTTTGAGCATTGCTGGTTCTGTGTTTTCATGTTTATTCAATATTGAGTTTTGTCTTGAGGTATGTAATCAGTTTAGCTGTAATATCAAAAAATCTCAGTTATTCAAAATCTATAGACCTCTAACATTGCTGCAAGTATGTTTTGCAAAACACAAACACACTTTAAAAGGTGTGACACAGCACCAGTAGTTTCTTATCCGACTATTTGTATGTGTGTATTTGGAAAGCTCACCGCATGTGTAAGCTGGTAGTTGGAGTTTTTTCTTGCTATTTTCGTTGTGATACATTTGCTATGACTCTGTAGGAATTCTGCCAAATAGCAGCACATTATGTTTCCTTTCCATCAGTAACATAAATTATCTAGATTCTTACTCTTGAGTTAAAATCCAGAGTAAATATGAGGCAGCTGTCCTAAACAGTCCACTCACTGCGGGCCTCTGATCCTGTGATGAAGTGGGCAGCTCAGGAATGTGGAAGCAGCCCTCTTGAAACAACGATAACAGGAGTGACTGGTGTTCTAATTAAAACTTCCAGGGGGAGGAAGGAACTCACTGACTTGGAAGGTGCACATCTATTTTTAAGGGATATAATAAGAATGCACTACCTAAGGAGACAGGCGTGTTAGGAGCAGAGAAAAGGCACAGTTCAATGAGCTGCAGTATTTTACAGGCCATTTTTTTCCACTGTTCTATGTGTTCAGCAACTTCAGTTGAAATAGTATCGACTCCTCATTGAATTTTCAGTCCCGAGCTCCCATTCAGCTGGAGCTAGATATGAATTTTATCATGAAGCATTAATAATGTATTTAATTGCCAATTCTTTTTTTGCAAGTCGGGGCAGACTGTGCAAGCAGATTCCTGTGTTGCTGCAGTGTAACTGAAATATTCATGGGCGCATTATTCCTTAATTTTGTTGTGACTAAGAGGGATTAATACTCATCCATTAAGTAAAGCTAATTCTGTGGGCGCCTCAAGGTTGCTTGAGTGTATTGGAGAAGCAAGTGAGATTAGCAGTGGAATGATGCATCACTTCAGCAGGGTGGCTATGGCTGTAAATTGATTTAGGAATCACACTGACTAAGTGATTGTTGTGTAAGAGTTTTTTCACTTGACAGGGAGAAACACATGGATCATCAGGAAAAGCGGGGGCTGTCTGAGGAAGACACTTTGTTTTAATGATCAGATCATATTTCCTGCACAGGCTCATTAGCAATATGAGGCTCAGTCTGTCAGCTTTTTTACTTTTTCATTTATTTTTACTTTGTGTGTGTGTGTGTGTGTGTGTGTGTTCACTTTGAGTTTAATGTAATCCAATGTAATTCAGCTCAAACAAGCATTTTGCACAATTTGGGGAACATGATCATGTCTGATTCATAGGACATTAAAGTGCCTATCTTCCACTGATGATTAATGCTTCATAATTATAATCATCAGCATTCTGTGCTATAATCCAGCCTTTTATTTTAGCAAACAGAACAAGATTGGTCACATTTGGAGCGCAGTTCATATTTGCCACGATGAATGAATGATTGATGACATTGTGGAATGCATTAAGAAAATAAAACGCTCGCCTTTTTTCCCCTGTTGCATCTGCTCATACAGCCAGTAATAATTTAAATGTGTCACTGGGGCGTGTTTTGAATCTGGTACGATGTCTAAAACATTGTAAGCTAAATCACAGAACATGTATTTCTGTGAATTGTGGCTGTCTGTTAATGTGTTGTTGTCTGACGTTTGGTGTTTTTTTGTTTTTGTTTTGTTTTTTTGAAGAAAGTTTCTGCAGTGGCCTTGAAAAGTGAATATGGAGGGGGAGGATTACATGAAGCATTCACACGAGGAAAGCTTTCGGCATATTCCTACTCCACTGCTAGGAGCAGCTGCTGCTATAGATAAATCACTGCAATGCCTTGCTCAAAGATACTTAAGACGCAGATATTCCCTCCAACTCTATTTAAAGTGATAATCCAGGCCTCTGCACAACCAAAAAGTCTCAGTAATACTCTTGTAAAAATCTTCGTCTAGTCTTCATGTTTAGGGAGCCAGATATTGATCATTGAAACAATACATAATAGGTTTGCAGGAATTGCTGAAAAATCCAGTTTGCCATATTGATTGCTGTAATGAAGATAAATGCTGAATCACTCAGTATGAAAATGGCTTGTGCACTTGCAACATGCATTTTTTTTTGTTGTTGTTGTATCAAAAACACCCTGTTTGCCTTAGACCCACAGATTACCATGTGTTTTCATTCATAGCCATTAGAGCTTTGTTTGTGATTATGCAAATGAGAAAACATGCAGGAAATTTAATCAGTGTGCAAATTTGATTTCATATGAAAGATTGCTGGAGGGTAGGGGGCTCGATCGTATAATATTGAGCAGCAAAATTATGCTCAATATTTGTTTTCACAGTGGGCCTCCACTCGGACACGCCACACCTTTATAGGCTTAAGGTTTGTCTTGGTTCAGAGGCTTGAAGTTAACAACCCTGTGTAAGGTTTGATTATCCTTTGTTCTCCCCAGAGATGCTGAATGAAAACTGCAGTTAATGGGAAGCATTTCCATATCGGCAAAGCACAGCAGCTTGTGTTTTTGCATTTTTATTATTGTTGCGTCTCCTGAACCAAATATCTAAGTGCTCGGGTTTCTTTTGTTCCCCTGCTGAACAGCAAGAAAATGGGCTTCTTATAATTGCACATAAACTCAGAGGATGCCATTGTGTTTTTGTGTGTGTCACTGTAGATAACTGGTGATTAAACTAAATGTTACTCCAGAAGCATGAAAGAATTGAAACTAATAAAGCATGTCAGTCAATAAGGGAGGTCGGTCTGTTTATAAAGCTCTGAGATGTAAAACAAACAAATGGCATTCAGCTTTTGAAAGAGGCTGGCTTGATTTAGTAATTTTATGACCTTCAGTTTCAAGGTAATTACATGGATGTTATTAAATGTCATTCAAAACCATCTCTAAAAACTCCCAGCATAGAACTACTTGGCAGTTTTACATGGACACAGTGTGACCTTGTACTGATCCATATGCATATAGGAGACTTTTGGGTAACACATGAGGTCTCCTGCAATAACTATTCCAACAAATATAATTCAGAATATGTACCTAAAAGCCAAATCTATTCAGGATTCCCCTGGAGATATGAAGCCAATTGCACAACTTTTTAGCAAATAAGTTGTGTGCCTTTCAGTGTGCAGGGCAGTAACTCGATATACAGGTTTGTGATGCGTATGGTCTCAGGAGACAGTCATTCCCAAGAAAACCCAAACATCATGTTTTGTACAAGCTGTTATTGTGGCACCCTGGTAAGCTAAAAAAAAAAAAAGAAAAAAAAAGAAGAAGCCAGCTTTTCCTAGTTGATGTGTAACGCTATAAAATGGTCTTTTCCCTCTCGACGCTTAATGTCTTTACCTAAACATAGTTTTGTACTTCAGTTTCTAGGTCAAATGTCAGGTGTGTTTATACCCTCTGTTTTTTCTGGAGACACTTCATGAATTGTTTTAGGAACACTCACATGGGACTACAACTGCTTGCAAACACATACACAGGCAGCTAAGGTAACCTGTTTTTATTATACTATTTCCTTGTCTACTTAGAGGACAGATGTAGGTGTAGTTTAGTGCCTGCACAGACAAGCCTGTTGTTCACCCTTAGATGCAATTTATGTCATTTGGATCCAAGTGAACCCTTAAATCGTACTGGTAGGCCTTCAGGATTGGAGTGTTTAGCCAGCATGGATTTTTAATTGTTTTTTATTTGAAAAAAATTGTTCTTCTGTCAGACTTTCTGCCCTTTACATGTACTCCATGCAACTTGATGTAGCATCTTCCAAACATAGACCCGGTGCTATATTAATCAACAGGGAATGAAGAGCCACCCCGGGATGGTCCTGAAAAGGACTGCACTGGATCTGGTTGAATTGCAAGGATTGTCTTCAGTAAGAGTGATCAGTTGGTGCCTGAACATGACATAACCATGCCCACTGTTTTTTCAGGAGTAACACTGGCATGATAACATGGGAATAAAAGATATGTAATTAGTTAGAGGACTCACTAGGTCTAAAAATTCTTAGGGACTAGTTCTTCTAAATTTCAATTTCTAATAACATATAACATATTTGCACTGCCCGAGATGTTAGATCCAGTGTTTTGAAAACTGATCCAATGACATTAAGCACACTACGGAATAAAGGTAGAATTAAATTAGATGGCCAGACAGTTCCATTGCTTTAATTGCTTTATTTTCTTAATGCCACTCTGGTTGTTTTCTTTTCTTATCTAAACCCCATATAACTATGGATTCTTGTTACCTGTAAAGTATGCAAATCACTGCTTATGCGACAAACAACAAAAATCTTGTCTGCACAATTGTCAGATATTATAAAAACCTCCACAAAAAGCTAGTATGTTCGAATATCCATCCCTATTACTTCACTGCTTTACTGACTTGAACTTTTTTTTCCTACTAAAAACACATACAGTAATACATGTAATAGCAAAATAGTAATAATACGGTAATAAGTAATAGTAAAATGGTTAATATAACATGTTGAAAGTAGGGCAAGTGTTAAATGGTTCTCTGTATTAAACAGCTTTATAAATAAGCATTCTGCAGCAATAGACTTTAGTCTTTATGTGAGATTCTGGAAAGCTGCAAAGTACAGCAAAGGTTGCAGACAGAAAAAAAATAAAAGAGCTACCGATCTAAATTTCAGATTCTCCTACATCTCAGGTAAACAGCACAAGCCTCGGTGTTCTGAGTCTAAGGTGCTGAGCTGTATTTGTACTTGCTTAATAAAAACCTTCTGTAAAATGACTGAAAAATGACAGTTTTTCCTTATATCAGAATTTACTTATATGAGCAATGTCTTAATGATCCTGAACTTCTAGTCTAGTTTGGTTGATTGTACAATCATGTCCCAGTGCAAATACTCTTCATCCAAAGCTGGGTATTTTGACTTGTCAAGGAACTTGACATAATCCTAAACTCTTTAAAAAGAAGCTGAACAATCTATAGATCAATTGGATAATAAATGAACTTCTTTCATTCTAACATCCCCTTTTCAAATGCCAAGTTGAAAAGCTACTGACCTACGTAAAACTGAGGCTGTTAAGTGTGATGTGATGACTCAGTCCTAGCTCTCCACAGGAGCTGTACACAGCCTAGTATTTAGTGCCTGTTTTATTCAGAAGTATATATTTTCATAGTATTATACAGCATTTTTTTCCACTGCCGTGATTTCACACCTGAAGGAAGAATGTGAAATATAACCTGATGATGTTTAGTGGTGATACTAAAACATTTGCAGTGATTAGCCAGCCTTGTTATGGACTCTAAGTATTTGTATTTTTTAAGCATATTTGAGGTTGCACTGTTAGAAAAACAGATGGCATCACTCTCCTATGCTTAATGTTGATACAATCTAATATGCAGATATTATAGAGAAAAGAAAAATCTCCATAAATCATATATTTGTTTTGCAAATCTCAACATGATCTGATATCACAGGGATCCCATCTGTTCTTCAATCACAAGATCATATTTGCATTGTTTTTGAGAAAAAGACCCAGACACAAACATCAGCTTGATGCACATCTACATTTGATAATTAAAGAAATAAGATGGAATACAATTAAAACCCTCTCTGAATTAATCAGTGTTTTAACTATTTATAATTTGTTGTTGAAAATACATTTTAAAAGCAAGTTCTTTTGCATAAACTGTAGGCAATGTATTGCAACAAGTATGTAATTTTTTAATAGAAATGTTGCTGATAAACTAAAATGATGTATTTAAAAATCCCATTCAGATATATTCACTGGACTAGTGGCAGCAATCTTACATATCATAAAATGTCTGCTCTTTATGAGTATGAGCTTTAGTTCTTTTGTGTTGTTCAAGACAGAACATTATACAATCTCACAGAAATGCACGGGTAACAGTTTCAAACTGACACCCTGTGAATTTCAAGAGAACATCATACACCTCTAAAGATTGCTGTGGTGAGGCAGCAAAACAACAGCCGAATAGAGAGCGCAGAGCCATAATGGAATCCATTCCAAAGTCTTAGTGACATATATATGAAGCATATTTCAGACAAATTTAAAAGTAGTTGGAATGTTGGAACGTAAACATGAAATTTAGTTAGGAACAACTTAGTAAAAAGAACTCCCCTCATCCATTTCTTAACTGTCAATCCAATTCAGGGTCTCAGAGACAGGGATACGAGAGTATATTCAACTATTTATGCTCACATTCACAGCTGTGGTCAATTTAGAATCACTAGTTAACCTAACATCGAGTTATTGCTAAAAAGGTGTGTTGTTGAAAGAGATAGGTGAACCGGGAACGTTGGAGCTGAACCATGTTGACACACAGAATATCAACAGCACACTAGTGGGAAATAGTTTGACAGACTTGCCATGTTAACGAGTACAACCTGAAAAAACTTCTCATTGCATGTTGGAGGAGCAAATGTGGGTGTGAACAGCTGCTACACAGTCAGGACACTCACTGAACACCAGACTGTGGTTGTGCTAAGAATTTCTATTTAATTCAGCACTTCAGGAGATGACGTCATTCCTATTTTCATGTTGTTTTTTTAAACTTTAAAATAAATATACTGTGATTTTATATAAAAAGCAGTGACTATTGGGCAACAATGCTATCCGCCATTCACCTTCGAGCAATAGCTGATTTGTTTGCAGGTTATGATTACATGTGTATTTGTCAAATGTATTTGTTTACTGTGTCTTGTCTTGAAGTAATATTAGGACCTTAGACATCTTAACGGAGGTCGAAATAGGACTGCTGTTCCTTTATAATGGAAAGGAATATGTTGAGGTGGCTTAGACATCTGATTAAGATGCCTTCTGGGTGGCTTCCACTGGACATTTTCTGGCCAAGTCCAGCTGGTAGTAAACCCCCTGGGTAGACCCAGAACATGCTGGAGACATAATATATCTCATCTGGCCTGGCGATCCCCCAGAAGGAGCTCAGGAGAGGGATGTCTGGACTTACTTGCTTAGCCTGCTGCCACAATGCACCAGCCTCAGAGAAAAAAACAATAGATAAATAAACATTGTTTTTTCTCTTGCATTTTGAATTACTGGCACACTGGAAAAGTTTTCTTCTATGATAATAAACCAAATTAAGTTGAGTAAGCTGAAAACATTTTTAGCCGCTGCCATATTTTAAGAAAAGAAACTGGTTTAATTTTCTTGGCTAAAAAGCTCCACAAAAGCTTATTTGATTAGCAGACTAGTAATGCAGCCAAAAGTACAACAGACTGACTCCAATTTAGTATCATTTTGAGAATATTGCTATTTTGGAGCAGATGGTGTTACCAGTTTGAATCTTTAGTTGTGTGAGCTGAAGAACATAAACACTCCATAATTGCAGTTTTCAGCTTAGAATTTATTAATTCAGCAAATATCTTTGAAAGTTTTATTGATGCAGTGATCCTTGACAGAAGCTCATCATTATGTTGCCTCATTCCCACATGTCACTTTGTCTTTTTGTTTATGCTCTTGCAGCTTCTCTGTAATAACAAAGACTTTATCAGGCTTCACTGTGAGACCGCAAACGGAGCATGATACTAATTGACTGCCTGCCATCATATCCCATCTGCAGGAATAGAAAGTCATATTTAATGCCTTGATTAAAATCTAATCCCTCCATGTGAGTCGGAGATGAAAGTAATTTTCATGTAATGGAGACTATTAATATTTAGATATAGAAAGGAAACCAGATCCCAGATTTGCAATCAGCTGGAGGATGCTAAATTATATTTGAGGCTACCAGTGAGCTGGAAACCAAAGCCTGCAATGCAGATTAGTCTGATTCCATTCCAATTAACATTTTATTTTCTTCTTCTACTCATAAATATATGCTTTTCATACATATCTCTGTCTGTGCCTATATATATTTCAAACATATAAGTATCAGCTATCTTAAAATTGAATTTATCTGCAGGATGATAGTAAAACATTACTCTATTCTTATCACAGTAGGTTAATAGACTTCCATGCCATCATCCTCTTTTCTGCTTTAAGCCCAGGGTTGTTTTGTTCATGCTGCAAGCCCTTACTTCTAATGACTGAAGACCTTCATGTTACAGTGAAAGTTTTAGTAACATGCTTCTAGTCATACGAGAACTTCACTGGCCTTTACAGAGCATCAGTGTCGGAGCAAATCCCTGCAGCCAACATCCAACATTTAGTGGAAAGTCTGAAACTAGAAGAATGGAGCCTGTTAAAGCAGATTATGTGCATGGCTTTTGAATAAAATAGCCAAAAATCACATGTGCAGCTATTGCTTGACTTTGGAACATGTGCTTTGGTGTAAATTTCCTCAGAAGTACCATGGCATGAGGCTGGAACATTTGTAGCTCAGTTTAAATGAATCTCATTTTATAGACTTCAGTTGATAGTTAGTGCTTAGTGTTGGCTTTCCCCCCTTGGTTACAATCTAACTGCTTCTTAGCTCAGGTTTCCTATTAAATAGAGATGCATTGAAGTACTACTAAACAAATTAGATTATATTGAAAAAAGAAAAAATAAACAACAGAAATAAACAACAGAAATGTGAGCTGATGCAATATTTAGCAAACATGGTATCTGAAAATGTGGCTGAAGATATAGGGGAAATATTTAATCTTTGTGAGATGCTGGGTTTACCTTTCGAGTTAAGACAAGCTCCAGTATATACACACTTAGACACTTGGTGCAGATGTGTTTTTAAATGTGTTATGTTTTGCATTTGGCATTTTAGGCTTGAAACAGGCAGTGCTCCACTTCAGTTCACATAAAAAACAGGTTAATCTATGACTCATTCTCTGACATGATGGCTTGTTACAGGGGCACTGGTGTGATATCGCCACGTCTGGCATCGTTAGTTGCCTTCACGAGCGTGTCCCCTTTCTCATTAACATCAACAGAATCATTAGTGCACTTGCAATCCAAGTGATTGATTTGTCTTTGTGTTAGCATGTTGTGCCTGGGATGTGCTGGTACATGAACTGTTGGCAGGCCTTTGTGTGCGCATGGTGAGCAGATAATATCTGTGTTCACTGATCTGTGTGAAACTTAGAGGTCAGTTGACTCTGTCTGGCATTTCCCCAGGAAGATACCTCACTTCCATGTATTCTCCACTCACCTGTCAAAGTCATGAAGGAGTGAATGCCAGATAACTGGACAGTTCACTCAAAAGAGCAACCCAAGAAAGGTTTCTGCAGGCAGCTTGGATCATTAAAGCTCATGCACGGCACTGAAAGAGAAGCAAAACAAGATTTCTTAAGATTTTAAAAAATTGAAAAAAACGTGTCAGCTATACAGTTTCTTTTTTTTTATATCATAACATAGACTTCTTTAACCATTGTCGCCGTGGTTGATTTCAGTGGTGTTCTCATGTTTTTGGGTGGCTTTGTTTGATCATTTAGACATGAATGACAATCGAACTAATAATAATCCATTTATTTAACGAGTTGTTTATTTAACATTTTACAGACCGTTCCCAATCATTCTGAATGTCAAAACTACATTCCCACATCTTTGGTTCTTTCCATCCTTGTGTAGAGCACTGAACCCCGGTTTGTCCAAATGGCTGGTAACAAACTGCCAGCTTTGTGTGCTTGTATGAACAAGAGAGAACAGATTCTTTCTTAGAAGTAAAATTCTTTTTTTGGCTCTTGCTATGTTCCACCAAGTTCACAGTAAGCCATGACAACATGCACAACAAAACCCTGGAACTTTTTATATGTTATATATATTATATATATTCCAAGTTTTTGCAGAATTTCACATCCGGTGAAAGCTGCTGGCGCACAAGGTGTCCTCTGGCATTAGTGTTGTAGTCATGACCACTGTGACTGGTTTGGATTTTGGTTATGTTTATCTTTCTAGTCAGTTGTCTATTTTATTTTGCTTTCATTGTTCTCCGTGCACTCCTGTTGGTTTCACTCCCAACCTTTCCAAGTTTCCCTTCCCATTTTTTTCTGCCACACATGTTCTCAATCAGTTTTTCATTCTCTCTAGTATATACAATCACGTTTCCAGGCAGTTTGCCTTGTTTTTTTAGTAGTTATGCTTCTCAGACATTTTATTTTATTTTTTTTATTATTTAAGTTCTCTTTTATATTTGTTTTTTGTTTTTTTTATTTCTTGTATTCTTAGTGTATTTTCTTATTTTCCTCATGTCCTCATGTTTTCTGGATCCAAAGCTTGTGCCTGTGTTTTGGTATTAACAGTATGTTGGGATTATTGCGTTTGGTGTTTTTGTTTTTTGATTATAGCTAGTAATTTCTTGGTTGGTTTCTTTGTTTTTTTATTCTCTGATTTTAGTTTAGCCATGTAGTTTCTGTTCATGGTTATTGTTTTTTTTATGTTTTATTCCTTCAGTTTCAGTTTTCCTGTCTTCACCCTGTTTCTCATTAAGTCTCCATTTCTGTTTTAGGTGCTCTTGAGATCCTATTTTATTTTTGGTAGTCTTTTGTTTTAAATATAAATTTTGTGGGAGGCAGCCTGTAATATGATGAAAATTTAGTATATATTTACTAGTTCTGGTCATTTTCTTTATGTTATACTTGAGATTTTAATTGAGAGTCATATAAAGATATTTAAACTCACTCAAAGTTTCAGTCTCCCCACTCTTAATTAAAATATCTTCTCTAACAGACCATTTTGTTTTTTAAAAAGACATACTTTTAGTCTTACTTATAGTAAGCGTAAGACACAATTGGTCAAGCCACTCCATGATCTTTCCCAGTGCAGTTGTTAATTTTTTTTCCCTGCAAGCTCTACAGTTTTTGCATGTCTATATATGAAAGTGTTATCTGCATTCATATCATTTCAGTTGTATTTTACTTCACTTGTCTTGTTTCTGATTAGTTTCAGCTGTGTTACCCTTGTGTTTCCACTCCTCCCTGATTGCCCTCTGTGTCTGTGTGTAATAAAACCCTCAGTTTGTGTCTCTTTGTTGTTGTATAGTACTGTGAAGTCTGACTGCTTGCTTCCAGCTTGTTCCTAGTGTTTTCCAAGTATTCCTAGTGTTCTGTTTATGCTGTTTTCTGTATTGTTTTGTTTTGTTTCAAGTGGGCTTTAACAGCCTAAATGAATGGTTTGCTCTTTTTTGTACAAAAAGCAAGCCGTCTGTGCATTTGGGTCTTCACTGCATCACACTCAATCTTAACAACTTTTCTTTTGCCTGCTATTAGCCTCCTTCTTATGCCTCACTGATTGACCTTCTTTGCATGACCTCTAGCCACATATTAAAGTTTTTGGATCTCGGACTTACTACACCTGCCTCATTTCTCTATTAGGATTTTAGGAGATATTGCAATGATAGTAAGATTAACTTGTCACAACTTGTCAAAGTTGAATGTCTGATTAACACATCTTCGTGTCTCATTTAAACATACTGGGTAATATTTTCTGGTAATGTCATGAAAGGTAATTTTCAAATAAAAGCCACTATCTTTTCTGAAACCTAACTTGGGAGGCAGTGAAAGTAAATTCAAGCATGTCTGCTTCAAAGGGAATTATTGTCTGTTGAACTGTAACTGAAATGTAAACAAATGGGCTTATCAAAATCAATGCCACCTTTCAGGTAATTTCATCATCTAAGTATTTAAACAAAAAAAGACAGCTCAGATAAAATGTTGCCTTCTAAAAGACAAACAGGAAAATTTAATTGAAACTGCCTGACTAATCCATAAACACAGAAACGGATTTAATTAAGTTTGCAGAAGCTTTCAACACATGTTCAGCAAAAAAGATTTTGAAACTCAACTGAATGATTTGATCATTATTTGCAGTAGGACCCTCTTGTCATCTCCAATGCAGCCATATTTTCCAGTTGAGAAGATTTCAAAGAGTCTGTACCAGCTCCCGCCTCTCCAGTGGAACCACCTGTCCACCAAAACCAAATCCCTAAACCTCAAAGTTCACTGTCGGGGGTTTCATCAACCCAGCAAGCCATTTCACATTCTATTGGCTCCACTGATGCTGATAAAGCCGCAGAGATGACAGACTTGTTAAGTACAATTCAGTCATAGCAGCCTTAAATGGGTTTTAATAGAAATTGCATTAGAATGTGGTCAGAAGACTAAAACCGCAAGCATGAGGTTTCATAGGAATCCCAGTGATCTTTAATAGCCATGTCATAAAGCCGATGATATTAACAGCCTCTGTGGTTCACTGACAAGGGAGGGGGACGAGAGAAGTTGAGCTGATATGATGACTTATCCTACACACATAAATTCATAGGAATTTTAGACCACAGTTATTAGAAGATGGATGCTGAAATCAGGACTAAAACTATACATTCATAATGAATTATGCACCAAATTAAAGTGGTTTTAAATTAATGGACTCAGTACTTACACAGTAGTCACAAACAACCCAAGAAACAGATTGTTGCTGTAATTATAGCAACAAATTCTTTATTCTCTGAAGGCACCTTTCATAGTGAGTGTCTTGAGATCTAGCATATTTAGAGAAGCCACTAGAATAAAATAATGGCACGTAAATTTCCACAAGATATGTAAAAATAGATGCGTGCAAGCTCACTGTTGAGCTGTGATTACATTTTATATTAACACTTAGATGTGTGCAAAAACCAGTGTACCATTTTTAACACATTTTGAGCATTTTTGTTGTTCTACTTAAAATATATATATATATATATATATATATATATATATATATATATATATATATATATATATATATATATATATATATATATATATATATATATATATATATATATATATATGTGACTAAGATGGTGAGCAATGTGTCATCAGTTTTGCTATGATAGGTCTGATACCTGTGCAAGCTTTAAAAATGCAACCTCCAAGTTTGTCCATGAGCAAATAGAGAGGTGGCAGATCTACAGACGGGACTCGGAAAATGATTACCAATGGCTACTCTGCCTAAAGAATGTAAAAACATAACTGTTCTTTAAGAAGAATAGGATGAAGGACAGCCACTTGCAACCCTCCAAAGAATAAGAGGTTAGTGAATAAAAGCTAATGGGTGGACACCTTGCATAAAATTGTTTGCACTAGGGCAAACCCCTATTGACTGTTTAAAAGCTGCCATGGGGACTATTGAAAATTTTGGAGAAAATATTATTTTAATTGTATGAGACTTTTATCAGTACACTAGTGGGAGAATTTAAGAGGGTTTGGAAAAATTTAGGTACATTGGTGTGATGTTAACATCTCATGGATTTCATCACATTTGACATATGAAATCAATTTAAATTAAGTATGTTAGTATGTAAAATTGATACTTAAATAACTTTATACTTAAAGCACCTGACCCCCCACACACACACACACACACACACACACACACACACACACACACACACACACATAAATATATATATATGTATGTATGTATGTATGCATGCATGCATGCATGTATGTATGTAAAAAAAAAAAAAAAAAAAAAAAACACCCAGCACGCCCCTGCGGGCGTTTTATCCTTCAAGCTCGGGTCCTCTACCAGAGGCCTGGGAGCTTGAGGGTCCTCTGCGCAGTATCTTAGCTGTTCCCAGGACTGCGCTCTTCTGGACAGAGATCTCCGATGTTGTTCCCGGGATCTGCTGGAGCCACTCGCCTAGCTTGGGAGTCACCGCACCTAGTGCTCCGATTACCACGGGGGACCACCGTCACCTTCACCCTCCACATCCTCTCGAGCTCTTCTCTGAGCCCTTGGTATTTCTCCAGCTTCTCGTGTTCCTTCTTCCTGATATTGCTGTCATTCGGAACCGCTACATCGATCACTACGGCCGTCTTCTTCTGTTTGTCAACCACCACTATGTCCGGTTGGTTAGCCACCACCATTTTGTCCGTCTGCATCTGGAAGTCCCACAGGATCTTAGCTCGGTCATTCTCCACCACCCTTGGGGGCGTCTCCCATTTTGACCTCGGGACTTCCAGGTTATACTCGGCACAGATGTTCCTGTACACTATGCCGGCCACTTGGTTATGGCGCTCCATGTATGCCTTGCCTGCTAGCATCTTGCACCCTGCTGTTATGTGCTGGATTGTCTCTGGGGCATCTTTACACAGCCTGCACCTTGCCTGGTGTGATAGACCCCAGCCTCTATGGATCTTGTACTCAGAGCTTGTTCTTGTGCTGCCATGATTAGTGCCTCTGTGCTGTCCAGCTTTGTCCAGCCACTGGTAGGATTTCTGGATATCAGCCACCTCCTCTATCTGCCGGTGGTACATACCGTGCAGGGGCCTGTCCTTCCATGATGGTTCCTCGTCTCCCTCCTCTTTCTTGGGTTTCTGCTGCCTGAGGTATTCACTGAGCACGCTGTCAGTTGGGGCCATCTTCGTGATGTATTCGTGGATGTTTCTTGTCTCATCCTGGACTGTGGTGCTGACACTCACCAGTCCTCGGCCCCCTTCCTTCCTTCAGCTTAGCGTACAGCCTCAGGGTGCTGGACTTGGGGTGAAACCCTCCATGCATGGTAAGGAGCTTTCTTGTCTTTATGTCAGTGGCTTCTATCTCCTCCTTTGGCCAACTTATTATACCAGCTGGGTACCTGATCACGGGCAGGGCGAAGGTGTTGATGGCCCGGATCTTGTTCTTACCGTTCAGCTGACTCCTCAGGACTTGCCTGACCCTCTGCAGGTACTTGGTGGTTGCAGCTTTCCTAGCGGCCTCTTCATGGTTCCCATTTGCTTGCGGGATCCCCAGGTACTTTTAACTGTCCTCTATGTCTGCAATGTTGCCTTCTGGCAGTTCAATCCCCTCAGTTCTGACTACCTTCCCTCTCTTTGTTACCATCCGACTACACTTCTCCAGTCCGAATGACATTCCAATGTCATTGCTGTATATCCTGGTAGTGTGTATCAGTGAATCGATGTCTCGTTCACTCTTGGCATACAGCTTGATGTCATCCATGTTACAGGAGGTGGCTGACAACCGCTCCGTTCCGTAGTCTGTATCCGTAGCCAGTCTTGTTAATGATCTCTGCACTTAAATTCTCACAAGTTTCTCACCTCAACAACCCTCTTTACTAAAATTAGAGATTTACACCTTTCAAATCTCCTAGGTTATGATTGAAGTAAAATCATTTTTTTTCTTAAAATACAATCTGTTTGTGACTATTGTCTAATGCTGTGTGTAAACCGCAGTGTTGGGGAGTAACGGAATACATGTACCGCCGTTACGTATTCAGAATACAAAATATGAGTAACTGTATTCCGTTACAGTTACCGTTTAAAAAGGTGGTATTCAGAATACAGTTACTTTGTTGAAATAAATGGATTACACTGCGGTACTTCCCTGTTTCATATTGTCGCGGGTCAGGATTGTTTGGGTTTGTTTGACAGCTACGTTCTGTTGTTCCAGGCGGCAGCGTTACGGTTGCCATGGTTACAGGGTGACGCGCTCTCTCTCTGCGTGTTTCCTGGGTGAGAGAGCGCTTTTTTGTTGTTGTTGTTGTGCTAAGCTAAAAGGCAGAATGCTACAGGCATAGCTCTAAAGCATGTAGCCTGATGGGCAGTGTAGTCCGTGCTGCAGGGAGAATGGACTACCATACCCGTTATGTGTCTGTGAGCGAGGGAGGAGAGAAAGGAAAAGTCCGAGCTGTCACGGAGCAAAAACGGGAGCTGGAAGCATGTAAATATAATAATAACCACAGCAGCCAAGAAGAGTGCCTGACGAGCCCAGCTGTAAGTAAGCTATTAAGACTCATCTGTACACCGTGTTCGTGTTTTCCTCCGGAAAAAAATAAGTTCCATTGGAGAAGCCTTTCAACGCCTCTCTGTCTCCCGCAAAGCAAAGTTGACCCAGACAACAAAGTAAAGCTAGTTTTCGGCTACCAGCCCGACACGAACCCGACGTATTAGCCAGAGGTCCCTTTACTACGTTTCGAGCATGCGGACCTTCAGTAACAGTAATAAATCACAGCAATAGGACATTCATGTAGTTGTAAACAGCATGATAATATATTAAGTATTCCAAAGTATTCAGAATACGTTACTCTCATTGAGTAACGTAACGGAATACGTTACAGAATACATTTTGGGGCATGTATTCAGTATTCTGTAGTGGAATACATTTTAAAAGTAACCTTCCCAACACTGGTAAACCGTGATTATGAGTGTGGACAGATATAATAGCAAGATGCAACTTGACAAGCAGGCATACTGAAATAATACATTTAAATGACCAAGCTCGATTGAAGCGTGTGCTGGATTTTTCAGCAGTTAAAATAAACAGTTAATGTCTGCAGTCCAGTGTCTTTGCAAGAAACCCAGCAGTTGATGAAAAATATAAATCCTCACATACATTAGCTGTTGCTGTTTGGGTTTTTTTTGTTTTTTTTAACTCAGTACTTACTCATTAAACTGTCAGCACCTCACTGTTTTCTGTTAATGTCTGAGATTCTGTCAGTGGTTCTTTTTTCTGTTTGTGCAGTCTCCCTTATTGTTGCTGTTTATTAGTTGCTCAGCAGTACCTCAGGGCTTCCTGTGTTTATTGATTGCTTTATTGCTTTGTTTACGTTTAAACACTTTCTTTTTTCCCATGCAAGCTGCTCAGGGAAATCACAGTATGCACAGTTCAGCTGTACAGAACCCTGCGGAAGGGAAATACAATGTGCGCTCGTGCACCAGGTGGAGATGTCAAAATCAATATAGTTTCATTCGCTCCAATCATTCACCCCCTACCCCCATCTTTTCCGCTACATCACCTAGCATTTTAGTTATGGCAAGAAATATTAAATGCATCTCAAAAGGCATTTTCCCATTTAAAAAAAAAAAAAAAAAAATTGAACAGCTAGAATAAAAGCTTTTTATAAACTGGATATGAGATGAATTATGAGGCTGTATTAGTGACACAGAACAAGAAAGTTATTTGTTTATTAACTTATTTAATTGTATACCACAGTGAACAGTTTCAGCCATCCTCTGGAATATTTCATGTTTATTCTGCCTGTGCAGTCCTGCAGAAAAGGTCATCTGACACACAGGAAGCCAGTGTATCCCAGGTCTACCATGTGTACCTCACCACGTTTTACCTACAGTCCCTCTCTTTTGGTCCCTTGGATACTGAAGACACATCCTAGTAGCACAGAGTGTGGGTGTTACGAGTTTGCTTAGCTGTCCTGTCTATAGGCTTAACTTACCCTGAGTTTCCTCTTTGTCATTTGGCTGGTCTTTCATTTGTTGTGCCACCAGTTCCCCCTTCTGTGAAGTGATTATTGTTAAACAAGTCTTTCAAAGTCAAGAAAGAGAATCTGAAAATGGCTGGGCATGCCTGAATGGTTGATTCCCACTAATCCCTTGACTGAACTGCCCCTTCCTATGCACTTGTTGTATAGTTGTGCATGCACAGATTCGGCACCATAAGGTCGCATTTGTTTGGCTGGCTGGATCACCACCACAGAGAACTAATCCTGTGGAATTAGTCCATTCAGCGACCACCTCTTGACCAGGAGGCATTGGCCATTAAAATGGTTAGAAAAGGAATGCCTGAGTACTTTACAAAGATTTTTTGCCCCAATAAGGTAAAGGTAGCCCACAGAGTGAGTTACAGTTCCTACAACTCAGCTTGAAGCCCCATGTGGCAGACTCCATTCTCCACATTGATTGTACCTATTAAACATTTAGCGAGCCTAATTACTGCATGTGCAGACTACATCCGCAAAGCTGTGATAAGATTTTTTTTCCCCCAAAATGGTGCAGCTGGGCCAGATTTGCTTTTATTTTGTACATCGGAATTCTCATTAGCTACAGTAGTAGTAATCATGCTTTGTGATCAAGAACATTAAAACTACCATGTGTAGTTCAACAGCCCCAAATCCAGCACATTAAAAGCTTGTCTACATTTAGCACAAGGAAATACAAATCCCAAAGCCCTATGGCACCAGCACATATCCTTCCTTTCTTTTTCATGATAAATGTTATCAAGATGCCACATTAGATTACTCGTCTTTTTCAAATTGAGACCCAATTCAAGCAAAAGCTATCTCAGCCAGTTGAGTGGTCTTGACAGAAGCAATTTCCTAGTTCTAATCGAAAGATTTCTTCATTGGTACAATTTGCTAAATAACAGGCAGAGCACACTGCGGCACCAGATGTGTCCTAGGGTTTGTATTCGAAGACAAGTCAGAAGCTTGGCGAATAGGTGGTGAATTTTTAATTGTATCTGCAGGTAGCAATGTAACAGATGTGTAGATCAACGATTCATAAACTAAAAAAATAACAAGAAAACCTTTTCATAAACTACTGGAATGAAAAGACCTGTTTGTAAATATCCCATGCCATATAAACCACTTAACAGCATAATGTGGTTTAGTACTGTTTCATAATATAATATGAAGCACGATATGTCCACCAAGAAAGCTGTGGGAAAGCTCCAAAAATATCAAAAAATAACTACTCTGTAGTTTTGTCTGCTGTTCCCCTGGATAATTTTCTTCTTCTTCCAAAACTTTCTTAATTTTTGCCGCATGTTGCATCATATTACAGAACTGGTCTGTTGTTTTTGCCCTTTTTGGCAGGACGACACTATTTATCACCATCCCAGAAAGCAGAGCCCTTTTTGGCAAAGGGATGGGACAACTCTGTATGTTTGCCAGAAATAAAGACAGAAGTAGTCTAATGTTTTCACACAATCCATGTTTTGATTATTTCAGTAAAATGCACATCCCACATATCCTGCAATTCATGGATGTCCCACATATTTAAAATGTTCTTATAAAAAGAATATAGAGGAAAACTAGGACAGAATTTAAATCTAATTCTCATGCCAAACCAGACCAGCGTGTGTAATTTGAGCTGTTACTCCATCAAAAATTAAAACTTGCAATTTAAATGTGTGGTATTTCCCCCCTTATAATCAACTTGAATAGGGAATATTCATCTACACAGTCACTCGTGTGGCTGTCATATGTAGTTTCAAAATATTGCAACTGCAGTTAACTTTTAAACTTTTCGCCCCCATGTGAATGTCACACTGTAAAATGTTTTGGAATATAGTAAAGAACCCTTCACTTAAGGAAACATTAAACTCTATCCCTGCTTTGCATCGTCATAATGGTGTTGCAGTCTGTTTGGCCCATCTGTTGTTTCTGCTTGCAATGAAAGGCAGGTGGTCAGCTGCTAATGTGCCCCAGCTTTGGACCACCATTCATTTCAGCCCACTCAATCTCCACACGGTGATCAAAAGAAACTTGGCTGCTAAATATACAAGCTCATACATATGCATGGAATGGCTAAACAGTCTCCGCTGGCACCCATTAGTTGTACAGTCACACTGAGGGGGCCAATTTGGAAAATTTGCATGTGTACATAAGCAGATTAATCACGAGTGACAGTGGAGGGAAGGCTGTGGTCAAAAAACCACACGGGAGCCAAGATGGTCTGTGACCTATATGTACCTGGTAGATTGCTGGCCTGGTTACATTATGAGATTCAAATGATTAAAACGACCCAGTTTCCTCCCGGCTGTGTGCCATGAACAAAAAAAGTCTTTTCTCAGAAAAAGAAAATTGGCATTTTAGACTCCAAAGTGTGAAAAAGACAAGGTACCACTTTGTGTCTGTGATTTGAAGTTGTTGCTCGGCAAACAGGTTTTTTTTTTACGGGCATGAATATTTTACATCATGCAGAAAAGACTTTTGTGCTATTTCTGAGAACAAAACGGCAATCAATAATAAACATTTTCAAAAAAATCCTTGTGATTGATTGTTTACTTCATTGCAGAAACTTAAAGCTCAAAGGCTTCATTGACCATGCTGTATTTTTCTTTCAATAAAATTCTCTATTAAGCAAGTGTCATCTATTGTTGCTGTGACCAGTTTTTTCATGCATTTAACATTAGAAAGAATATGAATCAAGGTTTTATTTCATTTCTTTGTGAACTGAGCACTTCTGGTGGAAGAAATAACCTTAATGCCAAAGCTATCTGGAGGACATTTGAGCCAAATAACAATTTTATGATTGAAATTTTGGTGCACTTGCAGATTTGCCTGGTAATAGTTGATGTTACTCATGTGGACAATTTGTGCCGCCAGCTGTTTATCTTGATAAAGCAACTCCTCGTATGCAAATAGTGATAGTGGACACAACCTTTTATTCACAGAACAGAACCCAAGGCATCCAAATACCACATAGTAAAACTAGTTTGAGCGGATATTTTTAAAGGCTTTTCTACAAATGTTAAACATGCAAAAGTGTGCATATGAGTACAAGCACTCACTACAGCAAAATAAATACATCAGTCTTATAGATCGTTCGTGCCATTTTGCAAGCAGCACATGCTTCATCATTCATATCTATTGCTGTCATGGAAAAAAATTATCAGTGCCTATTTACAGTGTAGTACAGATGGACTCTGGCTTGGATGTCCAATTTACCTGTAGCTGTGAGAGTCCCCAAGTGAGCAAGGCTAAAATTAGAAACAGCATATCACCAAGCACCACGGGTATCAATCACACATCTGTCATGGACAGAGAGAGATGGGGCGGAGGAAAAAACAGGGGAGAAAATGGAAGGAGAGAGTGAGGGTGACAGAGCGATGAGGGCTGTCCACCTCCTTTAATGTTGAGTCCTGGGGCCTGATACTGTATGCTGACACAGTGCTGTAAAAGCCTGTTGTTGTATTAGGCAGGTCTATAGCATAATTTTAATTTTAATTTTAAGCTCAGATCATGGTATTTTATTAAAAACTTATATGGGTATGTGCACTGGTGAGCAAATATTAATCTAATAGTTGCCTTGAAACAAAAATTCTTTTTATTTTAATATTTATTAAATTTCCCCAAAGGTAATATTTTTATGGTGCAAAAATTTAGATTTTATGTGAAATATTTTGACCCCTTGAAATCCAGCTTTTCACCTTTTTTCTTTCCTAAAAGCACAGTGTGTAATAATGTGACGTTATTGTTGTGTATATTTTGCTCTTTATTGGCACAATATGAAGTGATTGTAACCTTTCTCTTTCTCTATTTGAAGTTTATGTTCACTTTGGTTGCCTTGCTTGAGTGGCCCTTTCTGCAACTCCTCCGCAGCTTGAACTGAGTACAACATAATTACATTACCTTAGAAATTAAGTTTGCTAGTATGTAATAATGACTGGCTCCCATCACAAAATTCCACCATGCACTGCACGAAAACACAAAAACAAAAACTGATCTGATTTAAGATTTATATTTTCCTAGTGACAAAGTGAGAAAACAAGTTAAGACAGCACTGGCAAAAGGTAAGCTAGCCAATTAAGACCTCAGTCACACAGGCCTAAAGCTTGGTTGGCAAACACTCAGCACCCTCCATTCAACAGGGAAAAATATGTATTATGGCTATTCAGTTGGCTAGTGGTTGCTGGGGATTGCTTGCAATCACTAGGTGAAATTGTTTGCATGGAAGACACTAATTTGTCTCCAAACTCTTGCTAACCACTAGCCGAAAGTAAAACCTGAACAAAAATTGACACAATTCAAACATTCTCCTTTTCTTCCATCCATCCATCCATCCACAATGGACAGATGGATGGATGGATCAATGGATGGAAGCAAAGAAGACTGTTTGTCTTTAAAGTTAAAGTTGCACCTTTTGACATTTGTTCCCTTGTTGTTCCCTTTTTTCACTTCAAGAGTAATTGACAAGTGTTTGCAGACATGCATATTTCATGCAAACAATGTGCAACCATGGCAATATTATGGCAATCATAACAAGTATTCTGGTGCAGCACCATACACCTCTTTGCAAACAATTTAATCTTGTAACTGACAGCAACTTGCAGCAATCACTTGCAACACAGATTAATAAATATTTTTCCCAGTGACCTGTAGTTGCTATCGGTGTGACTCAGGATTTTGCAATGGATTTCATAGTGATTGCCAGCAACCTCCAACAATAACTCATCAACAGGTCAGAGAATAAACAGTTTTCCTTAGTAACTGGTTATTGTGAGAGGTCACCAACCAGTCTCTAGGCCTGTGTAGCTGGAGTTTAACATGAGGGAATATAAATATATAAAGAAACACTTCCATTTCCCAACTATTAGGAAAGACAGTGCATCTGCAAATGCTAAAACATTCTTTCTTTCTACACTTAAGATGTGTGACATGACTGAACAATTACACACATGAAAACTTTTTTACTGTATTACTTTTGATTTCATGAATATTTTTATGAACAACGGGTCAATAATTTCATATGAGCAATAACACCAATTCCTGGTGAAGACATAGGAACACAATGAAGGCACGGGTAATGCTTCCTCTATACAGATGGAACAATAGTAGCACTGGAAGAAAACCACAATGGGCTGATTTCAAGGCTGAAAAGTCAGAGTTAAAGATATGTCAGCCTAATCAAACAAAGGCCCTTTATTTCTTTTGTTATTTGAACTGCACAGGCATAGACACTGGGAAATGCATACTAGACAAGTAAAAACCTGTGAGAAATATTTTAAAACATGATTGCCTCAGGTTGAATTTCTCCTGGAAAAGAAGCATTTCATTGCCTTGCCTGGAGTTGGTGATTAGGAAAAGACCCTGATAATGTATGAAATGCAGGTGTGTTTCTTTGACACAAGTAATCCTGAGTTTTATTGGGCCTGCACTCCCCCTCAAAGGCCCATGGCCACTTGAAATTCTTTACTGCAAAAACTCTACAGCTTCTGAAGCCTCTTTAGCAGGGTGGAGGAGGAGCCGGACCTCCATTTAGCCTGATTTCCTGTCTTTAAAAAGGATGAATGACCAGCTTTAGGCCATTGAGAGTGCCCTCACCTATAGCACTCTGTTTGATCTCAGCATCATGGCTGCAAACAGGTTGAAAAAGAGAGGGCCCTTAATGTCAAGGCCATTCTTAATGAGTCTCAGTGGACAGGACCAACCACAGCCCCCCTACAAAAATGTAATCCGTCTTTAGACCAATGACTTCCTGAATGTACCCATGTCTGCTTTCTTATCAGTCACTACTACAGTACCTGACTGCAGAAATATCAATCACTTGAAATGGAATGTAACATATTCAAGACATATCTTTTATGTTATTAGTTAATTCCATATTATGACAGAGTTTCATTTTCAATAATCTGGTTAATTTTACTAGCAAATCTTTATAACCTTAACGTTCTCATTGTTATTGTTATGGATGGTGTAAAGTCATCTTTTGGTGTTAATGCTATCTGCTGCTGGAGCTTCAGTGAGAAATCGAATCAAGGCTTTATCAGTTTACAGTCAGCCACAGCAGCTTGACTGACAAAATGCAGAGCGATAAGCAGAGGATGGATTGAAACGACTTTGGATTGACTCCTTTTATGCACTGCATGGAAAATCACAGAAAATGTGTGCAATTTCACTAATCATGTCTCTAAAGTTGTCATTTGCATATGTTAATAAAGCAATTCCAAAGCCTGGAGAAGAGAAAGACGAGGAATTAATTTTAAATCTTGAGCGCTCGTGCACAGCGGCACACTGCAGATTTCAGCAGTGAGCATTAAGAAGCGGTGTCGCTAATGACAGCCACAACAAGGACTATTTACGCCGACTTCACTGTTTAGTGGCAGCTCGGCTTTGTTTGAGTCTCTCCTGAAATCTTCCACAGTGCAAGGTAGCCCCTTTGTGTCACCGTATTCCCTAAGCTCCGTTCCACCCCTTTGTTTGCTTTGGTGCAGTTTCCGTGGCGACTGAGCCCATGGCCCCCAATAAGAGGCCCACACTACTGACAGGCAAGAGTGGGAGGTTGGGTTGAGTGAGGGTGTTGTGGGTGGAAGCAGAGAGAGACACCACTAGTGAGACATGCTTAACACACAGTGATGTACAAGCACACGTGTGTGAATACATATAAAACATCTCTATCATTACATATGCAGGCACACAGATGCATGCAGGCCATCAGTTATCAAATGGTAATGGCATTTTTTCAGCCTGATTACTATGAATTCTGTGTGGATGTGTAGGTGACAAAATGCCTTTGTGATATCACTGTGAGCTTTTTCTGCACCTTAACACAGCATCTGACAGCTCAGAAATGCTTCTTCCTTCCAGCTTCATTCTTCTCTGCATCACCACAACACTACCTTCCATTCAGGTCAAGTCTTTGTCTCCTTGGGATCTTCTTTTTAGTTTATTTTCTCTGCTGCCCCTTTTCAAAAAAATATCATAGGAATTCACAGTGCTTACACTTTGAAATGTTAACTACCACCTGCCATTGCTGCAGGCCCTCCACACCTCAGACATGTTTTACTTAGACATGTTTACTCATTTCATACATGCCTGATTTAACCTCTTATTCAAGCGCTTGAGGCAGAAAACCCCCTAATACCATTTAATCACTGATGTTGTCCAGCAAAAATGCTCCTTTTTTTCTGGAGGAGTAAATTTACACCCTGGACATCAAAGAGATGTTGAAAGTTGATCGTGTTGTGCAACATCACTCTATTATGCCTCCCATCCCCCTTCTTATTCCCCCTCCTATTTATCCTCTTCTCCATTACCTGCTCTCTGGGCAAGGTTCTTATATTGCACCCTGCTGATTGACTTGCAGCCATGTTGTCACATCTCCTAACCTTTTGTCAGACTTTAATCATCTGCTCCAGGCTGCCCCCCCCCCCCAAACACACACACACACACACACACACACACACACACACACACACACACACACACACACACACACACACACACACACACAACTGCTGCTAAAGGCAAGAAATTGCTGTAGGTGCAGCTTGTTGGAGAGGTTGCCATTTATTTCAATGAAGGTTTTTGAAAGGCGCTGTGTGGCCAATCGTGTATGTGCATATGTGTCTGTGTCTGTCTCTGCATGCATTGGTAGGCTGTGTGTTTGGTAGTCCACAGCTTGCTAGCATGCTCTTTATGTTGTGCAGCAGGTGACCAGAATACTGATTGCCTCAGGGTCTCCCTGCACCACCAACATGTCCTTTTTCGTGCCGCTCAGAAGAAACAAGAATTTTATTTAATATAAGAAAATACCAAGTGAATGACATCAAAAGAAATTATTCCACAAAATTAGTTTCAGTTTTAATGAATAAAAACTTGACAGGGCTACAGTATATGTTAGCTCAAAATTTAAAACAAATGTTTAAAAATACTTACTTCCACAGAATAACATCTGAAAAGAACCAGTCTGAGTCTTTAAGACAATATTTTGCCCATGTCTGTGTCACCGGAGCTGAGATTGATCTCTGTGAGGTCCCAGCCATTTCCATCACATACTAATTGGTGGCACAAATCAAATAAAAGGCCTGGATGTGACTATAATACATGAGAGCAGGAGAAGAATCCTAAATGATAAATCAAGAAGAAACTGGGGCCCATTAAATCACTGCCTGCAGTTAGTTTGCATATTGACCACCCAGGTAAAACTTTTTCACAAGATGAAATCACCATTATATAATTTATATAATTATATAATCTTGCTTTTTTTTTGGTGTTGATTATGTTAAATGACCAATTTGGAATGGGCAGAAGTATCAGAAAATCACAGAAGCTGTGCTATGGGTAATTTGAATTGATATGCATGACTTTATCCACTGTAGCGTAAGTTGATTTGATATCAACTGATATCAACTTATATATATAATCCTTGCTCATTTCCTTCATATAGTAGTTCAAGTCTAAATCACTGAAAGAGTGTAGCTCATGTTTTGTTTGTTTTGTTTGTTTTCATACATTTAATTTGGTACCAATTAATTAAAGAGACAGGTTCCCCAACTTATATTTTGCTTTGAAAAGGAATAATGGCTTATGACTGCAAATCCTCTGTGGTGTGATTGAAGTGAAAATGCTGCTGCAGTCAGCCTAAAGCACTGGCAACAAAGACCCTATAAAAATATTCGTTTTTTTCCTTCTCGGTTCTATTTATTTATTTATCTCGGTATCTCTAGTCTAACAGGAGAACAAAACAAACGGTTGTTGCTAGTCTTTTCTTATTTTAAAGGATAAAAGACAAACTAATGCTAATTCAAAATGTAACTACTGATTATTCACACTATTTATTTGGTTCCTGTTTTCAATTCCCACACGTTCTATATTCAGAAGGGTTATCTAAATGCTAATGTCTCAATGAATCAAAATAAAGGCACAGTTGGCTTCACAAACGAGAGCACCTTCTTTGTTATCACAGAGATGGTGGTCGGGGTGGGGAGGATGTGAGAGTTTTATTGAAGGATTTAGAACATAAAATGGATATCTTCCACAATCCCATGTGCAATTTCCTAACTGTACGCAGGAACTGGCACAAAAGGCATGTCATTTAGATTTCTGATAGGGTAAGTCGAGTCCTTACACTCCTGGACACCATGTTGAAATGTTCAATTTGTGTCATGAGCCCTCTAGTATCCCCATGTTGCTGTGGATTAGGCATCAGAGATAGCATTGTATCATGTGTCACAAGGACGGAAGAGATGCTGGATATAGAATGTGAGTGTATTTGAGGTCAGGCTGAGAGGGCATGATTGAGTTAAACGACATTCAGGTTTATTGCACATATACTTCATGAAAATGTGGATTCCCCTTTCATTTGCACCATTTTTATCTTCCATTTCTTCCTCCGGTACCTCAACCTGACAATGAAAATCACTCTTTCTTCCTTTTTATTGCAGTCTTTGTTCAGAGTATCATCACAGTGCAGATAAACTGCTTTCTACTGCTCTTTCCCCCTCTCCTCTACCTGTTCTTCCACTCACTTCTCAATATGTGGTTGATCAGGCCTGGAAATCACCTGGCTACAGATAAATACCCCCGAGGAATTTGTGGTTCTTCTGAAGTCAGCAAGACAAGCGAGTGAAAGCCCTCCTCCGTGCCCTCCCACCCACTCCGGGTTGTATAACACTTTTCTGCTGGAATCTGACCTTCACTGCATTCCAGTTTTTGTCAAGTGTTAGCAACAGCAGCATTGGACCCTTTAACTTATTTTTCCAGACTAATTACTGTACAGTTGCAAGCTCCCACCTCCCACTTACAGTAAAGGTAAGTGTGATCATACAGAACCAAAAGCCATGGTTACATAATGAAAAACAGTCCCATCACAACTGCAAGATATGGAGACACCATCAATATTGAAGAAATGAGTAAACAACCTGCAGCCTGTGCAATGGAAAGTTAAACATGCCCAGGATATCTTTTTCTGGTCTGGCTTCACTTACCATAGCATCAGCAATCCTCCTAAGCGGACATGCAAAGGTGCTTAATATCTTGATAAGTCAAACCAATGTTTCTCAGTCTAGCTATGGGTACATTAACATAAACAAGGTGGTGGTGAGTGGTGAGTGATAAGCTGCAAACACTGGCAGGTCTACTGGCAGTAGATCAGCATTTTTTTTAACAGAGAAAGTGCAAACTATAACATTAGAAAAACACATTATACAGGCTATAAGCAGTACATTTACTGGAACCCACAGCAGTAGTGGATGAATATATATGCAGCGCCTTTGTGGGTGCCAACTCCCCCAAAAAACCAAAATGGCGCCAGCCCTATTTTTAAGAGCAAGTTCAAGAGCAGTCCTTGTCTGCTCTGCCGCACTGTGCATCTCCCAGTAATAAAAGGAGCAAACATACTCTCACGGAACTGCAGTCTAACTATCTCTATCTTCAGCCTGGTGAGTCAAAAGCCCTCTGTCCTGTGCAGAAACTGCACTTTGATAGCACCTAACTTTGATAGCTTAGCTAACTAGCCACTAACTGGCTTGCAGGGCAGTCTGAGCTGCACTAGCCGACCTCTCTATTTGCACAGTTCTTTCATGTGTGGGATGGATTATCCATGCAGTCCCTAATAAATGTCCCGGTAGATGGGCTGCTTGGCATGTCAAACCACACATTTTATTCTTCATCCAGCATTTGTCGCAAGTCAGCCAATGTGGTTGTGTTCGTCACTCTGGCACAAACAGCATAGCTACATGATGTGCCATCGTCTAAACTCCACAGGAGGGTGTTTCTATTTGTTGGTTTTATTTTAGCTTTTTTAGCTCAAAGTAACTGCATTTACAGATACATTATTTTATGTATTTTCCTCAACTTTTTGTTCCACTATTCATCAGAGGAAGTCTGAAGACATATGGTGGACAATTTTACACAGTGAAAGAACTGGTAGAACTTTAAAGAACTTCAAAAAATAAAAAATAAAATGCCAGGAAATATTATGAGTCATCTGGTTTTTCCCTGTCTGTCAAAAAGAAAGAAAGAAAAAGAAGCATAATTAAAACCATTCCGCTGCTTGACTGCAAATCTTATATCATGTCAAGAAGTAGAATCCACAGAGCTTAGGTGTCCTGTATTAGATTGTTTTGGACGAAACGAGGAGGGTACGGGCTACCCAGTAGGTCATTGTTTGTGTCCTGTTTTGCACTTTTTCTCACTCACTAAATTGTTTCATTTGCACTCTTTTTTTTTTAAACTTTTGCTTTCAGTCACTGATTAGATTAAGACATTAAAAAGTACTTGGTTAGGTTTAGTAAATCATTTAGGTTGAAATGTAAGCCTTCATCATCATTCTTCAAGCTGACAAACCACACATTCAAAATGTGACTGTTTTTTTTTTATGTCTCCACATGTGGTGAGCTATGAACACCAAAGTGTGCCTGTGCATGTCTGTGAGATGCCAGTTGCTTTGTTAGAACAGCACTATATAACATCCCTGAAATGACAATTGGCTGTTCTATGAAAATCATCAAAACACCAAATATGGAAATGGATTTTAAGGTATTTTTCTCATCCTTCCACAAGAGAATTCAACAAATATTTGAACAACACTGTAATAAATCCCAAGTTCTATTGTCCTTTATTTATGCACCAATCTGTTTTGCATAAGTTAAATGTATTTTGATGTTAATGTGCACTAGTGGATTGTGTTTTGGTTCCAGTGTAACAGGATCATGATAAAAGTTAGACAACTATTTGTATATTTGAGAAAACATTTGAGCTCATTTATTGTTACTTAAAGGGACTGAAGAAATGTACATACTCAGAAAGAAACTGTAACACACAAAAATGTTTAAGGTTTCTGCAGTAGTTTTTTATGTCACTTTACTGTTGCTGCAAGGTATTGTTTGATTGTACTTTACAACCATGAGGCAGCACAATATGGTCACAACACACTGATACAATGCTGCATTGATGCATGCCTCTCGCACTGCTGAAACTGCAGGTTTTGCTGAGAAAAGAATTCCTGCAGTGTGGGCATATTTTATCCCCCAGAATGTTTAAGTCATGAGACAGATCCTCAGCACAGACAAGTTGTGCAGGCGTCTTTTTCTCTTTGTGTCTCTCTCTGTCCCTCCCCTGTTTCTTTCTTTTTTTCCCTCACACTGCATTCTTTCTTTATCTCAGACCTCTCCCGCCTACACGATCAGCTGAGGGAATCAAATATTCCATAAACAATTCAATTTTAATGTATTACAAAACATTAAGTGCTTGTATAACTGGAGTTATCCCTCTGCTAGACAATCATGGGAAAAAGCAGTGTCTTGGCCAAAATGCATATTCGGTGAGGTCCAGATTTAGTAACATTTCTCAGATGCTCAAGCAGAAATAATTACATTTGCTGATTTATTTTAGGGGCTAGAACAAGGGAACTTTTAGCATGGATAAGTTTTGAATTGCAGCTCTGTGGAAAATGCAGAGGATTTGTAAGTGCATGTAATCAAAGCTGTTGTTTTTAGATGGAGATGAATTAAAAGGTAGAGACACTCCATTGCCAGTCAGAGCGTCAAATGAGAAAACACGAATAAGAGTTTTCATAAAGGGCATAAACAATGATGCTGGCCAATCCAATTTGATCAACTCTGTCCCGAAGTTGTGATATTTTTGCAAGATCTCTGGTGGTCTGTTAGTTAGATAGTACACCACTATGGCTCGACATCTCTTGTATACAGCCCTTCCAGGAAAGATCTACTTTTAAATATTACATATACTACCTGGTCACCTCTTTCCTAATTGTACTGCACAATACCCATCTTCCTGAAGGCTGAGATACCTCTGCTGCTTAATGGAGCAGAGAGAGGCACCCATGAATAAAACACAGCCAGGCGGAAGGAATCGTTCTTGCTGGAAGGTGTTCACACGGATCGTGCACAGGAATGCGGCACATAATGATGAATCGGAAGCTCCAGAGCAAGGCTTTTTTGTTGACTTCACTTACTGCAATGTAAAAGCTTTTCATCCCACAATAATCAGTGGGAGGAAGAGTTTCTGCTTTACGAAGAAGGAGGAGCTGTGTTTGTTTGTTTGTTTGTTTTTTCTGTTAAAGTTGCACTTTGTTCCACTGCAGAGTGTCGGGAGTTTAGGAGAAGCAACAGTCATGCTCAAGCACACAACCTTCTAGTTTCACATGATGACTGTGAGAAGAGAAAGCACATTGCCACTTACAACGTCTTCATCTGCATGGGCAGTGTTTGTTTTTTTTAACTGCTTGGCTTAACATTGCACCTTTTGTGTACCTAGTGTACATTGTTCTTCTATTTTTTTTTGTTTAGTATTATTGTTATTAGGTTATACATTATCTATTTATTCCTGTCTTGTCTTTCATAATTTTTACTGAATTATTAAATTTTACTTCATAAATAGGTTAAACAAGAAAAAATGTAACTACCAAATCAAAATCATTACAAAGAAAACAAATGAAATAGGAGATTGAAATATAAAAAGGTCTGTCAGTATTTACTTGGGCATCATTTAGACAAAATGATGGCTGTAATACTACAAGAAACTGTGATATTGGTGGTTGCTATAGCAACATAGTGTACAAATATCAAACTTAAGCCCAGATTTAACTTAAGACATGACTAAATTAAACCCGGCTGGACTTTACAAGTATTTTTGTAGTTAAGGAATGCTAACACATACTAACCACTATAATTGTATTAAATGATTGTTAACAGGTTATAGCTGTATTAATCACCTAACCAACTAGTTTACCAACCTAAATAACACAACTAACCTAATTTAATATGTTAATATTTAATGACTTGTTCAGAGAAGGTAGGTTGGATTCTTTTGAAAATTAAATTTGTTTGAAAGCAACTCAAAAATATGTTGTTTGCAAAATAATATTCATATTGCATATATAAAGTACACATGCCTGCTCATTTGTAAACAGGGGAGAAAAACTATTATAATTGACATTCGTTTTTAGCAAACTATGGAACCCTAAATTTTCAGCTAGTGTCTTCATATTATTTTTATATTTTTAGTAAAGCATCTCAACAACGGGAAGCCATTAGTTTGCAATAAAACTAATGGTTTCCAGGAGATTTAATTTCAATATGTTGATCCAGTATCTTTGTGGTCAGGAGGTCAATTCATGTAGATCTCCTATATGAATTGACACAAAGTTTGGGACAGACATTCATGCTCCCAAGAGGGTGAATATCAATTATCCATCCTTGATATTAATTAATGAGAATACTGATTGTTCACTCCCTGGATTTTCTTTATTGATGGTTCAGTGTGAAATCTCATGTAGCTAGATGACAGAATTTTGTAAAGGAAAAGGAAAATTTACTGTATCTGTAGAGAACTTTTTATCAGTGGCGTTTAAATGTATTGCTTAAAATTAGAGTCATACACATTCATCATTTATATGAGCTTTGTTTAAAAGTTTCTTTATTCAAACAGTCAGTTTTTCACTGCTTTATTGAGCATTACAGCCTCTCACATTCCACTTGAGTGATTATGCACTCAGCTCAGCCTTGCTTGGTTCATACTAATCGAATGGAGGTACTTGAGCAAAAATATTTAAATTTGCCATTGGTATGATTATAACATACAAATGAAAGACTGCAGCATTAGAGCAAGTTATTTCTTAAGAGTTTATTTCTTCCTTTTCTTGTTACTCCTTCTTAGGTGGCCAGCGATCCACCACTTACCCCTGGACAACTGCTGAGCCCGCAGATATTTAATTAGAGCTCATTAAAAGTCTGTCATGAAAGAAATGTGGCTCCTTGCCACTGCCTCTTAGATCCAGGGAGTCTATTTGGCTGAACTCTACAACAGGTCTTCATTTCTCTGCTTAATCCAGTACATCTATACCACTGACAGCTGCTCTTTGTTCAGCTTTCATTCAGGTTTGGTTTCAAACTCTAGAAGAAGGGCAGGAGGAGGGCTCTTAAGGGAAATGTGGGGTTGCAACAATACTGCTGCTTTTCCTGAACCTGATTGTTTGCTTTTCTGAAGTGTCCACTGGATAAGAGGGTGGTCTCCTTTTTAAAAAAAAGAAAAACATAAAAGGGATGATTCTTGAGTTCAGCAGACATGCACAATGATTTGGTTTGCAGGATTGACTAGTCCTTATCTCCTGTCCACAGGAAGAAGTAGACAATAGAAAGTGTCTGATACACAAATTGGCATCTAGATCTGTGTAGTCATGACAAATTACCATCCCTACTTTTAATCGGTATAATTTTTGATCGCAACTGCTTATCGTATTCAGCAGACTGGTTCATTTTACAGTGTAAGACAGAGAGTCAACACACTGCAGAACGTCCCCCACCCTGTTATTTCACAGCCCTTGCCACCCACAACCCCTCTGCGTGCTCAACAGGCCATGACAGTGCTCACAGAGCCAATCCAGGCGTGACACTATTGTAGCTGAATGTGTCCGGATGAGTTTGTCCAGGCATGTATGCCGGGCATAAATGGTGTGTGTGCATTAGTAGCCCAGGAGTTAGGCTCATCCTGGAAACAGGATCATGACAGGGCCCATATGTCGATGTCAGGGAAAGGTGGAGTTACACTCATTTCTATTGTTCAGATAGAGTGACACAATAACTATGCTGCTGCTGGTAGGAGATTAAAAAAAGAAACCCTCATACAATGTGTTTTTAATGTATTGGAGAGCTATGTGTTCTTGAAGAATTGGATAGAACCAAGGGACAGATAGGAAACTGGAAAAAGCAATTTTCATTTGTTCTAAACTGAATGATGGTTAAAAATAAATGATACAATAAAGGTGTTGTGAAACAGAGGATGACATAAAAGATTTTGTTGGAAATGGTTGCTATTTTTAACATTTTTTTGCCAGTTTTGAGGATTTCCTCCTGAGCATTTACCCCTAACTTATTTTGCCATCACCTTCATCAAGGTATATATAGCTGCAGGTTATAACCTAACCGCTAAATTGCTGTTCATAAGTGAACTGACTAATTGGTCACAAAGCATCAACCCCATATGACTCTTTTTTTGTGCCCTGAGATAAGTATTCAATCTACCTCTATAATTAATTTTAAAAGAAGAAAAATATTTAGGTATTTCTTTTTCCTTCTTTATAGTTTAAGGGCAGAGAGAAAATTGTATTTTGAAGGTCAGCCCACAGTTTTCACTGTTTTTGGTCCAGAGCTGCATGATTAATTGGATTTTTAATTATGTCCCCATTTCAGTGATTGTTGTCAGTGCAATGATTGGCTGGAAAAGGCAGCATACCTACTGTTTAGTTAGCAGTGATGGAATTGTCGAGCCCCACATGATTTTTCTGCTGCCAGAAATAATGACATTTGTTTGAGAGATTAAAGGGGATCAAGAACACCAAGTGACCAAGCTCTCAGGGTAATTATTCACCTTTTCACAAAATATATAAACACTACTTCAGTTTTTTTTAAATTTGTGAATATTTATGTCCATCTGGTGGTTTGCTACATTTGAAATTATACAGACAAAACACCCCAACAAGATTAAAACGTCTTCTAAATTAACAGGATGGGGCGTTACTTATGGTCTCTTTATAGCCAACGCACCAGATGGACAACTCTGACCCATAACAAACTTGTACATTTGATTTTGCATCTGCTGTATGCACAGTAGGCTTTAAAAGAGTTCCTCAGTTTGTATGGAAAAAATATTGTCTCTTTCACAGAAAGGTACAGTATTTTTCTTTTTTTACTTTTCACACGATGCAATCACAAATAACAAGCAGAGAGGGGATGAGTTTATTTTCACGAATACTGACAAACTAAACTTTTAATGTCTTAATGAATCTAGAGTTTTCATATATAAAGTAATAACCATTTCTCCTGAAAAATCTTTCAGTCGCCAAGCAGGAAAAGCGATCTTTTCCTTCTTGGTGACTGAGGAGTGACAGCGTACTCTTCCCATAATTTGTCTCACTTGGTCGGCTTTGGAAGGCGCCTCTTGTGGTGGCCAAGACTGAATGTCAGCAGCTTGTTTACTTTAGTCCCCGTTTATTGCTGACTCTCTCGACTTAGTGCCAAACGGTGGCCCTTTGCTACATCACTTGCCTGCTGTCTTTGCATAACATATTTCACACATTGGTGTTCCCATTATGATCTGCCAAAGCCCCACTGTTGTCCCATTGAAGAGTTTAAACACACAGACCATTAGGCTTGTCTGTATTTACACAAGCACATTTTGCACATCTACTCACAAACCTTCTGGCCTTGTGTGAGAGAGCAGTCCAGCAACAGAAAGACTGCATATTTGATCTCTGTGACAAGTTCTTATAATTCCACCAAATTCTGTCTTGACTCAACATTAAAAAAAATAAATAAATGAAAGAAGGCAAAGCTTACTTTACCCGTTGGTCTTTCTTAACACATGATAATGGCTTAATTGTTTAATGATTTATTTATTTTATTTTTAGATACAGGTTTCATTTTCATTACTCACAGGATCTAGAATGAGTGGTAGGACTGCATGTAATAATTAATAATGATTTAATTGTTTATTTGGAGCAGTTGCAGGAACCAAAATATGCTAAGAATTGCACTGGGAGACACTTAAAAGAAGTGGAGGATCTATCGGTTTTGTGAGGAAAGAAAAGATGAGAGGTAAGTGTGTTAGCCTAACTATTAGCCTAAAAATCCGTCATCAGTTTTAAAAATGAATCATGATAAAACACAGCTACCATGTTTTGGGTTCCTGCAACTGGTCCGTCCGGTTATTGTCTCCCCAGAAACACTTCCCTTGTGTTTTTGGAAATCTGTTTTTTTCCTATTTCCGTTGTCGGTTTTCCTATTTCTGTTTTGTTTTTTCCTATTTCTGTTTTCGTTTTTCCTGTTTCCGTTTTCATTTTTCCTATTTCCGTTGTCGTTTTTCCTATTTCTGTTTTGTTTTTTCCTATTTCCGTTTTTGTTTTTCCTATTTCCGTTTTCATTTTTCCTATTTCTGTTTTCATTTTTCCTATTTCCATTGTCGTTTTTCCTATTTCCGTTGTGTTTTGTGTGCTTTTGCAGTGTTTTTCTTATTTCTGTTTTGTTTTTTCCTATTTCCATTTTCATTTTTCCTATTTCCGTTTTCATTTTTCCTATTTCGTTTCATTTTTCCTATTTCGCGTTTCATTTTCCTATTTCCATTGTCGTTTTTCCTATTTCCGTTGTGTTTTGTGTGCTTTTGCAGTGTTTTTCTTATTTCTGTTTTGTTTTTTCCTATTTCCATTTTCATTTTTCCTATTTCCGTTTTCATTTTTCCTATTTCCGTTTTCGTTTTTCCTATTTCCATTGTCGTTTTTCCTATTTCCGCTGTGTTTTGTGTGCTTTTGCAGTGTTTTTCTTATTGCTGGTGTTTTCTTAAGTTGCAGTCCGTTTGGCCTCTCAGGGCCACCATAATAAACCCATAAGAAAAAGGTTATTGGGGGAATAAATGAACCTAATATAAACCTTTACATAAGCCTGCAAATAGAGCCATCACCCCCTGCTGGCCATCAGAAAAGCTGCTGACGTTTGGTCATTCCAAGTCAGAGGGCTTAACTAAACTTGAGCTTAATTTAAAAATAGGCTGATGCTTAAATGCTTAAGAAGAAAATTAACTTACTTTAGTATAGGTATACTTTTACTAAAGTTTTATTCAGTCTTACCAGTTAAGTGTTATTAATTTGCGAAAACCAGTGTTCCTTAAAGAAAATATTTGTGCTTTGTCAAATGTAAGTAATTGTTAAATAAAAGATTACTGAACTTACAATTGCCTCTTTCTCAATGAAAACTTCAGAAGGTGTAGAGAAAGTCTATTTGTTTTTCAAGTTAAGATAAAGGTTGCCATTTGAGTTTAAAAGAGGTTTTGCTGTATACGCTTGTTTTTCAGATAGGATCAGTGCTGATTAACATAATCATTTTCAGCTCTTTGGTAAAGCGCTTTGATGCTTCATGATTGAAGAGTTCAATTTCAAGTAGGCTTTGTTGTTGCACAAGAGAGCTGCGCTATCTTTCATTGAGATGAAGGCTTGTCTTAAACATTAAGAGCATGATCCATCCTGTTTTGATGCTTTTTGGTCTAAAATGGTTGTTTTTCATATCTCACAACAATTAAATCTACAACAAACCTAACAAAGCTTTTAGATACTGTTGTAAAGAGTTTAGCACAGAATCACTGAATCAAAACTTATTAAAAAAGAAGTTTGAGTATTTTCAAGAAGGTTTTGCATAGAAAATTGGCACCAAATCCCCAAATTTGGTGCAGAACATGATGTGTAAAAGCCAAATTGTAATATAGTGAGCAAAGTTCATCCTCCATCTGCCGATTTACAAATTACATTTTACCAGACTCATCATGTGAAGATATTAAGCATTAAAATAGATGTATGTGCAGTTAAAATGTGCCCAAAAATTAAGGTTAATAGGTTAAGATCTGTGCACATTGCATTCACTGTGCTTGTTGCTTGCTAAAGGTTACCTAAAATACCTAAAGTATATATATATATATATATATATATATATATATATATATATAAAGTCCCCTGTTGATGCTGTATCTGAATGCTACTCAAGCAAGTGGAGTAGTTTCCCTGCTTAGCTTCAGCCTCATATCTTTAAAATAAAATATGCATTCACAAGTTATTTCATTAGCTACACCTGCTTGATGATGCAAATATTGAATTAGCCAATCACTTGTCAGCCAGTCAGTGTGATTTAAGAATTTGGTAAAGGATCAGTCTGTTCGTGTCAGACAGACTGATCTGAGTATTTCAGAAACTGCTGATCTACTGGGAGTTTTATGGCACAGCCATCCCTAGGGTTTACAGAGAATGGTAGCAGTTCTCTGCCTGAAAATGCTTTGCTGATGCCAAAGGTCAGAGAAGAATTGTCAGACTACTATGAGATGATGGTAAGCTGATATTAAGGCAAGAGTAGCTCAAATAACCACTCATGACAAATTTTCAAGTAAATGGTCTACAGTGACAGAAGCAGGGTGCCATTCCTATCAGTTAAAAATAGTAAACTGAGGTTTGAATTTGTGCAGGCTCACCAAAATTGGACATTAGAAAACTGGGAAACATTGCCTGAGTCGTAATTTATACTGCAACATAAAGAGGTCAGAAGTTTTAAGCAACATAAAGCATCCTGGATCCATTCTGCTTTGTATCAACTGTTCAGGCTGGGGATGGTAGCAATGTAATGGTGTGGAGTGTGTTGTGGTCTGAATGTGAACCAAAATCTATGAAAAATGTTTCCAGTACCTTGAGGAATCTATACTATGAAGAGTTAAGGCAGTTCTGAAGGCAAAGGACAATCAAAGTTGGTTAAACAAAGGTGTAACTAATGAGGTGGTTGATAAGTTTATGTTAGATCCATCCATTTTTATCTGCTTATCCAATTCAGGGTCATGGGGTGGCTGAAGCCTATCCCACCTATCAAAGGGCAAGCCACCAATTTGTTGCACAAAGAGACAAACAACCATTCATTCTCTGGACGATTTAAAATCACCAGTTAATGTAATGGTGTCGTTGGACTGGAAGCGGTTGCCAGAGGGAGCCCACACAGACACCGGGAGATCATGCAAACTCCATTGTGAAGGGACCCAGATGGAAAGGTCTTGCTCTGAGGTGACAGTGCTAACCACCACACCAACATGCCAGCTCCATGTTAGATCGAAATGTCAAAATTTGTGTGGAATGCCAGAATTAAATTAAAGTTCAGAAAGATTTGTTATAGCAAAAACTAAGACTGAGACAAAGATGTTGCTACTTGTTATGTAAGAGCATGTCCACAATGTCACCTGGATATTAAAAATTTGAAATAATACAGAATTTTGCATGATGTCACTGATCTGGATCTGTATTTACATGATCATCAGTTAATAAGTATTTTTTAAAAGATTGTTATTGGAATTCTTGTTTTCCAAGATCGAAAATGAGAGTCACGTGAGTTTTCTTTCTTTAGCCTCCTAATCAAATGCAAATTCCCAAATGGCTGAAATTGAAAAAAAAATGAGAAGTTTAATAGAAGTCTATGAAAAGACTCCAAAACAATAATTAAATGGGTCTGAACTTCACAGTTTATTCTGATGTGTGATTATGTTGTTATCAGAACTGCAGCACCAGAAAAAAAAAATCAGGCAAATAAAGAGGAAAGTGGAGAGGAGGTGAGTGCTCTAAATGTGAGAGGTACTTCAAAGTTTTCTGGTTTGCTGGAGTTGAGCAAGTTTGCCTCATAATACAGTCACGAGGGAAGGGGTGAGGATTGTAGTGCACTTTTTTTCTGTTTTAGAGAGCTGTAATTTGTTTGAAATACCACATAAACACTTGAACAACTGGAAATTTAATATGACCAGTGATCACTATCATGTCTCAACAGATAAAGAGAAGTGTCTTCAACAGAAAAATAAATATATAAAGAGAGAGGAAAGCACTCCAGTACTGGACTCACTGTCTGACTGAAAGGGAATCTCCGGGAAGTACAGAACAAAAAGAAAACAGCATGACCAATAAATGATGAGGCCAAAAGAGAAAAAAAATATTTGTGAATTTTAAAGTGAACTGAGGTCAAACCTTCAAACTACAGTGCTGAGGTTAATCCCTAAGGGGGAATAAAGTCTTACGGAGTGCATGTAAATTTTACCATTTTAAATTGCCTCCTGTTGATTTGATCCAGACTCCCTCTGTGCTCTTCTGCTGTTGTCTCCCCCTTCACTGAATAACTCACATTCCCCAGTCGCTGCATTGCCTCGTATTATGTAGCATGAGCACAAGCGAAGGCCTGGCAGTGCATGAATAGGGTCAGTTAGATTTCAAACCTCTCCCGATGAAAAGAGCCTTGGCTGCGGTTGGAGACACTGGAGCTGCTCCCGGCAGCTCCACAAAGACTAGCTTTCAAAAAAGAAATGAGATGAGGGAAGGGTTAGAGGGCTTTTTTTCTCTTTTTACCTCATCTTCCATACAACCAAAATGAAGGCTTGTTGGAGAGTAGGAGAAAGAGTGGTGGGCAGACATGTGTTAGTGCCAGAAAGACGCACAAAGAGGAAGAGAAGATGGGTATATTGCTGTAAGAGGAAAGAAAGTGAAGAAAGGTAATCACAGGAAAGAAAGTGTAGTGGTGCCATTTTATTTATAAATGTTTTTCCAAATGTGAAAATCTCTACTATAATCACAAACTCAAGGTACCCTGGTTTTCTCAAACCACAGTAGAGCCCGACGGCTGCAGGTCCTCATCAACCTCTCTCTGTGGTTATAGATTCAGGACAGGAGCTAGACTAAAAATAAGCCAAACTTCCAACAACAGTACAAGGCTTTGAATGAATTGTTAATACATATTATTAGTGCACATATGCACAGACGCATGTTTCATTTGTTTTATTCGAGTCTTGCACAACTATGAAGAAGATAAGAAAATAGTTGGCTAAGGTTAGGGAAACATGACCTTTGGTATAATACAGTATAAAAGATGTAAAACATCTAACCACACACCACACAGCATCAGAGTTCTGCAGAAATAGAAGTAAAAAAAATCAAAGTGTCCCCTTTGATCAGGGGCTATGTTTTATTATTTGTGGAAGCACGTGGATCAATCTTAATCCTAAAAAATATTCTTAGCCAAGCTTTTTTCCCCCTCAATTAAGACTTAAATGTTTCAAAAATGCCAAACAAAGGTATAGGTTTTCAGGCTTGTCGTGGAAGAATTTCTCTGGCCCACACAAAACCCTGACCTCAACCACATCTAACAACTTGGGATGAACTGGAATACCGACTGCATGCAAGGCCTTATCTCCTGTCATCAGAGGCCAGCTTCACCAGTGCGCTTGTGGTCGAATGGGAGAAAATCCCTGCAAACAGTTCCCAAAATCTGACAGAAAGCCTTTCCAAGCCGAGAGGCTCTTAATGCTGAATATTACTGTAATGACCATGATTTTGGAATTGGATGGCAAGTAAGTACTTTTAGGCTCATTGTGTAAATGAAAAGCAGTTGAAGACAGATTACTTTTAAAGAGAAACCAAGAATAGCAAAGACATGAAGGGGAAGGAAGAAAACGACAGGCAGTCACAAAGAAGTGAGATGATGAGAGTGCCAAAGTGAGTCCAAAAGATGGGAAAGGGTATTACAAGAAAGAAAAAGATGGGGAAGATTCAAAGAGAAAGGGGAAAAAAAGTCTACTGACATGGCAGATGAGAAGAGGGAAACAGACAGAGAAAGTGAGTGGTGTATTGAGAAGGCAAAAGGGGATCTAAAAGAGATGGAGAGATGGGATGGGAAAAAGGTGATGTGGTAAATGGAGCAGGAGACATAGAAGTGTGGAGAGAGAGCGACTTGACAATAGCGAGTAAAAGGAAGGGAACAGAGTATGAAGGGGGAGAAGGGCTGACGACATGTAAAAGGAAAGTAGAGAGAGAGAAAGAGAGAGAGAGGTCGGTACGAACTAAATAAGAGGGCTGAGTGAGCGAGTGAGAGGAGAGGCTTCGCTGCATGTCTGAGAAACCCTGCTGTAAAATGCCAGCTCACACAAAAGAACAGGTGTTTGGCGGTTTAAGGTTTCAGGCAGAGGGAACTGATGGGATAACAGGGATGTTGACATTCACAGACGACAAAAGAGGCCCTGTTCATGGACGTTATGTTGTTTTAAGGGGGGAAAAAATGCATAAAAGATTAAGGTATTATGAGCCATATGATGATGACAGCTATGAAATGTTATTCACGGGTATCTTGCGGTAGATCTTTATTACAATCTGACAAATCCTGACATACAGGGGTCTTATATAAGCATGCAGGAAGCACAAAAAGACTAATTTGTGTCATGTGTAGGAACTGTGACTTAATAAATTTGCTTTTGCCGGCTTAAGTTCAAAACTGTAGTTTCTGGATTGACATTAAGCTGTCTTTAAAAGGTATTGCTTTCTTTCTAGGTGATAGCTGAATAATCTCAGATCTAAAGGGAAATTCAATACCTTGAATGTACAACCCCCGAGAGGGACAAATTACTATTTTAAGTGTCACATGTTGACAGGTAAGGGGCCCGGCCTTCACAGCTCATTTATTGCAGCTCTTTGTCAAATGTTATTGTCCATTTGCAAGCCAAGGCCACTGCATGCTCTTGCCTCTGCTACTGATATGCATGGTAATGGCTGTTTGTAGATTTCTTTCTTTATGATTATAATAATACTGCTACAGTATAATAAATCAGAGGGTGGAGTTAAGTGCTTCACATGATGGGACAATGGCATTGATTTGAAGCGTTCAACGCTATTAAGCACAAGCTCACATTCTGCTTTTACCTTTTGCAAACTCACCACAGCTTCCATTACAGAGTTGAATGTCAACCTCATCAATAATAAAATATACATCCATATATACATCCATCCATTAATGAAGAGGATGGATCAGAGCGTGATTTTTCTCAATAATGTCAAGTTCGGATTTGATCTTTTCCTTCATAGCTTTATGTTTGTCTCCATCTGTTCGCAGTGGCCTGAAACTGAGCTTAATGTCAGGAAGCTAAGATATTTCATTGAAAGATCCTTCATGTCATTGCAGGTAATGAAATCTATCATGGCATAGCGCTGTCAATTTTAAAGTTAAGATAAGACTGGAGTTGCTTGATAAATCAGAGTAACAGTAAATTCCATAGTTCTTTTTCACAGTAAAACATTTTATGTAAAAATTTGTGACTGTATATGACACTTGAGTGGTTAATCATGCACTTGTCTTATTTGTTGTTATGAGTTCAATGACTGTTGTAATGTTCTGCTTTTTTTTTCTCCCATATGTAGGATTTTGGAAAAATCCCAGATTATCGATTGCTCACCCAACAACCACAGTCTGGTTCCAGTTTCACCAAAGATATTTGGACTCTTATCATACTGGTTATTTTTCAGTATTTTATCACATTGTAAAAAGAGAAGATATCCTAAGTCTACCTTTTGAATAGAATTGAATACCTGTTATCAGCCCAGTACATATGGCGAGTAGACATCCTCCTCCATCTATTATCAACACTTATGAGGCTTTTATCACCTCATTCTGTGGTGGCTCGGCTTTCCTGAATGGAAATAATGGGTGGAGCGTTTCCTTTAAAACAGCATGAAAAGTCTGCACGAGGAGGCTGCAAGAATGGAAGTGGGCTAAGTCATGTGACTATTATTGGTGAAACACGAGTGGATTTTTAAAAAAAAATGTTTGCAGTTTGACTTGGTTTAAACATTAAATCTATTTGGTTAGGTTTATGAAAAGGATCATACTTTGGATTTAAATACACTCTTTTGTATGTATGTATGTTACAGTGTTCATTGACATTTGTTGCCAGTAATTGTACTTCTTCACTAAACAGCCTGCTTTCTGTTTATCAATGATTAAAACAGATCATGACTTCCTACTGAGCCTCCTGGCCTGTTGTGCAGACTACTTACTTGCCAAATCTGATGGACTGATTATACCCGATGATGGCCATTGTCAGAATAAATAGGCTGAAAACATCCAAATCAGTTGGTAAGCATGTAAAGAATGCCACCCAATACTGTACTAACTTCAAAATTAAGAAATCAACAATGCTGAATGCCCTCCAGACTGTATCTGGACTTAAAGATACTTTAATTTGGTCTTATTAGAGAAGGCCATGACTTTAGTCCTACTTTTGTGAAAGTAGGCACAGCCTGTTTATTACATAGGCAGTTCTAACTTCTAACTACCAAATCTTTTGGCCTGGCCTAGATACACATGAAATGTAACAGCCCGGGGGTTTTATTTTATACCATTCTCTCCCTAACCATATTTCAGGCTTATTCTCACAAGGGCTAGATATGTCCCTCCTAGGCACAAAGCAGCAAAGTGGTGTAGACGGAGGGTACCCAGCAGAGTCGACTGTCAGGTGCGACAAATTAATGGCAAATCTAACCCGGCACTGCTGCCAGGCAGACAGGGGTGGCAGCTGTTCGACGAGAGACTTGCTCTCGCTGCTGCGGACATTAATGTGGCATGGAAACTTGTTTCAGGCATCACTGAGACAATGTTTACGAGCTTTGATTTCTCCTGAAAGGTGAAGCATGGATAGAAGCGGGAGCAGAGACCAGCTGTCAATGAAGCCCGGTGGATTTGACTCAGCAAAGAGACTCTGTTGTTAATGATTGCTCTAAACAATGGGTTTTACACCAGAGAATGTGAAAATCCGTGGTTGTAACATGTAGTCTACAGTCAAAAACACCTTTGTTGAGAGCTTGTTTTAGAAGGACAATCGTTTTACCTGTTTTCCGAGGTGAAGATCTCAACTGCACATGTTCAAGCATTCAGGCTTTTCAGACTTTCATTAGTATAAAACACCTTTGTTCTGTTAGGGTTTTCCCCTAGTTCTACTAGTCTTGTCCCAGTGCTCTCAGATGTTCATTAAACACACCTCAGTTTACAGAGACAAACCACTGAAACAGTGAGCGCTGTCGTCATAAGTTCACTGAGTTTGAAATCGTACCCAGGGCGCCCACCCCTTTTCTCTGTCTCTGCGCCACTGCCACTGAAATGTGTTTGTCTGATTGCTTCTGAAAGCCTGCACTGACCTGAAAACAACTTCCAAAATTATAAATAACCCCTCCACCCCTCCTTTAATCCAACAGATCTATGATGGGAAAGTGGCCCCCTGGTTCACACATCCAATCAAAGTCTTTAGAAAGATCAAAGGTGTCTCTGGACACTAATGCAAATCTCTAAAGATTAACACCGGATGAAACCACTGTGGAATTTTCAGCAACTCCAATTTAAACCCTAAAAACCACTGACAAGAAAAAGAGAAGTCAATAGCAGCAACAGAGCTTGACTTGAAATGATCAGCCTATCCAGCACTAAACTAAACAGCCACAACCCCTTTACTTAATGTTGTTTCATGTATCAAAGGCACTCGGCTACACTTCCATTCTCCGTTTCCATTCACTTTCTCATCATCTGTATTCCAACAACAAATAGACCACTTTGCAAGTATAACTTGGCTTACTGCAGGTTTTTTCCCCTCTTTACTTCAGACAGTTCAGTGCTGCTAGTGTCAATTCAATACTTTTCCATGAATAATTAAGAGCAAAACCACTGAACATAATGAGGTGCACCTGGTCAACATTGATTTCCAGATAACAACAACTGATTGCAAATGATATTTTCATGTCTCTAATATTGCAGCAGTAACATTTTAAAGACATAATTTTATAGTTTCACAGTGATCTTTGCTCGTTCTTACAAATATTCAGATCATGTACTCATAACAAACATAGTTATGGTGAGCAGTTAGCATAGCTTTCTGTAAGAGTATATATCAAAGTATAAAAACACCAAAAGTTGTATATTCATGTGTATTGTGTGCCAAATTTTTCTATCAAAGAAGAGAGTTCCAGCTCACAGGCAAAAAGCAGTCCACGACGCCACACCAAGAAAGCCCAAAATGTTGTTTACACTGACGTTTTTGTACAGATTCAAGAAGAAAAAAGAAAAGATTGACCTGTTATGGCAGGAGACTGGCTGGACAGCCAGGCTAGATGTTTCCCACCATGTTAGTCTGTAGATGTAGATGTAAGATCTGGATAAATCTTGTCATCTGCCTGTGGGAAAGCAAGAGTATTTATCAAAATATACTCTTGCAGGTGAAAGTTCTTTCTGCTCTTTCCTCATTTTTATCTAGTTTGGGCCTCTTTTTCTTTTGTCCTCCTTTTTCCAGGTGAATTTCAATCCATTCAAATAACAGCAGGATGTGTCCTAGCTATATTTGGAAACACAAATCCTCCAAATTACTCCAAATGGATTTCCGGATTGCAGGATTTTCCTTCCAACAAGTTATAGCTCTTATGTAGCACTCTGCACACTGCTGATTGATTTCTTTTAAGCATCCTTTCAGACGATATAAAATACTGGATCTTAACACTGCAGAGGTGTAAGTGCATTTGTTTGTACATGTAAAGCTTGGTAAATGCAGCAGGTTTTCCCCTGCAGTGTCCTGACCAGTGCAGTTTCCAAAGGGCTTGGACAAGAGAGCTGTGCACTCATTCATCCGTTAAGTGAACACCCAATCGCAGGTCTGAACTGGTGCACCAGCTAAGTTACAAGTTGTGACAAGCTCAGATGGCTCCCTGACTCTCAGGCCACGGTATTTATTAAAGTCTATTCAGCTCTGTGTCTTGCAAAAATAAACAGAGTGCCAGGCTGCTGGAGAAAGTGCTGACAGTGAGCATACTTTATCCAGGTTGGAACAGAATGGGGCTCAGCCTTATAGCCCCTAGGATACTGACCCTGCGGGGGGGAAAGTGAAGCACTACTGACTCTGCAGACTGAGCCTCGCAATCCAACTACGTGAGCAGACCTTCTCCTTTCCACTTGACTTCAGGTGCAGTCATTTGCAGAATAAAATGGCTATGCTGCTGAGGAGAGAGTGCACAAGAGGGAATGTGGGGGGGTGGAAGAGGGAGTGAAAGGGAGAAAGATTATGTGGTAGAAACGGAGAACAAGTTGAAGAGCACTGTGCTCTCCTGCCAAAGAGGGTAATGAGAAGAGGAGCTGTTACTGAGCAGTTCAATGACATGCTAAATGTCAAAGGTGAAGTAAAAATCTCTTGTTAAGCTCGTGGCTCGCCTTTTTAAGCGCAGCAGTGTAATGATGTGAACTCTTGCATCAAACCTCACTGCTACTGCTTGTACACTCCCATGCCTCATATAAATCCAAGAGGGAATATTGACTGCCAAGAAGAGAGCCTGATCTCTTTGAAAACAAACAGCAAGTCCCTTTAGCTTTAAAGTTCAAGTTGAAAGAGCTTCAAGACAGCAACAGCAGCGGATATTTACAAGATTAAACCAAACCAAGGTGTTCTCTGGCCCTTCACATCACGCCACCTAAATCGATTCCTTGGCAAAAAATCAAAAAATACAAGATACGGTGTTAAAAGGTCATAGTTTTTGCTTTCACCACACAGACATTTTCAACATGTTTTCCTCCATGTCTAAGCTCACATGCTGGTGTATAACCCATAAAAAGTATCTCAAAGTATCATAACGATTGAAGTACAAGCATTAAATGCATTTTTTACAACCGACCCATTCATGTATTGTATGTATATTTTTAAATTTGCCAGTCATACTGAGATGTTAACCTCACTTAGAGTTATTCCTTAAGCTTTATGCAGTGTTTCAGCCTTTCACAGTTGTGTGCTTTTGGTTGTATAACCAACAACTTTCAATCTGTGTTTCCAACCACAGTGGACAGTTGTTTCCAGAGGAACTGCTCTGAAAAGCTCATTGTGCTACCTGTACTGCATAAAACAGCAGACTGACATTAGCAACTAGCACTCAGCAGTTAAAGGACCAGTTTATAGCAATACAAGAGTTTATACTATTGTACTGTAATATCAATGTGAGCAACAGTGTAGTGTAAAAGTAATTAGTTACTAATTACTGGTTACTTCTTCAAAAACGTAATCCCTTTACCGATTACTTATTTTTAAAAGGAATTAGTTACTTAGTTACTTTTTAAAAACATGATACACAACCTGAATACGTAATAAATCAATTCCTCAGATTTGAAGTTTAATTTTTTGGTGTAGAAAGAAGTTTTCTTCCCATGCAGCGTGTACAGCTAATGTTTTTGTCACTTTTTATGAACTAAAACTTAAAGTAATGTCAGTACTTCCAAGCTTTAAACACTGCATGGTCGTACTCTCTCCCGCACTCCAGATTATCCATTGTTGATGTTGCTGCCACGCACGTCGCACGTGCTTACGTCATTGTCATGAGACACTCTCACAAACAAAATCAAGATGGTTTAGTAACGCAGCAAAGCAGCGTGCTTACGGAACAGTAACAGTAATTAAATTACTTTTTGTACGATAGTAATCCCTTACATTACTCTTTACTTTAAAAAAGTAATCAGATTACAGTACTGCCCATCTCTGGTGAGTAACCATGTGAAAATTCCTTAGGGATTAATAAAGTACGCTGGTGATTCTAAAAATATACATTTTATAAATTCTAATAGCTATGCCAGTGATTATCTGGTAAAATATAATTTTAGGGTTAGAAAAAATCACAGTATTTTTTTAAGTAGTCTTGCCATGTATACATTCTCAAGTCAGCAGATAGTCATTCCATAACCATACACTCTGTAAGTTACCAAGCAGAGCAAGTATTGAAGCAAATATTAAGAATGCATGGTTAATTATGACTTTAAACACTGGTTACAAAGTTTGCATTACACAGTATGTAAAATGCACATTTTACAAGACTTAACGAGCTTGCCAAAGCCATTAAATATTAACACTTTATTGTTATCGTTCTTTAAAAAAAAATGACTGCTCTTTTAAAACAAACAGTGACACTATGGATATGGTTTCAATGAGAATGTTTTTTGCTGGTTATAACTGACACATTTAATGTCGCATTCTTTTTCTTTACCTGTCAAAAACTGTGAAAGTCCATCTTTCTCTGTCCACTGAAAATTTTCAGTATAGGTCAAAGTATGCCTGCGGCTGCAGCTTGGAGCAAGCACTTCTGCTACATCTGCTTTGTTGTGTTCATTGTGACATGTGGTACTTCATGCTTGGCATCCGGTGTTTGGGTCTGTGGCGAACACCAAACTGATGTACGCATTTCTTTACTCGCTTCACTGGCTGTTTTCCCTCGTCTGGCAGCTTTACCCAGAAAACATCTGCCTAACCCCCCCTCCCTGGAAAAAAAAAGCAAAACAAAAAACAGAACGGCTGCCAGCAAATGTGCAGCTTTGTTTGCACAAGTACCTTAAGATTCACTGTTGCTGGTTCAGAAAAACAAAAACAAAAAAAAAGCTGGGATCTAAATTAGCAGCCGGCTGTTGGTGCCATCTTGGAAAATATTCTAATTATTTTAAATTAAAATGCCTAAATTAAATTGATACTGAGATATTGTGAAAAACTCATCAATTTCACCAGAAATATTGTCTTGTTAATAAGTTATTTGTTTTGCAGCAAGGCTAGATACTGCATCTAGTGAGGATTATAGGCTGCGAACAATCATTTACATTACGGATTAATCAAGGAATTTGGATGTTAGAACAGTAACTATCACATTTCAGCAAACTAAAAAAAAAAACATCCAATTTAGCTGGATTGAGCGGGGGGAGGAGGTGGGGGGGGCGGAAGCTGCAGAGTAAGTCTTATTGCACAGTGTGTGGGTGGGAGGCCCGAAGGGAAGAGGATTTACACGATGGAAACAGAATCATCGGAATTCAATTTCAAGATCAGGAGGTTATGACCCCACTTTTAGGCAGAGCCTCAGGAGAAGGGGTTAGAAATTGGCTGCCCACACCCGACTCCCACCAGCTCTCTTCCAGATGCACATGCACATCCACACTCACTAACACATGTGTGTGTACACAACATCCTGTGCTATCTGAGGAGTGTTAATCACTTCCTGAGACCTTGGGCTGAGGGCCTGTCAGGGCCAGGATAGTGTTCAAGAATTCAAACCACATCTCAGTTTCTTCAGTGTCCATTTGTATTTGTTTTGGGTCTTAAAAGAGAGAAAGAATAGCAGACATTAAGTGTCAAGCCTTGACTCCCTTTTCTGTGTTTAATACAACAAGCTCTCTTTCACATTTAATGTTTTGTTTTCAAAGGCACCTGGAAACAGCCAGAAGATAACAGTGGTGACAGAATGAGGAAAGTACAGATAGGGAGTTAAATGACCCAACTAGGCTCAATGCCTCACTGTATTTCTGTACTGTGTTGTCTTCTTTTTCACTCTCACTTTCATCCTCTCCCCAGTGGCCTCCTCCACTCAAGTTGTGAATACTGATTCAGGCTGTGTGGGCATGATGGGAAATGTCAATTGCAGAAAACTGGAGAGTCTCCTTGTGGCGGCTGAGGCCAACCTTCTGCAGAGTTCACTATGTGCACTGCCCTCAAGAGGTTCCGGGTGACTCTGCAAAGCATTAGTAGCCACAATAGCAAAGGTTATGAAGGTTGTAGTGGTTAAAAAAGTAATATTAAGGTATGTTAATTATTCAATAAAGTGGGACTTATTTTTTTTCACACAAAAGTAAAAAAATAAGTGTTTAGAATTTTTATTGTTTTATTGATTCAGCTGTTGTTGGCTAAACTAGGCAGGTGTGGCCCACAAGTTCAGGTCATCCACTATCGTAGGTTTTGCAGTTTTATCACCAGCTTCTGCTGGTCAGCATATCCTGGGACAAAGCAATTTGTATTCATATATATAAAAAGCTCCATAAATGCAGCTATTAAAAATTTAAGGTACACAGTAAAGCTGATGTGAATCCGGCAGGATTGATCAATAAATATGGTATGGTTTTGTATATGTGAATACACTGATAAATTCTATAAACTCATCTGTTTATTTCACAAACAAAGCACAACATCAATCACTGGCTGAAATAATGACAAATGCCATAAAGACTGACATGCATACAAAGATCGTTACTGTTTCCCTGTCAGTGCTGATTCCTTTGATCATCGCTATCAAACCCAACTCTTTGCACGTTTAAATCTAACAAAACATTAACCAAAGTGGCAGATGAAATTTAGTTACAATTTCAGATGACATTGACAGAAAACGCCGTCTTTAGCTGTGAGGCAGTAGATCCAAGAACAACAGTCTGTGATGTAATTTAGATGCTGTCAGTCGCTTGAATGGCATTCATCAGTCTTCTACCTTATAGCTGGTGCAGTGAATTGTTACTGGGATCAGTGATAAACAGAGTAATAAAAGATTATGTAGGATACATCTAGCGGTCAGGTAACGAAGTGCATGTAAAACCTTGGGTGGTATATATAGTAGTAAGCAAGCAAAACAAAGCTTTTTACCAGTGTAGAAAACAAATGTGCGTTTAATTATTAAAGTCAAAAACATTTAATTGATTTGGTTGGGTGGAGACACAGCTGGGGGAAGTGAAATGAAATGAAGCGCGGGTGAAATTAATTAAGGGGGGAGAAGTAAAACTAAAAGCAAGATACAGAAGACAGATGTTTGTCAAAATAAAACAGGAAATAAGAAACAATTATGGAAACGCGGGAAAGAAGACACAAGAACTTCACAGAGTAAATAACACTGATGGATCACACGTAGGGAACATTAAGGGAACTCTAACTGCTAACAAAGAATATGCTCAGAATAGAAATGAAAGAGGAAAAGAATATTAATGAAAAAACATAAAATCAGACTTACAAAAAAAACCCCATAAAAAACCCAACACTAATGCCTGTTTTCCACTAGCACCCATGGTACCAGGTACTATTTGCTCAGCTGGGGTTCCAAGTGAGCTCAGGGAGTTGGGAAGCGCATCTGTAACCGGAAGGTCGCCGGTTCGATCCCTGGGCTTTCTGTCCTGGTCGTTGTGTCCCTGGGCAAGACACTTTATTCTACCACCTACTGGTGTTGGCCAGAGGGGCCGATGGCGCGATATGGTAGCCTCGCTTCTGTCAGTCTGCCCCAGGGCAGCTGTGGCTACGACAGTAGCTTGCCTCCACCAGTGTGTGAATGTGAGAGTGAATGAATAGTGGAATTGTAAAGCGCTTTGGGTGCCTTGAAAAGCGCTATATAAATGCAATCCATTATTATTATTATCACCAGCCTGCATGCCACCGATTGGCCAGTCAATGGCGTGACTTGAGTCATGACAGCAGCTCCTTCATAAAAAATCTAAATTCTAATTTTTTAATCTGGCAATGAGGGAAATGCACAAAATCAACATGTGTTCCCAGAGTCTGACAAAAAGCCATAGTCCAAGCAGCAGGTATACCATCGCCTTGAACACCTCCATTGTTGTGTGTTGCATTACTGTTGCATATGACATCACAGGACTGTCAGCTATGTTGCTATAACAACATCATTCACATTAAGGTGGTAAACTGTAATGGAAAATGACCGAATCCGAGTAGTCATGTAGAGCCAAGCCGAGTTTCTAAAGAGGCTTTAGAAACCAAAAACCCAGACAATAAATACAACTTCTGAATTTGAAAAACTAATAAAACTCCAGGTCCAAAGTTCAGTATCATGACATTTAGCTCAGTAGGCTAAGAAATGTAGTCCAGGCTTGGGGAGTTTGAGGCTTTGTAGAAGTTTATTACCATTACCAGAATTGATAATGTTTTGTTCTATTTTGTTCTATTTTTTCAACTGATAAAACAATAATATAAAACACACTGGTTTGCAGTCCCAGGCAAAAGTGAAGAAGAAAGTCCAGCAAATTGAGAGGTTGCATCTCCAGTCTCAGCACAGCTTTCATTTTAGAACCATTTTGCTGTTTTGATGTCAAGACAAGCTGGTCAGCTGACTGTTATTCAAATGTTTTCTGAGTACTTTTAGGCAGAAGACACCATCCACTGGTGATATGTAGAAAACTGATAACTGATAGCAGGCATTCAGTGAACTAATAACATCCGAAATGGGCGCATAAGATATTGCATATTATGTAAATGAGCTTTGAGGGCTTCATAGTTTAAAGTTATTCACCTTGAATATAGATATTCACCTAGTGTTTTTGTCCTTTTTTTCAGTTTTACATCTTTAACATTAGTCTGCACATAGCCAGTGGATCAACACGATCTATTTGGTCTGACATTGTCATGTGAAGAAATTGTTAGTGATAAAAGCAGAAATAAAAGAAAAGTAATGGAAAGACAGAGAAGTGACAGAGGACCTTTAAAGTAGGACTTTCTTTATCCATTTCAAATGCAAGTCTTTATATACAGTGGAGTAAACAATAAAAATCAGGCCACAGTATGACCAAATTTAGAGTAACTGAAAAAGAGGAAGCAAATCACTCACGCTATCCTTTATCAACCAGTAACATAAAGTGCTTTAGCAAAACCGCAAGCAAAAGGATTTCAAAAAGAGAGCAAATTGATTTCATTGGGAAATTCCAAACATGAGCATGTCACTGGCTGTATAGACTCTGGAGAAACTGAAGCTTATTCATTCATAAATCTTGAAAGGAAAGCATGCACACACACAGCATATGGAAGTGTTTTTCCTGCACCAGGTCCATGTGGTAGCATTAGTATCCACAGCAGCATGACATACTTAGAACAGGGAGAAGCATTAGGTTCCAGGTCTCTGTGCTCAACAGAAATGATTTTTTAGACACTGGTATCTGATGGAGGGGAAAGAAACCCTGCGCCACAGTTATCTCAAGAGCCCCTCCACATATGGAGGCAATTACATCAAATGGTGTTCTCCGGCAATTCCCCCAGTCAAAAAGGAATCACTGAAATTCTTATCCATGTCTCTTTCTTTCATCTGTTCTTCTGCTATTAGCTGAAGCATGCAGCAGTGCACCATCCTCGTCTCACCTCGATCATTATTTCTTTCTCTGCAGCAGTGCCCAGGTCATGATTAGATACTGTCAAGGTCTTATTTCAGATTTCAAGACAAAAATGCCCATGTGGTGAAGTTTATCTGGCAGGCATTGACTTTCATATACCTTTCTCTGCCACTGCAGAATTAATTATCATGCCCTGTCTATTTAAAAGTTTATTATTCATATCTAGCCTTGACAAGTAATCTGCTCATTTTTTGTTGGTTTAATTTATTTCAATTTTCATTAAACTGATAAAACTTGATGTTTTATCAGTTGTTCATTGTTCAATGTGGCAACATCCACGGTGCTGAATGTTTATTTCTATGGTGCCTTTCTTTGGTTTTTAATCAAAAGATCACATGCCAGTCACACAGGCAGGATGATATATGTGCAAAATATCTTTTCTTCTTTGACATATAATTCAGAAAGTCTGATATTAATCCATTAAAAAAAGACAAATCACTTCTTCCAGTTTTTGCCTACAAAGAAATATTAGACATCAAGTATAACCAGTGGCAGATCCAGATCCATTAATACTAAATACATTGATCCTTTACTAGAATAAGCTAGTGTGACTTATATTAATAACTAGAATTCATTGTTTAAAATGGGATGTCTCGTCCTACTATTTACAAAAAAAGCAGATAAATGCAGAGCCCAAAATTCCAGGTTAAAAAAAGCTGAAAATACAAACAGATAAACAAATGTTGGAATACTACAAAAGGAGGCTCAAAGACTTATGGAGTAAGGTGATATGGGAGAATCATCAGTACAGGTGGTGCAAGTGGATGCGAGTGAATAGAGAAGAGAGGAAGGTTATGTTACTAAATTGTGATTAGAAAACAGCAGTTGAGAGTGGAGGTGAAAGTAAAAGTAAAAGACAAGACAGTTAACAAGTTAACAAACAGGAACACAACACATGCCAACCAGAAATAATTAATTTAGGAATGATATAAAGGTAAAACGGCGACAATAACACTGTTAAAACGTATCAGAATTAATCAGAATAAAGACCAAACAGAGACCCAACAAGAAAAAGACGCAGGGAGTTGTAACAGTAAAACCTACCACAGTAGCTTAGTAGCATGCATGCAGCATCACTGTGAGGAGTAACTACTATCATATGTGGTGTACTGAGACTGACGGCACAAAAATTTCAACCCAGTATCACAGAAAAATGTGGAATAGACTGTTGGTCCAGCATGTTCCTTTCACACTTTGCCTCTCCAAAACATGAAATGGACATGCAGAAGTTGCAATGCAGGATTATTATATTTAAAGCCACGAAGTCAGTAGTAAACAAAAAACGTATGAAGGGTCCTTCAAGCTAAGCGGCTAATATGTATATGCATGTAAATGTGTTAATAATGTTTGTTAAAATGCTTTCCCATTATTATTTTCATGTTGGCTTTAAATAAAATTTCCCCCTCTGCTGTTACTGCAACTTATGCATGCTTGCCCAAGTGTGAAAAGGACACAGCGCAGCAGCATGTCTATGAAATATTGATTATTACAATTTGCAGTTATTGTTATTGCCAATAAAAAAAAAAAAAAAAAAACGCTTAAAGTTTTGTCTGAAGTTTTGCAGACATGTGACCACGAACCATTTGGTGATAACTTGTTCACTGTTTTGGACATTGTGAAAATCATTGAGACAACGTAGGATTTAGCGAATATGGCCTCTGGTCACAGAGGCCTAGAGACTGGACTGCAACTATCTGGCAACCACCAGTCACTGTCATGTGAAGGCTGTGTGCAGGTAGGCAGTATAGAGGACCCAAAATGCAGACACATTTGTATTAGTTAGGTTCGGTTTAGTTTAGGTCTCCAGGACCTAAACTAGTTTAGTTTAGTGCTCTGAAGTGAAGGAAACACAACTACGTTTACATGTCTCCAGTACGGTGTACATTTTAGGACATCGTCAGGTCTCAGGAAAAAAGTTGTCAGGTATCAGTCTCACACAAAAAATTGTCAGGTCTCAGACTCACATGAAAAATTGTCAGGTCTCAGAATCACACGAAAAAATGTCAGGTCTCAGACTCACACGAAAAATTGTCAGGTCTCAGGAAAAAAGTTGTCAGGTATCAGTCTCACATGAAAAATCGTCAGGTCTCAGACTCACACGAAAAATTGTCAGGTCTCAGTCTCAGATGGAGGCTGCCATCTTGCAAATTTGGAGTAGTGACTTGAGGTGGAGCGAATGTGTAACGCTCCCGCCCACACACCCGCTGGTGACCGCAAACACGCCCCCCTACACTTTTTACTTAGCCCGGCTGCTCGAGGTTTTTTTTGCTGGTTTACCATGACTGACGACTCGTTTAATTAAGGTAAATACAACCATGTCACTGTTATATAAAAAAAAAGACACACAGTTTATCGTCTTATAGTTCTAAAACCGCTCTGTTGTTAATTCGTTTGCTAGATTAGCCGCTAGCATACGCACTGTGTTGGAGGCTTGTTGCTAGCTAGTTAGCAATGCTACACACCTGCTACTCTAATAGTCTGTATTGAAGGATTCAGCACTCCTTAGGGTTTTGTTATACATTTTTAGACAGCGATGAGATCATCTGCACACTCTACAGAGCCCCAGAGTTACTGTTAATATAAAAAATATAAGACTGTGAGTGTAATGGATCTAAAACTGTTTAAATCTTCAGAGCCCTCTACATCCTGGTAACATGGAGACTTTAAAAACATCAGCAGAACGTCTCAGTAATGTAGTCTAATTTGTTCTTTTCATTTAATAATAATCCATATTATATCAACAGCTACATTCACCCTGGAGAGAAACTAGTGAGGGAGACCACCAGGACCAAGCTGGGTTTCCTGTGTCCAGAGGTTTGGAGAAACTTCTTCGCTTTCTTTCATCACAGCTGTCCTGTGCCAGAAGTTCTGTTGACCTACTTAAAAGGCATCATTTAAGAAACACCAGGAACACTGAAGCTCATCGCGTTGATCAAGCAGGACTCATGATCTTCACCAGCAGCTCCCTCACAGGAAATCTTCAGCACTCCTCCGTAGGCCCGATCCAGGAAATAGATAAACCCAGCATTTCATGAACACTGTGATGGAGACCTTTGGTTTGTGTAATGTTATAAATACTGGATACTCCCCAAAGGCTCCAGACTTTTATATAAAGATATTATATTCAGTCCTGTAGAAAGTTATATATTTAAAAATATGTGATCCTCTCTGGTCACTCTGGTATGAATAACTCTGAATCACTTTACGGTAAATAACACACAATCTGCAAAAAACTGTGAAAGAATTCCAGATCACAAGTTTGTAGTTCAACATACTACAACATTCAACATGATGACCTTTGACCTTCATCAGGTTTTATTTAATTGTGTTAGACAAAATCTCATATGCTCTTCATGCAGCTGAGTACATCAAGTGTTTAAAACGGAAGCTGTGCAGGTTTGAGATACAAACTGAGGTCCTGTTAATGCTGATATATAGTGACACAGTTACATGAGTGATTAATCCTTTTGTTTTTTTTGTTTTTAACTTTATCAATAAAGCTGCAGCTTTCACTACAGCACGTGTGGTACTTTAACCTTTGTACTGTTTTCATCAGTTCATTTTGCAGTTAACATGTTGGATGATCTGTCTGCTGTCACTCGATGGGGCTGAGGTCTGAATCTGAGGGCAGCCCTGTAATCACAAAGAGAACAGAACCATCAAACTCAAATATAAATTTTATCCCTCAACATTGAAATAAAGCTGATTCTTCTGTCCTCACACACTCAGGATCTGAAGTTCTTCTCTTACATTTTTTCAGTATTACAGTAGACTACAGTACTTTAATCCATAGTTCCTGATTAATGAGGAGTTACTGAAGTACAAGCTTTTAAAAAGATGTTACTGTCTTTACAGATGTGGCAAGAGACTGAAAACATGCTGTTGTTTGCATATGTTTAATATTCAGCTCTGCACAGGAGCTGAAGCAGGATGCAGCCTGTTGCTTTTACAGTATAATAATAAAAGTACAGTAACAGTAATTAGTGACTGAGTAGCCCGGGGCGTTTCTCTTGATTTCTTTAGTAAATGCATTCATCTGCACAGATTAGCTAAACGAACCCTGACATCTTAGCTAGCTAGGTCTCAGGACCTAGCTAAGGACCTAGCTAAGGACGGTACGGAGTAGCTTACAAACACATTTAACTTACCGAAACAGTGCAGCGGGGCCTCGGGTCCTTCTGTCGGGTAGTCCAGTTTACTGAAGAACACCTCAGGCTGTCAGGTTAAAACACTCGGTCGTGTTTTCGAAGCGTAAACGCTGGCCCGCCTCTCAGAGCCTACGCTCTATCTGCTATTCCCGAACAGAGATACGCAAGTTTCTCCGTGACTGCAGCTGTCACGACAGTCATTGGTGGGACGTGACAACAGCGCCACCTGCAGGAAGATTTTCTCTCTGTCTGATAGCTCGTGTTCTGAGACCTGACAATTTTTCGTGTGATTCTGAGACCTGACAATTTTTCGTGTGAGTCTGAGACCTGACAATTTTTCGTGTGATTCTGAGACCTGACATTTTTTCGTGTGAGTCTGAGACCTGACATTTTTTCGTGTGAGACTGATACCTGACAACTTTTTTCCTGAGACCTGACACCTTTTTTCCTGAGACCTGACAATTTTTCGTGTGAGACTGATACCTGCCAACTTTTTTCCTGAGACCTGACAACTTTTTTCCTGAGACCTGACGATGTCCTAAAATGTACACCGTACTCCTGATATGTCTGTGACAACATATAGCTCTATTCAGACATACATAGCCATTTATTATTATTTCTGTTGTACTGTGTATAATACTTTTTGTAATTAACTTGTGCATGCATCTCCAAGTTAAAGGTGTTTTCAAGCACAATTCAATTTTCTATTCCTTTGTCCTCACCTGTGCATTTATACATGCAATAATGTGATTAATAATATAATCTTGAAGTGAATGAAAGAAAAACTATCACTCAATTCAAGAAGGCTGTGCTCAAAAATGAAAGCTGTGTTTCAGAGCCACCACTGTCGTTATCATCAGAAGAAAATTCTGATGGAATTGAAAATAAAATGGATTCATGACTTCATCCTCGCTGCAGGGTGACCTTGTGACTTCCTTGAAAAGTGATTGAGAAAGAACATAATACATGTGATTGAAATAATAGAGATGCAAGAGTCACATTCAGGGATCCAGCGGTAAGTCTTTACTTTCATCACATTGCTCGTGCTGTATATAAAGATGAAGAAACCATCTTAGTCACACACAGGTTGGCAGATAATTTAACTGCATTTCACAGCAGCTTAGCAGAGGTTCAGAGAAATCCATGTCAACTTTGAGTACTAAAACACGTCAAATGGTTTATGGCGAACGTTTTCAAATTGTATCTTTTTTTAAAAGTATGAACAAAATGAAATTCATGGGTTATAAATTGGAACAATGCTAAATGAATGTTAAAATTAACAAAATATAAAAAAGTGGTCAATTTGTAGTCTGCAGTTTGAAATTTCATCATTTCTTATTGTACTTTTTTAAATTTTTATGTTTTCTTTAGTTATGATTATTGTTAGTATTAAACAATTATGCATATTTAATTTGAAAAAACGCTCATGTTTAATAACAATTTTCTTAAATATTATTCTCATAAATCCTGCTTAGCGACACAAGCTTATCTTAGAAACGGGTTGGAGAAGAAAGTACAGAAAAATAAATTAACCGTATGGACAATACTTTCTTTCTAAAGGTACAGATGAACTGCTCCTGTCCTCTGTGTTGTCCATGTTAGCCTTGTCTCGGTTTGTGTTTGTGTGTGTGGCTGTCTGATGAAGCTCTTTACCTCCTGCCCTTTCAGCTCCTCTGCAATCAATGAGCAAACCTCTGTCTCATCATTATATTAACATGCTGTGTATCTACCCAGATTCTCCAGTCAGTTTTTGACATGCTACTATGGTAGGCATGTGAAACAAGACTCCAAACCCAGGATACGGGTAAAGCGATTGTGAGTTTTATTTGATTATGTGTAGAATATATTAGTGTACTACACAATATGTAAGCAGTAATTCAATGTTTTTCTAGCTGTGCTAGAGCTTTCCAATGCAATATATAGTACAGTATTTCTCTGTTCAATGTAGTAGAGTGGGAATATTAAATAGGAAAAAGTATACATAATAATATTTTATTAAATTTTCCACCACTCACCACTCGTAGCAAGGACAAGTTACTATCATGCATTGTATTGCTTTACACTGTGTGGTTTTATAGTACAAAACGTTAACGTTGGGTAAACTGCAAACAATGAATTTAGATGTCACACAAGGACATCTGGAAATCTACAGCAGTTGAGTTTAACTTCACTACTCCTGCCTTCCTGATGTTACTAAAGCCTTACTAAAAGCTGATTTTGATTCAATGCAATGAAGTAAATCTGACCTCAGGTAAGGCAGGGAGTAATTTAAAGATTAATTTTAAGGTTATTTTTGGTCCTGATTTGAAAAATACAACCTGTGTAGCCTCTCTCCATGCTGGCGTGACGGTTTTGAGCCACACAAAGCCTGACAACCGCAGTTCCTCTGGACATTAATATTCACTGGTATCTGCCTCAAAGAAAATCCCTTTACAAATCCAGGAATGCATCTCCTGTGGATTTCAGGCTTTTACATTTCACCAGTGTGGATGTCCTCCTGGCTTAACGGCTTGAAAAGTGCATCTTCAGCGCTTCATAGTATGTATTATTCTTCCTTATTTTCCATGCGAAGTCTGTATAGGTTATATATAATTTATTTTTGTTCCCTAGCTGAGGCAAGGTCAGATCAGTTTGGACAGCATTTCAACAGCAACTAATATAAATATGTATTATTAAGGCAAGCATCTGAGAACTTTTGGCTTTTACTGTGAGTATGTGTCAGTCATGATGGCAGCAGAAAGTGTTCTGTAAGCAAAGAGAGTGTAATGATAAGTGTATATCACATCATAAGTTGAGCAGTATGGTCCTTGAGTTGTGTTTTATTATGCATCAGTGGACGTGCTTCTATTTGAGTGTCACTGATGGTTACTTTATATAAATAAATTGATTCCAACTGTGAATTGTTAAAGCAACCTCTTACCCCTACTGCAAATTAGATACTGCAGCCAAGGGTGAACAACGGTTGGGGATTTGGTTTCTATGTGCTTAAAATTAAGAAATAATTGGTTGCATGTTGACTCTTAGGTTAAGCCATTTACAACACTGAGGGGGGATATTTACATTTGGTCTCTGACTCTCTGAAATCAAACACTCACGGACCCTCTGGGTGTTACATCATCCCAAAACAATCAGCTTAAATCTTTGATGTATAACTCTTTCCTGTTTAGGTAGAAAAAAAACAAGGCAATAAAAAAATCCCCCCCTTCCATTATTATACTTCCTCCATTAAAAAATAATAAATAAATAAATAAAAACTGTAAGATTGTGCCCCACTTTGGCTACCCTGCAGGCTACTATTACAAAAAAGAAAAAAAAATCTCCCATCGATCATTGGGCACACATGTCAAGACTGCCCTAATAAAAATGAGGTGTAAATAATGTAGGGGGCAGATATGGCGAGCAGCACCATTTGCTGTGTGGAGATATAGGCTATAAAAACAGCAGCACTGTTTGTCTCAATCTCAGCTGTTTCAGTTTTCTGTTTATCGCCACTCTACCATTTCAGCAAAGTGCCATGCTGTAAGGATGATTTTCCAATGTGTTTAGACAAGATGCTGATTTTGGCAAAGCAGTTTCAATTATGTGATGTGCTTTTTGGCCAGTGTTACCATATTTGGGTAGGGTTGCAATAATCGAAATCATACCCCTAGGAACAGGACATAATAAACTGACAATATTAAAAAGATGGACATGGCCACCATCATGTCACCAATGAGCTGGTGAGCATTTTGAAACCGGAAGTTTAACATTGTTACCAACTTGCTTTTTGTAGTAAAAGTGTATTTGGAAAATAGTGTACTTGGAAAATACACTGTATGTAACACAAGGAGCAGCATTCTATCTAAAAGTCACCAGGTGGTGATAGCTGTGGATGCACTTCTGTCCCATCCTTTATACTGTCTGTGGTTCTTAAATAGGCTTTTATTTGCACAACAAGATATGATATTTCATAAAAATGCTTTTTAAATATGATTTAGTAGTCCATTTAAGTGACTACTTTTGTCATTAAAATGCCCAAACTCCGATAATAATAATGTTTAATTCATTTGAATCAAACTTTGGTTCGTTTTCCAGCTTGCTGCACATGGTTTATGCAGATGTGAACGCAGTAATCACAAGACCCTTTGGAGGACGTGATCTCTGATTCCAGATCAACTCCAGAGTGGTATGTTTAGCGCGAGAACATGATTCAACCCAGCTACTAGGTGTACACTGCATGCTCCAGCTAAATGCCTTCCATATTGCCAATAAGAAGATTGAATGTTGTTTTGTAATGACATATTTGAGTTTTCTGTGTGAGAAATTTTTACAGACTCAACTAATTCAGACCAGAGTAAGCAAAAAAAAAAAAAAAGAAACACTAAGTATTTATAATTTCAGCCTATTAGTTATTAAAAACAACCTTCACCTTCCTTCACTGCAGAAGTTTGTATAGTTTATATAGTTTAAATAGTTGCCTGTTGAAATCTTTCAGCCACCACAGATAAAAATAAATAAACAGCATACTAAAAGATATATTTTTCATTACATTCTTTTGATGTTTTTATCTCTCGGTTTTATAGTTCCTGCAAATGTGAGCATTCATTATATTATATTTTTCCAACCATTTCAGAAAGGTAGGTATTTTCAGTAAGAGCTAAAGTCAGTTCTTTGTTTTTCACAATGTTTTCTATAATTTTAACAATGATAATAAACACTCATGTACCTGAGATATTAAGGCCACTGCAACCTTATTAGGTTATGTACTGTCTGACCTTTTCAGTTAAAGAAAAACACACATTCTCAGACACTATTAAGTGTCACATTGTTTCTAACCAGTGAACCTGGTGATTTGGACGTTGTGATATGCAGAGTAGGTGCTTTGACATATGTCCCACTGTCAAAATTCATATGCTTTAGAAACCTGTCTGCACTGCTCTGAATGAGTGTTTTCTCCCAGTACAATAGAGATGTCACACAGGGACATGAGGAAAGCCCCATTCTTTAACCCTGGAGCCCCTGAAAACCACAGAAGGAAGCCCTCACTGATAAAAAGAAAGTGGGTGGGGCAATACCTCCCCTTACTGCAGCTACTGTGAAGTGCACTCTTGTGGGTACATAGCCTACTGCATGTGACGATAAAGAGAGCAGGAAGGAAGGCAATGACTTTGTAAGTGACGAGGACCTGATGTACGAGGGTCCGGTTAATTGGTGCCTGTTATGAGGTGATGCATATCTTGCTGCCCTGTTACAGGACATCTGGCTGAGCTCCAGTCGTCTCTATTCACATGATGCATTTATGACTCGCAGCAATTTTCACAATGAAATATTTATGATTGTAACTTGGCTTCCTAAGTTCATGTACACAGGGGTCTGGGCTGTCCAGATTCCGTGGGTGTTATGTTTTATGTTACAGGAGTTAGGGCAGCATGACATGCTAGCAATCATTAATCACAATTTCTCAATTCAGATGAGTTTAGAGTTAACTTATAGTCATGACAACAAAACAAAACAGTTAAATAATCCAGGAAAAAAATCTTATTAAAAATAAGTTATCTGAAAGGTTACTTTAGGTCGTTTTTATTTAATAAGATTATATTGCACTTACTAAATAATATTAATTTACAAATCTGTTTTAATTTTTCCATGTGCAAGGACATTTTTATATCTCAGTAACAGTTGTACGATGAATGCAATATTTTTGGTATTACAAATAAATAATAGCCTACAGAAATTACGCCATGAAATTTTACATTTCTTAGATTATTGTTATAATTATTTTAAAAAACATTACAAAACTGCTTTCATATGTCTAAAGAGCTTATTACAAACAAAAGTTATATTTCATGGGGCAGTGCTCTTTAGTCACACTGTCAGTTATGAAATAAGATGACAATGTAGACTCACTATATCAACATGGCTTCATTTTCTATTTTAAATCAACAGTCAATTTAAACGAGTGCTTTTTCGTAATTCTGAACAGACCTTTACTATTTTTAAGGATCTACTATTCTCTCAAATGACTTACTAACCAGGCAAAGTTTGATGTGGTCCCAAAAACAAGGCAACTCAAATTGGAGTTACCAACAACCTCAAGTTCTTTTCATTAAAAATTGTTGGAACTTTACACAACAACATTGTAAAAGCACTAAATGAGGGTCCTGATCTGAAGCACTCAAAAATTCTTAAAAGTTTCAAGAATTTTAAAGGTTTAGATTTAAGATCTAACAAAATATGTTTCACAGGAAAACTTCAGGCATTTGAGAAATGTGGAGAATGGTAGAAGAATAAAGTGTTTTGGTTATAAATCGTTAAAGATCTTCCCCATTTCATTTTTATTTGTTTTTAAACACAACAAAGTAGATGCAGCATGTGAGAATAAAGTCAGATAAGGGGAATGGTACAGTTCTTACTTTAGAGGTTGTGATTTGTTTAATATGCTTAAAATAATTATTCCCTGTCATTCTTCATCTACTCTACAGTGACATGACAGGTCACCAGCAGTACACACACCAAGGGCAGCAAGTCTAATCAATAAAAAACAAATTAAAAATGAGTGACACTGTTTTCAGACTTCTTGCCAAGAAACATACAACAAACTAAAAAGACTCAACCAAACAACCCTGTCGTGCTCTTTTTTTTCCTTGCCGAAAAAAAAAAAAATTCAAAGCATCACCAGAGGAGCTGCTCTCTATCATCATTTGGGGTAAAGCGACAGGGTGAGGAGGCCAAAGAAAACTCCCCGGTAACAGCCAGAGGATTGTATGTTCACCTGGCTGAGGATATAACACGTACATTCATAAAGCTAAACTGCTCATGCCTGACTGCCAAGACAAGGTGTGCTTTCACACTCACCAGAAAACTCCCTCTGGTCAGTTTCTTTGATGTCATTTAAGGTCATTTTCAAGAAGAGCATAAAAAGTCAGTTTTCATTTAGAACTTTTTGCTAGTCTTCTAATTGTTTTTGAATGAAAAGCACCTTTCTGTACACCTTGCTTTTCTTAAGTTTGTTGTAAATGCCCAATTTAATCCTTTTTATAATGCCATGTGTGTTGTGGGCCTGATTCCCAGCCTTGGCTTCTCTGTGTATGGACATCCACAAGCAACCTGCTTTTTAAAATGATTGACCTTGAATTGTGAAATAAATAAATAAATTGTGACTGGTTAAGAAGTCAAAACTGATTTTGGCACCCATCCCCTTTAAAAGTTATTGGCTTGTAAAATTCTGTAATGATTCCAGAGCTCCTGCTGTTTGAATCTGTCCCTGGAAGTCCTGCTCTGACCACTTGATCAAGTCTGTCAGCAGTTTCACCACACGCCTCAAACTTGTACAAGGACAAGGTAAAATATGTCTCTGTTATGGATCATCACTGGTGATGAGGCTGAAATCCAAAACCTATACAGCTGCAGTTTATTTGTTTCTTTTTTGGTGGGAAGGGGATGTAATTCAATTTCTTTATTTATTTAGTGCCAGTTCCCAGCAATAGTCAAGGTGCTTTATGATATGAGTTAAAGATCCTCCAGTGTTACAGAAAGAACAAAATTGCTCCATATGAGCACGCACTCAAAGTACCTTTTGAAAGGAAGAGACCTCTGCCAGAAATAGGTTCATGCATTGACAGCCATGTGCCATGACCAGCTGGGCAGTGAAAGGAACGAATATTCATAGGCTTTTGAATTTATCCCCCAAAGCCAGACCTTCAACTCAGAGTTCTACTATAAAGCCCTGCAGTGGCTGAAGAAAATTTGCCACAAACTGTGCCATATGTGACGGACTGGCGACCTATCCAGTATGCACCCTCACTTTCTCCCTATGCCAGCTGGGATAGGCTTCAGCTGCCCCCTGTGACCCTCAGTTGGATAACTGAAAGAAAATGGATGGCTAGATCAGTGTGGCAGATAGCCACCAAGCCATGGTGCGCCCACTGACAGACAGGAGTCATTGAGTGCTCACACCTTTGCAATTCACAGTTGGCTCTTTGTAACTAACCCCTTTAAAGAAATTCAAATTTAGATGACTTGTCACTGAGAAGTTCAAATGGTTAGAAGAGAGCACGATAACAACACCAGCAGTGCTAGAAGCCACCAAATCATGAAACTGAATTCAACTAAATTTAATTCAAGTATATTTTTTATGGGAGAGGCAAAGAACTTTTTTTTTCATTTTCTTTTGTACTGAAATATATATAAATATGCCCAGAATGATCGATTCACCTACTGATTCAGAGAACTCCTTTCATCTAGGAGGAAAAGAGCCACATTAGTGCTCAATATCTGATTGTGGTCTCATTTGGTCCTGATTTGGTGTCCATGGTGTCCTCCGCCTCTTGCTCAATGACAGCTGGAATAGGCTCCAGCAACCCTGAATTGGATGAAGGAACTTTATGGATGGACGGACGGATGGATGGATAGATGAGTCATTTAGATGCTAAATGAGCTCCTGTCTTCACATGGTTGCTGGAAACATTATCTGTGTGCCATCACCTGTAGTGCTTGGCAGATGCTATGATTTGGGTTAATGAAGCTAATAAAAGCACTGAGAGTTTGCTAGAAAAGCAAGGTTGCAGGCTATAGGACCAAAAAGAGTTAAAAAGATACTGAAACACCATCTCTGCAGATTTGATCAAGGGGCTTGTCACTATTGCTGGGTATTTCACAGTATACACACAATGGATCAACTATATAACAAACAAAAAGAATTCAGAGAAGCAGCTGTTCCTATTTCGGTTCAACAAATAAATTAGCAGACAAAAAGTAAGCTTAGTGCTGTTTACTTTTCTCCCCTGATCAACCCCATGTGAAATCAATGGTATATCATTAAAAGTGAATTAGTTACATTTTTCTAAATGAACATAACAAATCATTTGGAGAAACCTCACAAACTCACAGTGACTCATGTGACAGTGCCCAGCGGTGATTTTTGTATAGAGCTCTGGGTTCAGAAGAGCAGCTGCTGGGAGAAACAAATTCTATAAACATTTCCTTGGCAACCTTGGAGCACTTGAAGGTTTACCCAATATGACTGTGAATATTTTAAGAATCACTGCTGCTGAAAAATAACACGGGGACATAAAGATGTCTCTTTCAGAATGTTATTTTGCTGCATGCTGGGAAATATGTAAAGTTGGTCCACAGGGTGCCAGAAAGAGAAAATCTCACAGAAGTGAAGGCAGCAGCTAATCACAAATATGTGTACAAAACTTTGTGTGTTGATCATTTTAGTGTAACAGCTAGTATAAACAAACTCTATGCAAATAACACAACATTTGGCGTCATACACAAATCACCATGTGAAACTAAACACAGCCTTTCAGGTTTTCAGTTACAATGCACCATAAGACGGCTTTGTGCATGTAAAATATGTGACCTTTGCTGAATGAGATGTGACACAACAGCGCCGTCAATCTCAAGGCACAGCGTTTGACTGCAATCCACTGGTGGTCTTTGCCCCTTCATAGCAAGGGGGCTCCGGGGTAAGCAGTGGGGGGAATCGGCCCCTGCGTGGACACCAAAGACGTTTGTTTTAAGCAGGCGCCAGCTGGTCTTGACTACTGTAATCTCTGCAATTGATTAAATGGGTTCCCAAGCCTTAGCGGGTACCAGCCTCCTCACAGAGCCGGACCACAGTGAAGGGACCTTGCAAATGAACGAACACACCCTGGGTTGCTGTCTTTTAGTTTGATGAGGTGTTGGTATGAAAGACATTGTAGCTGGCAGCCCCAGAGAGATATTACGTGCTGTGTGGGTCTATAGGACAGGAGGGGAGACATTGGCGAAATGAGTAGTGTGAAAGATGTTTTGAAAGACATTTGGCGATATTCAGGGAGAGTAAGAATGAGTAGAGAGGGACTGCTGGGTTCAGCTCTCTACAGAGCCATCAAGGAATATTTTGAATACCTTGGAATAACATCAGGGCATTGACAGTTAAACAAGAAAATGAAGGGAAGTGCACAAGCTTTAAATGCACATCAGTGCAAACACAAAAGGACACAAATATCTGCCTCAGTATTGGTAGACAGTCAGCTTCAGAGCTTTGAATATATCAAATTTGTTAAAAGTATAATATGCTTAACTTGTTTATTAAATCGCTGGCGAATGTAGCTCTGTTTTTAACCTTGACTCCAAGAAGTTAGCTTTAAAAATACTACAAGTGTGGAACAGCAAGGTATTAAGGTAAAATATGCCACCCACATTACTTTGTCCGCATTACCTAAACTTTAGCATTGTGGTTGTTACCATCCTAGTTTTTGTAGGCAAATGTGACCATATTTAGTTGAGAGGGTGGGCGACGAGTTATCAGCTGATGCCAGGTCCTGCTGCGTCCTGTAATAACTGCTATCATACATACTCCAGTCATATCTACTGGTGGAAGCATACCATAGACATCAAAATCACACATACTGTAAAAAAATGGCCCCACCAAAAATAATCCTGACCGCAAAAACATTTCTACCTAAAACTACAGAAATATATTCAGAGTTTAGAAAGTGCTTTTCTAAGAGCCACTGTTGCTTCGTCTTAGCCTGGTAATGTAAGGGATTTTAACATTTAATCTGTTTGAAACTTGATGTGATGGAAGTGATTTACATATATAACACAAGTAATCAGAGATGTCTGAAATCCACTTTAACAACCAGCAGCTAAATCTATGAACAGTAATACAAATTAACTTAGAAACAATCGGAAAGGACTAAGCTAATTATAACTGAAAACCAACATAAATAAATGGTAGAAAGGTACTATAACACCAAAGTAGAGAAATAAAATATTCTGCTGCAGTGTAATTTGAATTGTGTGCTTCTTTCCTAAGCAGTTGAAAATAAGTTTCTTTTTTAAAATGGAACTGATATAGCAGCAACTGTAATGACAAAAATCCTATAAAACCCACCACAGATACACTGTCATGAACTCCCACACTGGATTAAAAAACTCCCTTACTGCACCCTAAATATAACCCCATTTTCTACACTATCGGTTGATATCCTAATTTGCATAGCTATGACTCTGAATTGCCATACAATTTCTCCTGGAGAGCACACAGGTGAGAGCCAATACATCACACAAGGACTTGAAACTCGAGCGATGGCGAGAGCTGATGTGCTCTGGGGGGCAGTTTTCCTCAGGGCTTACCTGAGTCGTCAGAGGCAGGGGAGATGACAGGCTTCTCCATCTAACAGCCTCTCGCTCTAATAACTGCAAGTCCCATTTCAGAGAAACCCGCCGCGTGACTGATCAATGTCGACAGGTAGTTTCAAGGCCGCTGCTCATATTGCCCAGAACAGGGAACAGCACATTTTCCTGAGGGCTCAGCTGTATCTGCCTGTTAAATTATATAACAAACTTTATTTGTGTAGCACTCTACAGTGCTTTCAAAACAATAAATCCAGGAAGGTATTCAATAAAACCCCAGATGTATGCATTTTTGGGGGAATATTTTAATACAGATCCAATTTTGTAACACTACCACAGCATTTTCAAAATCATAAATCCAAACATTTCAGCTGCATTTTTAGTTACTGTTATTATTAATTTAAACATAGCGGTGGGTGTACTTGGTGTTTAAACAAACTAAAACAGGAAAGCACAACCATAAAGCAAACATCTTGAGCCTGCACATGATGAGCAAAAATTTCCACTCATGCAGTTTCCCTGGTTCCTACTTTCTTTGCTATAAAAATTATGGGTAGACACTACATTTGCCAACTTCAATACCCATCTCCAACAGCAGCACGTCATGCTTTTAGACAGAAAACACCCACTATTGGCCAGCCAGTTTCCATGGAGACCGCAGTCTCCCTTCCCTCCTAGGAAAGTGTAAACAGTGAGTGAACATGAGACGATTCATATAAATTGTTTCCTAATCTTGTTATTTCTCATTTCCATGCTGAAATGGATATTGGATTACAAGTGTGCAGGGAGTGCAGAGAGCAAAGGTCGCAAAAAAAAACGAAAGAAAAAAGAAAACTGACATTTTACTGAAGTGCAAGGCATGATATATTACCATCTGCCATCTACTGCTGCTTTTCTGTGAAATTCTCAGTGAAAAATCATATTTAGTTACTCTGTGAGGCTTATACTACGAATAGACCACATGGTTACATTAAGATCTAATCCCAGGAGTACAATGCAATTTGTACATCTATATTAAGTGCAATACAAATTCTTAGCAGTTGCCAACTTGCCAAGTGTTGACAAGGTAGACAGTCATGCCCTGTTGCTAGCTAGCTAAAAATTAGCTAGCTTGCAAACAGTGGCTGAATTTGCTTTTTAATGTTGAGTGTTAATTTTCCTGTAGAGGAATTTACTGTTATGTATGCATTATGTGAAAATCTTAAAAAGCTGTAAATGTGACAGCTAGTGCAACAATCACTGCTAGAGACCAGTCAGTGGCCATCTGGCAACTATCAGTATTCTGTGACCGTTTGGTGAATGTTTGCTGGAGGTTACTGGAAACCACTAGGGTGAAATTGGTCACAAAGAGGTATATGGTGCTTTGGTCATTAGGTTGTGCACTGCTGCAGTTGCCAAAAACTAGTGTGGATATCCGGTCTTTAAGTGATGACGTGACGAATCCTGCTTCCGGGCCTAAAGTAGTCTGCGTTTAATATGGCTTTTGTGTTGTTAACATGTTTAAATAGAAGAAAATACAAAACATTAATCTCAAAAAGCTCCTAAAAACAGTCAGTGATCACTGTTGACCTCCCTCGGCTTTTATTACCGCTAATCATTTATTTAAGCTCAGTTTTTAAAACCTTACGATGTAACTACAGCACAGCCCATGCAGCAGTATATTAATAACTAACCTCATATTATGGATGGATTATCTCAGTTGTTCTCCTCGCTGAGGTTTGGTCCATTTACAGCATCCTGCCATGCGATTACATGTTCCTGACCATCGAGAATCCTCACGTTAACTTTTACCGAGTGGAAGAAAGCGTGTTTATATTATGCTAACATAGCTGTGTCGCTAGCGGTCACGTAGCACATCGTTATATACCAGCTAGCCAAACTTCAGTAACCCTACAAACGTCACTGCTGTTTAGTTTTCTGTCTTCATTTATGTTGGAAGTGATAGCAGAGCTGTACGTTTGAATTTGTTTCCAAAATCCCTCAGTCAGGACATGCTATATTGTATTTAGATGGAAGCTAGCGAGCTGACTCCTTGCTATTTTCTAACTCCGTTAAATGTCATAAATTCCGTTTTCATGGATGCCTGGATGTTAAACTCAATCGTTACACCTGGTAGAGCAGAACACTGATCATTTTATTACAGATGAAAGACTTTAGACAGTTTTTCAACTCTCAGTAATGCCACAGTGATTGTTTGATTTATGGACCTGGAGGCACGGCTAGCCCAGACACGGCTAGTGACGTCAGACTTAAAGACCGGATAGTAGCATGTCTGCAAACTACTTGCCAAGTGATCTTAAAACTGAGAAAAGTGACACAAACAGAAGTGTCACCTTTACAGTAAAAGCTCTTTGAAGATCCTTTAAATTTTTTTTATGTTTATTGCATGGTAATGTACAATTGTCACTCTAAAGACAGATATTCTCTTTTTGCAGTTTGCACTTTTTCCAAGATGCATGCAAATGCTGGGAGATCACAGCGACCAAAGAGTGACCAGAGAAAAGGCAAGGAGGTTTTTTGTTTTGACCAACTTCACCCAGGAACAGCTAGCACCTTCCAGCAATCACTCGCCAACTAGAAGAGGAATGCATATTTTTTCCTGGTAACCAGTTGTTGCCAGATTGTTGCTGATGTGTTTGACTGAGAGCTTAATTTTTAACAAGAAGATAACTTGCTGTGTTCGATTTGGGACACCAATACCCCATAAAAAAAAATCATGCACAAATATGTAGTACTTGCACTGTACAAATAATGGAACTGTAATAATAGAGGAATCCAAACTGAGACACACTTTATACTGTAACCACACCCCAAATGTGCTAGCACATGACAGCTATTGCTTTTTAAGATAAGTTTGTTCTTTATATCATGATTGTCCTTACCAGTCAATGGTTTTTCATAAAATTGGGTTTTATTGCATTTCACTCCAACCACAAATCCCAACCTATTGTTGATGCTAGTGGAAAAATCAGCATTGTTGCTAAAATAAGGGATCTTCATCCTGTGGGAATGACGTCTGTACCATACCCGTTTCATAACAATCTATCCAGTTGCCACTGAGTTGTTTTCCCTTCAGTGGACTCCTTTCTTGTACTGCAGGCTCTGTGTAATGTCAAATAAATCACCTTGGGGCTTGAGATATGGATTCCTAACACTCCCACTTTTGTCAGGCAAGCTTGACCTATTTGGACCTCGGTAATCTCTGACTCCTTTGTGTCTCTCCTGATGACACTTTACCTACGGCCTCCTTCTTTGTGAACTGAAACACAAGACAGAGGGGTTAGCCGCTTCACGGCTCCTGCATTTGCTGGTCTGCTGGATTTCAAAAAGAAGAGCTATCTTTGCTCCTCATAAGTGTAATGTCCCCAGGTCAAGGCTCTATATCATGTCCAGATATGAAAAGACTGTCAGTGGGGCAGGGGCCCATGAAATAAACACCTCTTGACTACCACCAGCCTTTGAATTCATCAACACTCTGCAACATGCTAGTCTCCGCTGTAATATGGAAATACAATATCAATTAATAAATTCTACTGGAGTTGCAGCCTCTGAACACTGAAGCTCATTTTCAGAGTGAGGGGCTAAGCTTCTTTTCCGATTATGCAAGTGGTGAAATGATGCCATTTAAAGACTACAGTACCATCTATCATGTTTTGCACACTGGTGTTTTCCACACTGGCATTTAGCAGAGTACTCTTCCTGGTGGGAGAAAGCAGAGGGTACACTGGGGGTTCATGATGTGCATTCACGTAATACCAAGAGCCACTACAGTTCAGTGAGCTAGAAACTATATTACCGCTCCCACTACACGTTCACATTTCCATCTGTTGCCTGATTTGCTGGTGTGGATTAAGCTGCACGTTATGACTGTATTAATCCTCTGCCTCACATTATCTTGTTTGTGTGGAGAGTAATGCATCTGACTTGATGAAGTGAATCCAATCTTTTGTGCTTCCCCAGAATAAAAACAGCAGTGATGGATTTTACAAATCCAGTTAGTAGTTTCTGCCTGGCCCCTTCTGCTGATTGTGTGAGTTTAATATTGCATATTAATGGCACAAGTAATTAGCAAAGTGAGGACAGTCCATTATAATCATTATTGTTATAATCTAATCAGGGATATATATTACTTACAGAGGAAACAGGCTAACTGCTTCTCAAGGACACATATGCATCATTAATAAAATCAGGGAGAGATCAGATTGTTCTTTTTGACTTCAATTGGACTTTCATCAAAGTTCAAGAAGTTACATAATTATAATCACACTGCAGCTGCATAACTATGCTGCTAACACATTTGCAGAAAAAAGCCTTTGTATGGGTTGGCTGCCTTTTAGGGGCATGTCTTGATATAGGATTTAGTACTAACATCAGTTTTGCACAGCTGACCGGGGCATGTCATACTCTATCTATAGTAAGAACACCATGTTGGTTATAAATCCCACAATGTAAACTTCTTAATGGAAAAAATAAATGAATAAAGCTGTCTTCTGATGTCTTCATTGGAAGGCAGCTGAGGAAAAAGCACAAAAAGCAGACAGTCACTGTGAAGAATTTAAAGTTAGGTAATTAAGTGAATAGATGGTAGAGCCACAGTTTTAAAAAAAGGGGACAGACCAATGCTAATGTTGTCATCATTACCCTTGCTGTGTTTTCTGGTGTCGGTGCATTTTGGTAATACTGGGTACCCAGAAATAATAATGCTGAGACTTACAATGATTTTGTAAGAAGGCTGGCAGTTGCTAAAATTGCTGGTTGAGGAATTTAAAGATGATGTTTGGGTTAAAATAAACTTGCTCTTTGCACCAATGACCCATTGTGTTGAAAAATGACAAGTTGGGTGATACAATTAGAGGTTAAAGTTGGCCCCAAAAAATCCAGAGCTGTAATCCAGTACCATCAGTTAATGAGTAATGAAATCGGAGAGGCAGTTTATTGGAATATTACTATCAAACAAGTACATTTGTCATGTGCTACTGCCTGGCAGTCCTACTAGATGATGCCTCAGAGACTGTAAAATCAATGCATGGTCCCACATGCACATGTCCCTTTTTCCTTCTCACCCCTGTCATACCGTGCACACCGATGTCAATAACATTGTGGCCATGGTATTTCTCCCTAGCTCTACTAAAGAGGACCAAGCACAAACAGGGTAACTTTTTTGTAGCATGTAATTTCAAATTCCATTTTCAAACAGCACAACAAATATACACCCTCAACAAATGTACACCCACACAAGTTGTTCATGTGCAGTTAGGCACAAAGTGTGTATTGCTAGCACAGCTGCTGTATTTTCAAAGGGGGAAAACAGTTAATCAGAAGTAAGATGTAAGAAATAGAAGACAGGTGATTACATTTTCTTGAATAGGAATTTAAAACAAATATGTAATCTTCTAATTAATGCTATGTTTTTTAATCAGACAGTGACTCTGCACATGATGTGTTGGGGAAGATGGATATTTCATATTGAGAAATGCCTACAGATTAAATGACGATTTCATGTTATTCAAAGTTTATACAGGGCAGTAAGTGCAGGCTAAATTAGGTCTTTAGCAGTATGTGGTGCAGTTTACAGTAATGGACTTGCACTGGCTCAGAAAAGAAATGAAATTTTGTGGCTTTTTTCTAAGTGACTCATTTCCCCAGCACACTGCTATATCAGTGTGGGTTCCCCAGCCTGCCAAATCCCACTTTAACCACTGCATCACACATCACCACCAAAGGACTCATTATATGTAACTGAGACACCCCAGTAGCTTTGACAAAACCAAATTATTTTACTCTTGGGAATAAGAAGGAAATTAAACAACTGCTTCACCAGAGTGCAAAAGGTGATGTCTCTGTTGTGTTCGTGACTTTTCACTTTCCTCAAGTGACCAAAAACTCAGTTATTGTTGGTTCAATACTGTAATAACTGAAAGATTTAGGTTCGGTGAAACAACAATTTTACACCACGTGCCAGAAAGGTTAGGTTAAAAAAAGAATGTTCCTAAACTGCGGTTGTACAGTTTTATATTGTGCTCTAAATCAAAACATCCTTTACTATACTGTGCAACGGTGGAATAAAAAATTACCAAACAGATAAGCAGGACAAATATAGGCAACTGAACTGCATCAGGCTGCCACACAATTGCACCTTTTTTTGTCTACAGATTTTTCAGCCCCACTCTACCCTTTCACAGCGAATTCCCCCTGCTCGTCTCATTGATTTAGAGTTATTACCTTAGGCTGTAGAGTGGGAGCAGTCTGGGATAAACAAGGCCAGTGATAAGAGTGCATGAGAAACCTGCGTGTCTGTATTTAATAGCTTCTGCGATGGGGTGCCACTGTTTGTGGAGCCCTTGGGATTTCATTACACAAAGACAAATGGATGATCCAGGCACAGCTGAATTTTGGGAAGGTGGAAGGCAATTTGGGGTGGGGGTGGGGAAGGGCTGGGTATGGGTGGGGGTGTGAGGAAGGACAAGCAATTAGCCTAATCAGTAGCAGCATGTCTCAAGTGGCTTGAAAGCTTAGAGTGAGGTGACTTCGTGAGAGGTGATGCTCACAAAGAGAATGTCCATTTGTTCTCTAGAAATTGCACAATAAATCAAAGGACCAAAAAAAGGATGTTTTTCATTTATTAAGGCTTTGAGATGGATTGAGAGACTTTATTCACAACCATATGTGATTTTATAAGAATGCATGGAAAAACAATCCGGCTTAGGGCTGGTTTTGTACACAATAAGCTGTTTTTGCCAGCAATAACACAACTATATCATTACTAGGTGCACATTAAACGCTCGTCATTGGTACATTAGGAGTAGAAGAGATTTCATTATGTCGCTGGGCTGTTTCCAAAATGGATACCAAATGGATAAGCAGGACACATACAGGCAACCTTAAAATAATAACCATTCAAACAGCACCATCCTACTAAACAGAGCTTCACAGGGGAAGTATAAGCTCTTTAAATGGTTAGGTAAATGGGAAATATTCCTACTCTTCAACTTGAAGCATCTGGCTGATAGTCTCAGCTACACACATAAAAAGGATATAAACAAAGACATTTAAATTTAACCACCACAACTATAACTTTTTTATCCCTTATAACTAAGGGATTAAAAAAAGACATCAGTGTAAAATGCAGTTTTGCATCTCATAATAAATGCAGAATTATCATTTATGAGCACTTAGGAAAAGAGGAAAAAAGTATGGTCTCATGGCTTTAGAAATGAAAAACATTTACTGGCTCATAAAAATTCACAACCCGTTGCTAGAAATTACATTTCGCCCATAAGTTTAGGAAAACTCTGTTAAGGATTATGTGAGTAAATCGAATGCACATATAACTGCTCAGAGACCTGTTTTCTTCATTTGCATGCACTTCTCAGAATTTGTTGCTCCCAGCTGTTGAATCTTTTTACAAAGAAAATGTGGATTTTTCACTTTTTTCTTAAGAACAGTGAAGAAAAGGGAACCTCTCTTTCATGAATGAGCCTTGACTGAAACACATTTCTCTGTAGTATTTTTGAGCTGAGCCTTTGAAGTCATAAGTCTCCTAATGCTTCCTGTTGGACCGGAGCTTCAAGAGCTTGTTTTAATTGCTCCCAGAGAAAGAGGTGAATGGTTAAGGGGTAACAGATTCTATGTAAGGAGGATTACTGTAATCTGAATACTAAAATATAAGCAGGTGCAATCTGTTGTGAACTGTAAGAAAATCTGCTATATCCCAACTGCTGTTTGAAGCCCACATTCTTTGGAATCTGCAGGGCAAGAATTTAATGAAAAGTGATCAGATTATATTACATAGTTTGCTTTCAGCACCTCATCAGACATCTAATTTTAGACATATGGAAGAATGTATGTTTGGAACCAGTGTGAAGGACCACAGGAGCTAAAGAAATCTAATGAAAACAGGGTTTATGCTGAGACTGCACCGACTTCATATTTCTAGGTGTACATGAACATAAAAACAAAACTTAGACCACATAAATCAAAACACTGAAAATGCACAAAACCCTCTCTGGAATTAATCATAGTTAGAGCTTTTGTATATCAGTGACAATATGGTATGAATATTGCTCATCAGTTGTAATTTGTCTGCCATTTGTCTGCTTATCAAACATTCATAACAAATCAATATGATAATCAAAACATCAGCAGCATTAAAAGCTTTTACAGAAATACATAGAAAGCCAGCATAAAATCAATAAGTGCATACAGGCACTCGCCACAGGGAGTCATTAGGAACATCTAAAGCAAATTCCCTCACATACATCAAGCGTGGTGAAACACAATAGACTCTAAATCCTGTTGTTCAGTGACTGACTTGACATAGCGTGGCTTATTGCCATCGTGTTGACACAAATTCACTTCAACAAGAGAGGTCCTCTCCTAATCATTCATTATCCGACTAGCTTAATGACCTGTGTAACGTGACATTACAACCATGAATAGTGACGACGAGGAGTACTCTTAATCTCATTTTTTTTAGTTCGATAGATGCGCAGACACCAGTAGGCTGCAGCTGGTACTGAGGTGGTGTGACGATACCCCTTGCCATTTTACAGCGTGTATCAACTGTTCTTTTTGTTTATTAGATAGAAATATGCTTTTGATGGAGTAACGTTTACATTACAGAAGACAACTATATTCAATAGATGGACTTGTGATTCCCCTTCCAAATTAGACAAGCATTTGGTTATAGCCCTTAGAAATATTCATATTTTTATGTTCTGTTAACCAAGTCACATATAATAACAGTCAAACTGGTCTCACAGACATATGTAAAATTTGTATTATATGGTGGTTGTTCATAATATATTAAAATTATGTGCCCGAAACATTGAGTGTGACTACTGTCTTGGAGAATCCTAAACAAACATTAACCTACCACAATAAAAACGACAGACTTACTCAGACAACAAGAGGTGCCCTACTGCCCCCGAGCATGATCTTTTCCCAAACATAATCAGTTATTTTGGTGCCTGCTGTTAACCAGCAATGAATGAAAACAAAAGTGTGTTGATAATACAGGCACAGAATATGTAAACAAATAAACAAGATGGATGTGAACTCTTGGGATTAATTGCTTCACTACCACCATCAAAATCTCATTTTAGTGCAGATTTTATGTTACTACCTTATATTAACTAAGGAATTTGTATAACCACTACAACAAAGCTCTTCACTGGCTTTCCATTGGCACATTTTCACATAATTTGTTGTTAAGCAGCAGCTATCATACAAGTAATGATAAAAATAAAATCATGAAAAATGCTGAATGTCCTTAGCATGCCAAGAGTACTTTTTTTGGTGACAATGAATGGCATAATGTGCATAGAAAGTGTAACCAAACGGTTTCATCTTGTTAGTGCCGCTCCAAACATGTGAAGTTCCCCACCGTGCCAGATGTTAATTGGATAATCAGTCTCTACTAAAATGTACTGCTCTAAGACCTTAGTGCTTTATCAATGTCACGATGTCAGCAGCTTCCCTGTCCTCATTTCCTCCATTCGGTAAGCTGCAAAGTCCAGGGAGTTACAGTGGAGGACTTATCTGTGTGAATCTCTCAGGCTTGTGAAAGGAAAGTTTAAAAAAAAAAAAAAAAAAAAAAAAACTAAATGCTGAGACACGGACAGATATAAATGGGCAGCAGAAGCTTTCCAGGTGATTTATATATCTTCCCTGGACTGGCAGAATGCATCGCATCTGATGCTACCTACCTCTGACCCTCAGCCAAGCTTTTACAAGTTATCTTGTCAGGAACCCTGGCAGACTTTAATCCCGCCCTCTGCAGCCTAAACTCTAATAGCAGATGTTTATGGAAGGGGGCTGCCTTTTCCCCATTTAGCTGGCTTGATGGAATTCAGGTGGCAGGAGCTAACAACATATGGAAAGCCCATTAGAGACTGCATTAGAAATGACCTTTTAAGCTCTGTGCCTGTGCTATATTTCATCATTTTGGACATTACCTGCACTAAGGCATTAGACTCGGTTTGAGTCTGAGGGGATTAGGATGTCTATTGATGTCTGAATTTGTGGTGAAACTCAGATAACTGTTCTGTTTGGTCCTAAAAAAAGACAAAAACAAAAGAACCTGTAACTATGTTACATATGATGTGTGTTAAGGTTGGAGGAAGGCTGAAGGAATCACATTTACTTGTTAAGTTTTGTGAATACTAACTTCTTTACAACATTTAAAGGGCACTTCACTGTAGTTGTTTATCCATTGATGTGAGTTGTCTAGTTTTGGAGATATTGCCTTCACAGAGGCCGGCCTGCTCTTGAATTCATTGGAACTTAAAAGCACTTGCAGTGCTCAAAGCAAAAACTCGCAGCAATGCCTCTTTATAGAAATCATGAGTGGGTTATTTTGAAAAGATCCACAAACCTTGCTATGGAAGTGCCATCACTGTGCAGAGAGGCTAATGCTACAGCATGGGAGCATGTTAGCATTAATGATTTCCCCCTTTTTTGTATATTGATACAGTTAGCTTATGTACTGTAATTTGCAAGAAACTACTCACAACATTTGTTTATTTTTGATTATTTTTTGTTTGTTTTTTGTTTTCTTAGTAACCATGCCATATTTTTGGAAAGAAACATTGCTACTGTTTTTCAAATGTAGTTTAGTTTTGTTGTTACTGCAGGCAGTTCTGCAGTTGATGTCTCCAAAACAGGAAAGCTCACACCAACAAAGCATAGATGAAGTGGGGCGTGGGGATGAGCTGTCCCTTTAAGAAGGAAATAGGCTGAACAAAGAATTTGTACATCTATAAACCAACAGTCTTTTCTTTATATTCCAAATCAGATTAGCACTGCATGCTCTTCCATTTTTTTGACTCTCATACAGAGACTCATTTGCATCTGCAGGCCCAACATAAATGTCAAACTGCACTCTCTGGCTCATTAATAATAAAATGGTACATCTAGATCCCAGAGCTTGTGTGGCATTTTTGGCAATTAACGGACTGACTTTTGTAATTTCAAAGGCTGCCCTTAGGGGTCCAATATGCATATGATAAATATTTAAATGAAACTGCAGTCAACAATCAGCCTGGGAGAGCCAGATTTAGGCAGCAGCTATTTAGCCAGTGTCACTCACCATGAATCTTTAAATGTGAACCTGCTTACCCTGTAGCTAAGCAACATTTATAAATGTGTCGATGTACTCTCATAAGAATATTCTAGTAGAAAATATGTAGATTAGCTGTAAATTACTTGTGGCCTTGGATTCATTTTAAAGTGTTGCTGCACTTGTTTTATTTTTAAGAGAGAATATTTTTAGTAGGATCATCTGGCACAAAAGGAGCTGCTCAGTATAACTAAAAGCTTATTGAGTGAGACAGAAGGCGAGCTTGTTTCACCCTAGTGACCCTCCAAGCAAAGCATATTTTGTAGAAATTTGAGGATTTTAATAACCGACCTTGTTGTTATAATCACATTCCATTTAGTGTACTTTATTTCATGCTTTATGATTACAGAGCACTTGTTAGCATAATTATCTGCCCACCATGATTGCTTCAGTAAATTTACAACTGTGAAATGTATTTTACACCCACAAACTATTCATATTATTCATAAATGTTTATGCCATGTTCAGTTTTTGTTAATAGAGTGTTATTTACCAGTTTACTTTGCTGCTATAATGGCTGATTGCCATACAGACTGCTAAATTTTCCAACAAGCCTTCCCACTAAACATTCAGTGTTTTATTTCTTTCTGCATAAAATAACACGTAATTGCTGAAAAGAAATACTATATTTAAAAACTTGCATGTATTAAAAAAAGGCTTTAGGAGGGTTGATGAAGGTGCAAATCAAACTTTTGACAAAGACACTACAGTCCCTTTTGGCATCATGTTTAAGTGTAATTTTCACTGGTTTTGGTTGGGGTTAGCAGATTTTAGGCTTTAAACAAAAAATACACTTTTTTATAATGTTAAACAATGTTAAAATTTTTACCCTATTCACAGATGATGAACTTTTTTACAGAGCCGGTCTAGGTCAAAGGTGAGCATGAACAACAAAGTTTTAATCTTTTGCTGAAGAACAGTGTCTGTCTGTTATGTTGAAAAGGGGTTTTTTGTGCTCTCCTCTAATACATAATTAAATATGTTACATGGGTCCTCAGAATTTTACCAATAACAGCAGTAACAACAAAGATTTTCTAATCTTACAGGTTACGGTTAAGACAATTAACGGTTAACAGTTAACTAAAGCTTTGTCATGAGGGGACCACTAATAAAATACAAGTAATTTGCAAAATTAGTCGTATTTATAGTAAAAAGTTGAACTTCAGTGCTGTTAATACTGTTCCTCATTTCTTCTCTTTTTAATTTACCATTGTCTGATGATAATGTTGAGCTCCTTGTTAATTCCTTTAATGAACACTGCCGTGCCATTCTTGATAAGGTCGCTCCTTACAATATTAAATATCTCTCTATCATGTATTGCTCACCTTGGTTAAATAATCTAATTTCTGACCTTTAACATTCATGTTGAAAATCGGAATGACCACGGAAGACCACGGGTTTGGTTGTCTACAAAGAATATTTTATAGAACTTCTCACATAATATAATGACACAGTGAAATGAGACTAGATCTTATTATATACATTCTTTTCAACAGTCTCATAAACCACAACAAGAATAATCCCAGGGTGTTATTTGATACTATCAACAGCATTGTTTTTCCCCCACCTCAGCATGCTGCAATACACTCTGATGATGATTGTAATGTATTTCTCATTCACAATGTGAATAAGGTTAACCCATAAAGTCCCTCCCCTGATGAAGCCCTCAGTGCCCTGAGTTATTTATTGCATTCTTTTTATTTATACTAAATGTCTTAGTTACAATACTAGGCAGGAGGAAACTCACATCATCCTTGTAAAAGATATTACCTCTTTCTGTCCTATTTGGGAGTCTGACTGTACCAGCACTGGTCCTTTGCTGCTGTGTATTATTAACAGCTCTCTGAGGCAAGATTGTATTCCCTCCTACTTTAAACAAGGTGATCTCTTTACTTAGTGCCAGTTCTGTTGGCTATTATTGACCTATTTCAAAATTTTCATTTATTAGCAAATTATTTATTTATATGAAAAATGTATTGAAATCTTCATTTTGCAAACAGATGTGTGGCCCTTTTCAATCTGATTTCCAAAAGAAGGTCTGAGACTGCTCATTTGAAGGTCTATAATGATCTTTAATAGCCTCTGATGTATTGTTCATGTTACTCATGCACCCTTTGATACTGCTTACCATAATCTTTTACTTGATTAAGTTTTTGAATGGTATCTCTGGCTCAGTGTTAGGCTGGATAACCTCTGTTTTGAACACGAAGTTTCTCTGTTAGGCCAAACATGTTCTCCTTTACTACTGTTTCTCAAACCTGCGGGGTTCTACTAGGCTCAATCCTGGATCCATTTTCTTTTCTTTTAATAACATTTGTTATCACTTTTATGCCAATGGCATTCAGCGGTACAGGTCTTTAAACAGCTGTGCAACAGATTGACAAGGGTGTACTCCATCTCTCGCACTATGACAGGTAGGATAGACTCCAGCCCCCCTGACCCTAAATTGGATAAGCAGCAGTAAATGGATGGAAACCTCACTACCACAACCATAGTTCATTGACTGTTTTTTAGACACTGAACTATGTTATTAATTCCTTTTGTTCATCCATGTCCTGTTTAAAATTTTGGTGTAATATTTTCTTCTTCTCTGGGCTTTGACTTGCATATGAAATCAATTACTTTCATTTAAGGAACATTTCTAAATTGTGAACTATGATGATGTAGCCGACCACGGCTAAGCTTCTACTAAGTGAGCTCACATTACACCTACTTTATACTCTACACTGGCTCTCAGTAGATGTTAAAATTCTTGGACTTAGATTTAGAGCACTAAATGGGCGATGGCCAGACTATTTATCTTAACTTTTCCTTAAACACACTACTGCTTACACTCTTCAATCACATGCTTAGAATTTGTTAGTTGTTCCTCACACAAGATTAAAGACTCCGGGGGACAGAGACTTCTGTTTGGAATAATCTACTCCATCTACACTTAGTGGACTCTGGACTCCTTTAAAAAGCAGTTGATGACTTTCTTGCTTAACAAGGTTTTCTGTTGAAATTCTTTTTTTTGTTTATTTATTTTCTTTCATTTTGTTTACTTACTATAATTTTCTATTATATTTTTATTGTTATCATCCCTACAGTAGTTTTTATTGACTGTATCTTATTATATTTTCTTGCATAGAGCATTCAGAATGAGAATCAGAATACTTATAAATAATAAATAATGTAACTTGTGACTACAAATTGAAATTGTGACTACATGTCAGTGAAAACAATTTAGAAATAAACTTTAATTTCTTACTTTCTTCATAAAATGTGCAAACAATATGTATACAGTAACTAAAATCAAAATTTAAGGTGGGGAGAACACATTTAATGTAGATTTATTTTCCTGACTCTCTATTAAATCAGGGTTTACTTTGAGTACATCTTGCTTAATGCTACTTTAAAAACACAAGGAAAAAAAAGTACCATCAAAGTGTTAAAGTCATCATGTGTGTGCTTTGTGTGTTTATGAGTCCCTCCCAGTAGAGCTGTTCCTCCAGGCTGTTGCTGCAAATGTGGCTGTGCTCATAGCCAACCTGTCTGGATGAAAAACAAAATTGTGAATGCTGCTTAAACTGTTAAAATGCACTCTTCTACTTTGTAGCTAGTATTGTGCATGCTTAAGGGTCTGCTTTAATTCCAATTTGGCCAGTACTATGGGTCAAAAAATTGCTCTCCTGTGATGCAGATGTAGATGACATTACATACCATCAAATCACTAATGACTTTTTAAATTAGTTGTTTATTCTGAGCATTTTTCTCCCATACTGCCTTCTCTTCACTGGCCCCCTGTTAAATCAAGAATCAAATTTCAAATCCTTCTAATCACACGCACATCTTATCATGAGACTGCATAGTACCTTATTACCCTTATAATAGAGCACTTCTCTCTCAGGCTGCCGGTTTATTTGTGGTTCCTAAAACAATTAAAGGTAAAATGGGAGGTAGAGCCTTCAGCTTTCAGACCCCAGTTTGGATTGGGGAGACAGAAACCCTCTCTACATTTAAGATTAGGCTTAAAACGTTTCTTTTGTGAAAGCATATAGTTAGGGTTGGGTCAGGTGAGCCTGAATCTCCTTTAGCTATGCTTGGCTGCTAATATAAAGCACCTTGAGGTGACTGTTGTTGTAATTTGATGCTAAACAAATAACACTGAATTGAAATACTTAATTATTCAAAAGTACGGTACATTATAACAACAAAAAGTACAAAGTACATATTCAAGTTGACAGATTTTAACAGCTGCTTTTTGTACATTAAAAATAATCTTAAAAAAATAGATTAGTGCATTAGTCCCAAAATGACTAAATAAACTTAACAACTTCTTTTCCTCAAGGTGAGGCAAAACAATCAACACCACCTCAGTGAATTACCTATGGCCAACACCACACAATATACTGTCAAGCCAGGTACGGATTAGTTTAAAGCTGCATATATTTTAAACAATGGAAAATTGGCTTTAGCATACATGTACACCTATACATACAACACTATAATCCAAAAAATGGTCACTTCTGGCTCCAAAAACTAGCATGGCAGCAGACAAAACGCTAATCTGAATGCTCATACTCATGTACTATCTTAAGATGCTAATCTGAATCTTCCAACTTTTGACTCAAAGACTAACTGAATTTATTAAGACTACACTCAACACTATACACTACCTGTGATTGTACCTACATGATGTGATATGGCATGCAGACATGAAAAAGTGCATGACCATATGATGCAAAATGATTCAAGGTATCTGATAGTTATTTTATGATGTTATGTTTACCTTTGTTTATAAACATGCTTGTTCACAAACTCAAAAAATTTATTTTTTAGAAACTTAAAGCTATCCATACAAATCCCAGTTCTGCCAACCAATTAAATTAGTGTCTGTTTTTGAAATTATGGTGAGACAAGGATTACCCACATGCTGAAATTATTGCTTAGTGGAAAAATATAAAATATAGATACACTTATTACTTGGTATCAAGGAGAACAGAAGGACAAAAAATGTAACAGCAGATATGGTCATTTCTGATAAATTCTGGTCAATTCTGAAGTTGTTATCTCACACAGAGTTTCATATAACCCTCCTACATCTACTTTCCAGATAAGGAAAAGAATAACAATCTGTATCTAGGCTATCCATGAAGGCCATTATGGAGCCAAAATAATTATGCTCCAAAAGCTTCCATCAGTGTTGACTTTTTTAATGCCTCCCCCAAATGGTGAAGCCATCTATCCATCCATTTTCTTCCACTTATCTAATTCAGGGTCGTAGGGAGGCTGGTGCCTATTCTCCTGTCAAAGAGGAGGGGTACACCCTGGAGTCTGTCACAGGGCAAACGCAGAGACAGATAATCATTCACATTCACACCTACAGCCAATTAATCTAACAAGTATGTCTTTAGACTTTGGGAGGAAGACAGAGTGCTCAAAGAGAACCCATGCAGGCACAAGGAAAACATGGAAACTCAGCATAAAGAGGCCCCAGTCATACAGTGGATGCAACACCAGGACCTACTTGCTGCGAAGCCACAGTGATACCAGTACGAATGCATAAACAATACAGTTTATTGTTTCGGCTATAGCTAGTGACTCCTGAAAACATTACAGAGTGAAAAAGGTCTCTCAAGCAGTGTTATATACATGTAGCATGCAAGAGTTCATAGATCATTATTATATATTAACTTTTGCAAGTTGGATGCAATTTTGCCCAACTCACAAGAATGAGATATATAGAAATGTCAACTTGTCAACATCAATCCAATTTCTGAGATTGTAATCACTGCAATTATAGTGCTTTTCTACTGAATTTGAGCTCTCATAGATCTTTCTTACAACAAGCCATATTCACACAATTACTTTTTTCTATGCCTGAGTGCTTTACCTAACATTGACACTCTGATGGATGCCTCAGGGGCAACTTGGGGTTCAGTATCTTGCTCAAGGATACGGGAGCTAGAAATCGAACAGCAGACTTTCCATTTCATTTTATCTTTCATGAAATATATTTACACTGTCAGAATAATCATGCACTCCACTTTTACTCATACTATTCTACAAAACCCATGAAGTCATAGCTGCAGGATCACGTTACAATCAGTCACGAGCTGAAACAACAAATAAGAGTACATATCCCAGCGGATTAAACCATCCGTTCTCCCATTTTCACTCTATTCGTGTTCTGTTTACTGCTTATTTGATTCAGATAAATGGAAATAAACAAAACTAGGAAGCAGATTTCTCCACAGTGCAACAGTGTTTCCCTGGTGTGACACCATCTGTTTGCTAGCTCACTGAAAACGATCACTTCACCTGACTGTCAACAAACTGGGAAGATATCTTGCTTCCTCTGCTGAGATACAGCAAGGCTTGAGGAGACCTTGTTATCTCTGGCAATGTAACTTCAGTCTATTCGAACTGTCTCCTGTGTGTCCCTGCACTGCTATATATATATATATGTATGTGCGTGTGTGTGTGTGTGTGTGTGTGTGTGTGTGTGCGCGTGTTCATGATGTTGTTGCTTAAGAGAGACACAGGCCCATTCTCCCTGGGGATTCTGGTGTCTAGATTTGATCCATGTTGTCGGTGGCGTCAGTGCAGCTCTCATTGTTTATCAAGAGAGTATAAGACAAAGAACAGCATGAGCCAGTGTACCCATTCAAAAGATGGGCAAGGAAGTCCGTACCAACTGTGCAGTGAATGCCATTATCTGTGGTGTGCATATTGAGAGGCACCAAGGGCATCAACAAGAACGTGTTGTGTGTTTTGCCATGCTGTGAGCTGCCTTTCAACACATTTCCAAGGGCAGCTTTGGAAATGCACTATAGGGGCTCGGAGATAGAACAAAATATTCTCAATAGGCCATGAGCTCATGTTCTTTTCTCAGCCATAAGAGAGAAACAAGGGGAGAGAGTAAAACTGCCACGACCTTTAAAATTCACAGAGGACAGGTGCTCCCCTCGGGGCTCTCAAGAGCGCTGCAGCCTGAGGGTAATATCATGCAATTCCAGTGTAGTTTAACTGTGTCAAGGGAGGCCTTGAGTGTGTCATTTCTGGTATTACTTCCAATGAACTTGAACAAAGAGGTCTTTTCAGTTACAAACAGACACGTTGAACAGACATTTTGCTCTAATCATACAGCCGTTAAGACTAGCGATGTTAGAGCCGCACCAGGTAACATGATATGAGTGTAACCATTTCTGGAGGATCTTGGGCTTTTGAAGTATCTTGTTTTTGTGCATGTAAACATCATGCTCCAAGTTCAAAGATGTGTATGAGCATTTATCTTTTTAGGTGGAGCACTAGCTGTTACATGAAACAGTTGTTTCTGAATTCTTCTGACTAACAACAGAAGCATAGCGACATGAAAGAAGTTGCAAAAACACTTGCAACTGTGCTGAGGAAGAAGAGCAACAAGTACAGGTTCACCTATCTCTTTAAAAAAGAACGTAATTCTTTTCAAACATAAGACATAAGATGGCCCTTTGGTTTGAATACATGACAAACCCAGCAGTCTGAATCCATGTGTTAGAGTCAAGTGTACCCTGAAGTATTAACTGCATATAATCTTTTATGCATGTCTTGGAGCTTATAAAAAAACACTATATGGGCATGTTATTTTTTTATTTAGATTGTGCCTTTTAGCAGCCACTGAAGTGGGAGTAACCCATGGGGAACATGTTTCCTGTTTTCACAAATACTAATAAAAGAAATGCTAAATGAGAGATTGTATGAAGTTAACGTTGTTTAATATGCAGTTATGATCCATTTCACCCCTCAGCACAGACTGAGATGACTAAATATGAGCAGACTAACAAAACTTAGAGCTTAACAGGTTATTTTTGTCACTTTGGGAATGCAGCCACTGGATTCATAGCATTCTTTAGAACAGTATAGTCACACCTGCAGGTTATACTTCTTAAATCAACAGCATAAAATGCCTGCAACATATTTCTGTTTTGTTGTCATTATATAACTTGAATAAATCTGCAGAGCACATTTTACTGTGAATGAGCCTGTAATATAGAAATATTATTGGGGTTGCTGGTTCTGGGTTCTGTTGAAGCACTCTGTCTCTTCTACTCAATTTCAGAAAACATTGGCGTATTATTGTTTTTTACCAGCATTTAATATATGTGACATTTGGCTGACAAAGTGATGGATAGCAATAAAAAGTAGAACGAGTCCTTTTTTATGTTAGTGCCAATCACTTATATTGTAACTCAGCAGTTGTTTCCTCCTTGCACAAGAGGTTGTTAGCTGCCATTCATTCTAGTACAATATGAGAAGCAGCTTCCATAAAATAAGATGATTCATTGCAGGAAACATCAGGCAGTAATTTCATTTAGACAAAGTTTCTGTTGCGATACTTTTTCAGTTGAAAACTTGAAACTTGTGTTTGGAGTCATTTGTCTTTCTAATATCAACTTTGATAACCCATGTGTGTATTTTTGACCAAAATATGATACATATTGCAAGTGCAAGTAAAGAAGAAATAGCATCTTGGAGATCTAAACATTAAGGACTGCTTACCATGAATCCAATCCAACGCTGGGCATGCAGCACAGGTCACCATGGACAGACATGGACAAGGCTAACACAGAGACAGACAACCATCCGCGCTCACACCATCAGTTTCGAATCACCAAATAACCTACTGCTAAACAGGAAAACGGAACACCCGTGGAAAGCTCACACAGGGACAAGGAGTACATGCAAACCTCACACAGAAGAGGCCCCACTCACAGAGGTGGGAAGTAACGTTCATTAGTGTACTTAAATAAAATGTTCAGGTATCTGTACTTTTCTTGGGGATTTATTTTTCTGACAACTTTTTACTTTTACTAGCTGCATTTTTAAAGCCTACTTTAACATTAAGCTAGTGCTATAGAATAGGAGCGAGCATAAAAGAAGTAACATTTAACCGTCAGCTCAAATGCTATATTTCTATTAGTTCAACAAATAACAGCAAACAACCAAACTGTTTGTGTGTATTTTATTGCAGCTGTTAAATCCAGCTGCTGTATTTCCATGGAGAGAAAAACTTAGCTGCCATACTGCTGTGAGTTTACAGTTCCGCTGTGTTCGACTGGTGCACTGGACAGTTACTGTGGTTCTTATGGTGAGCGTTTGGTTACATTGAATGTAGTAGACTAATTTGCATTTATTTGTGATGATGCTTAGATGCTAATTCACTGAATTACCAACTGTATACAGTCTAGTATAAAGGTAATATACAATATACTGTTAGTGTAGGAAATGGAAACCAGCCAAGATAGCTCATGAAACATCTGCTTACATGTTGTTGAACTGAGCTGCATAAATCCACAAACAGCAGTGGGTCGCCTGATCACAGCTTCTGCACAGAGATAATCTACCGGAGCTCACACATCACAGCTATATATTTCAAATAGCTGCAAAACACCATCACCAGAATGTAACAGTATATCAAAGAACATTAAAGTATGGAAAAACACTAGACTTTTGGATGGTGGCTGGATTTTCTTTTATCCTCTGTTAAGGTGGTTCCACCTTGGTCCTTTTTTAATTTCATTTCATTTATTTTATTTTTTCTTTACATCAGGCGTATTAGTAGTAAAGTTTAACTGGGCAACTAGTAGTCAATTGAGAGATGGAGAACCCATAGCAGACAGTAAATCAGTAATGTAAGAAGTCTGTGCTGACAGGGGTAATAAAGTTACCCCAGTAAACAAGTTTGCAGGTGTGACCTATGCACATGTGTGTTTGCTTCCCTAGAAGAAGAGAAAGAAGGGGCAATCCAGTGTCTTGACAGCTGTGTTAATTTTCCCTACAAATTTAGATGTAGTTTTAGTCTTAGAGTTTTGACTTAAATGTCAGTTAGTTTTAATCTTAATCTAAGTAATTCTTTCATTCCTAGATTAAAGGCGACTAAATCTAAAGACTAAAATAGAATGTGTACAAGTTTGTCATGTTTTTACCTGTGAGAGTTGCTACAGACACTTTACATCAAAAACGTTCAAAACTGACATAAAAAATGTGGCTTCCTCTCAAGCACTGACCTATTGTTGCATTTTGATGAGAAACGGGGAGCATGGGAGCTGGCTATACCATTTCCCCCCAAAAAAGCTGTACCATTTACCAGGGGCAGATCAAATCTAACCTTACTGCAAAACTTTGTTACTTCTGATTAGATCTCATCTCTCCAGAATATCTTCATCTCATTTTTATTGGCTGACAAAAGTTGTTATTTTTGTCATTGTGCGTTAGGTTTTGTTTTGTTATCATCAGAAAAAAAAGATGTTGACAAAAACATGACGAAAATTATTGGTCAGCTCACACGTTGCATTTTGAAATTTTGCGGCACATACATAAAAACAATAATACTGTAAATGCAAACTGAGTATGAATGGCATGAACTATCATTCAAAGGGGAAACTATTTGATATATGTAAGTTACTGCTAAAATAACAGATATCAGTTATTTTTTTTAAGAATTTATTCACTAATCTACATGTCTTATGAAGAGAGCTAACCTACTTGTATGTTGACTGTTATATTACTTTGACAAATGATGTGATTCAAACGTTATTGGAAGTACCTGTAATATAGGCATTATTAATCACTTGCAGTAATGTGAGTGTATATCTAAATTCATTTTGTTTATACCTGAGTGTTCTTCATTTGTCAGTGAGGTCAACCTGCCTTGTATTTTAGCCAAGCTTTGGATATCTAAAAGCAATTACGCTGCGCAGCGAAGACAAAGAGAATGTATGGTGATGGTCAACATTTACAGCATTAACGCTGCCCCCACATCTCATCATTATCCCAGAACAATCTAAGGCTCAATAAAATGCAAATTAAAATCTCTGCAGTTCTCTCTTTGGAAGATTTATACATTAAAGTGCAGCAATAAAAGGAATCTGCTGAGGTTTAAGGTCATGTTGAAAGAGTGTAGAGTAATGGAATATAGAATGAGCAGGATCGCTGATTAAATTAGCTGGGCACTATACTGTGTGGTATCAGGTGTTTTAATCAGCTTAGAGGGCTATGTGTGACTGTGATTTACACAGTTCACATATGTATGATTTACTGCTGTACCGAGCTCATCTTTACTCATTAGAGAGAGATTTTCGTTCCTTTCTGCACATTTCTCTAAAAGAAACAAGGGAAGTGCTGACTGCTTTTGGAAAGCAATCATTTTCCAGAGAGCTCGTTTAACAAGCATAAAAATAGGAAATTGTTTTTATAATATCACTAATCTCCTCTAGTGAGCCAACTTTTTAAAAACGTATCTTTGATCCACCTTCAAAACCTTTTGCAACTGCGCACCTCTCTCCCCCCTACCCTGGCCTTTGAGGAGCAATGCTTTCTTACTCTCGCATTTAATCCAATTCATTACTGTGGGCCCCCCTTGGTACACTCAGCTGTCAGGGGAGACAAAAGCCCCCTGCCAAATATGGATGCGTTTTTGTTCCCTTGGATTTGTGCTGCCCTCCCCTGGGGATATTGCACCCCCATTTCCACACTGCACACATACAAAGATACACTCACAGCCCCCTCCACCATCACCCCTCTTTCAGGACGGGTGAAAAAATACCTGCGGCTGTTCATTGTGTCACCTTTTCCATGGATGGAAATGGCATTCAGGAAGGATGGAACTGAGCACAGTCACAGTGGAGAGCATATTCTTCTGGGGGTCATGTTAATTGAATGTAGAAAAAAATCCACTATGCTCAGTTGAGAGTAGAGATCTACAGGGAAGATATTAACTATTGGTCAATGATTATTGGATGCAGTTGAGTATGGAGGCTGTCTATTATGCTGGCAGAATGTTTTTTAATTTTTCATATTTAATTTTGTAAATGTCTGATTTTGTGTGTGAGACTTGCACAGCTTCATACACAGACATTTTGAAATAATGCTAATAATAAGTATTACTTTAAAATGTTTGGATATTCAAAGCCAATCCCATTTACTGAAAAATATATTTATTTATACTGTTCCGTATTTGCTTTACCCAGTACCTTTTGAAAGAAGAATAACTGCATTGTATTATGTTAACTAGCATACATTCACGTCACCTGTTTTCATTGTTTTATGCTGTTTAAACATGAACAAAAACGTTCATTTACGGGTGCATACTTTTATTTTTCCTTGTAGCACTTCAGATGCATTAATGTTCAAGAAATATGTATGTGTAATACTGCAGCCTACATAGCCCTGCCACCTCTTTTCACTCTGTGGAAAGCCCCTTTGCAATGAATGTTTAGCTGCCCCAGTCAATATAAGGCTAAAACACATACTGTAACAGAGTCTATATAGGCATAGCCCTCTAAGAGCTGTCAGCTAGGAACAAAACCCTGAAGTTCAACTGTATAGGTTGAACCAAAATTGGACTAACAATGTAATCACAATGAGGAGGTACTCCTGCAGATGTAACTATGCTACACAATGAACAATGTTTATGTGTGATCCTACCATTTCTGTAATTTGGTGCATTGTGACCATGTATCTTTGATGTGCATCAGCAGTAAAGACTAAAAAATGGCAATTTACCGATTGCATAATAGTACAAAAGGCAGCAAGAAAAGACAGTAGGCTGACATTTAAAGCTGTTTTACAGAATTAGATTTAGCAGAAGAAACATTTTAAAAATGGTGGACCTCAAACTGCTGCTCATCCTTTGTTTGAGTGTCTTAACTGCTAGACTTGTTGTTTTACATTTTGAGAAGGAGAAACAAACAATAAGCTTTACTGTTGGTAAGTTTTATTACATATATTAATATGTAAGATATTCAAAATAAGATATATACAAAATCTAATTAAAAAAACCCTGCATATCTTATATACTCTATATCAGGACTCTACATCTATCTGTAATTACAAATTATTTGTTTAAATATTCACATCATTACATAGAATACTACTGTGAGTGTCAATTACTTACAGAGTACTGAATGAGCAAACAAGTTGGGGATTTTGAACAGAGCTCATGAAGCTGTCTCTGATGGAGTTGTTTGTTAGAGAGCTTGTGTTTACCTTTTAGGTTTTGATTAATCTCTTTCTCTGTTACAAAAGAGGCAGCATCTGAGACGACGGTTTTTAATTTTCGTACACCGTGAGAGTTATGTTGTGCATCGAAATGGAGTACTTTAGTACTTTGTGATTTGATGTTGCCTAGTGAAGTTTTTTGCATGCAGATAAACAAATACCTTTTCAAAAATGCAACACAAAAGCAGCACCTGGATCCCTTTCTAGTTTTCTTAATGAAACTCCCTCTAAAAGCAACACATCATTTGTCCACAAGAGTCTCTTCAACAATTTGCTGTCAGTCATGGCCCTTGAGTTAGTTCTCTGCTGCTGCTCTGCTACCAATTACCTAGCATGAGTGATAGGCGGTAGTGTGGAGGGCTTGGGCATACACCAGGGTCACTAAGGCTAGGTCTCAATTAACACACTACATATGGGATCTGCCATGGCCCTTATCTCGTATTTATAGCATAACACAGAGACAAACAGAGAGCACTGTCAAGAAGCAAGACCCACAGGGTCAGCTGGTGTTGCTGCTTTATATTTGCAGCTGCTGCCCGGGGATGAAAAAGAAAAAGGAAACTTGACAGAAAAGTTTAAATTGAAAATGAAGCTTTTACAGCATGCACCTGCAGTTCAGTTTCTTTCTGTGTACAGCAGCCGCACAAACAGGTGACTTTCTTGACACAGAAAATATGTTCTTTCAATATCCTTGTGCTTGTGTTTTCAACTTCATCTTTCATCTAATAAAGAACTTCAGCTATATCAGATTATCCTTTTTTCTATACTATACCTAGTTACATAATATACAGAGTTAAATGTATGTAACTCTACGTAGCATGCAGCATTTTGATTTACTTATAGTAAACAACAGATGTGTAGGCTGATATTAAACTAAATATGGCAATGTCTCCCCCTGAATAATCTTCCTCCTGCACACGAGCTTCAACGTAATGAACTTCAACATATTAAAAATTGCAATCCGTGTGCTAATGGCCATGGCATTTTTGTCTCGCTTCATTATGGAGATTTAATGCAGACAGCAGAGCTTTCAAATCACTTTTCATGACAACCAAAATGCAATCAAAGCTTGCATTAAGACCTTCATTAGGTGAGTCTTAAGACATTGTGGGATACAATTTGCATCTTAAATATAAGCAGTAACAGCTAAAAACACACAGCATGCATGCAGATTTGGTATAATTATAATAGATTCTGTCTCACGGAATGTCCACATATTTTAATGGTCGCTGGATTTGACAAGAAGAGCTACATATCTACATAGCAATGCGAACAGTATGAAAAACAAGGTCAAGCCCTATATTTCACTATGCAGTGATGCACTGATCCTAAATACATTGTGAATAATAAACAGAGTGCTTTACAATGAGTGTTTGATAGGAATCACACAGCTCAAGCACATTTTCACAATTTCCTTTCAAGAATTACCAAAGAACAACACATGACAGCTTCATGTGCTGAATGGCCAGTGCGCATTAGCACATAATGTCAAAAAGCAGTGACATTTACAGAAAGGAAAACAGAGACAATGACTCTCTTTTATATGCTAACAGTCTCCTGCAGCTTGCTGCACTCTTCCTAGACATTTTCACCTCTCTGCAGTCCTTAGCTGAAGGATCATAAAAATATTGCTTCTATAGTCATCATCTAAATATTTAACTATTACCTGACAATGATGAGTGGTGGAATTTTTTAGAATCATTCTTTCGTAAAGGTAACAATAAAACATTATGAAAACACCTCACTACACATAAAATCAAAAGTAAAAGTTCTTGTTCTGCAGAAAGATATTCACAATTGGTGTTTTATGGATTAATATTACTGTTGCTGATGTTTAAGGTTGAGCTCATTTACTTTATATTCTGGTTAATCTACAATAATACATCATGTTCTATAAAATATGTTTGTAGTGTGGCTGTCCTGTGGATATATGTTATCTCTAAAAGCTGTTAACCAGCCCAGAAGCACAAGCCTACAGCCTCTTTTAAAAATGTATATTAAAAACACATATAAATATGAAAGTGGCATATTAGGAGAACAGCTGGTTACATTGCCTACCACGCTGGTCTTTCATAGGTGTCTTATCAGACGACGAATTTATCCACAATGCCCATGGACAACCAACCAGAAAAAAGCTCATGGCCTCTAAGCTTCACAAAAATAAAAGAATTTGACAAGCTAAAGTCATTGTTATATTTGATCTTAAAGGAGAGCAATTCTGTTTACTTTGGTATGAATTAATTGCTATCAATTTCTAGAATTTACTAGCCAAGCACTGTTTGTCTTGCTTGCCTTGACAGAACACCACTCGCAGAAAGCTTATAGGATATGTGAAGGATATGTGAAAAGTCCAGTCTCTCTCCCTCTTTGGCATACATGCATTTAGTCAAGACATCATCACATTTTAACACACTATATACCCTTTAGGGCCTTTTTCAGTCTCAGACCAAACATGACATTGACTGTATTAGTTAATGAGCATGGACACAAATTGCCCCCTTTCTTTTATGACAAATTGAAGCTGTGCATTTCATTGGAGGTATTTTTCATACATGTTTTGAGCCATATATAAAAGGTTGCTAACATTTTCACAGAAAATGACCTACTGAAACATTTCGTAATCACTGTACTTTAACCAAGTCTATGATCTTTCCAAAAACAAGTTATTGTATCTATTATAACTAAATAGTAAATGACAACCAAAGTAAACCTCAAGTGTGCAGAGTGACCTTGTGTGAGATTCATATTGTAGTCTAATGATATGGCAAGTTTAACTTACCGTAACTTATAGCACTGCCACCTCCTCCTGCTTCCACATGTGGCATTTGCTGGCCAGGCAAATTGTAAGCTATGTCATTTATGTCCATGACCATTAATGAAAAGATGATACATGACATGATTCGTGATTCCTTTTAGTTTTGAGTTTTGCTCTTTATTTCTTTTGAGAATTAGGTTGTGTGTATTGTTCATATTCCTGTGCTTTATTTATTTCACCTCCTCTCTGTTTGTATGAGTCTTTTTAGGTTCTAGGTTATTCTTTGTTATTTTTGCTCTCTGTGTGCCTGGCTTACTTCATAGAGTTGTTGCTCTAACTTAGTGTTGTATGTTTAGAAGTTTTCAAGTCTTGTTTATTTCTCTTTGACTTCTTTTTTTCTACCTTAGTTCTCTTTTGCTTTTCTTTATACACTGAGTTTTCAATTCTTGTTGGTTTTAGTTATGGATGCGTCTTTCTGTATCTTCTCATCTCTGGCTTCATGTGCAATGCGAGTCTCCTGTGTCACATTCAGTATGTTTTCTTGTTGCTGTTGTTAAGTGTCTGTATTCCTGTCTGTGTCTGTTTCCTTTAGTTACTTCCTGTATTTTACTTTAAAATGTTAAATTTTCTTTCATTTTATTTTCACTTCCTGTGCCTGCTCTCCCTGATTTTCTGATTGTTTTCAGCTGTTCTCATTACTCACCTGTTTTCTCTTAGCCCATGTGCCAGTATATAAATAGCACCAGTCCTCTTTTTTCTTCTTTGTCATGTTGTACTTTTGTAGTCTGCTTACTTGTTTCCTGCTTACTCCCTTAGTGACTTCCTTGTATCCCTAGTGTTCCTGGTAATCCTTGTGATCCGCATTCAGCTGTTTGGTCTGCATTTTTTCACTCTCCAAAATATACCACTGTATCCTATCTTCAATGACTGCATTTTGACAAAAGTTTCCAATACATTCTTTTTAATATATCACAGCTTTAGGGATCTCAGTTTTTGTATGTTATGGGTACGTTTACCCACACAGTTAGTAAAACAATGATCTATGCATGCTGAAGACATTCAAAACAATTCATATTAATTCTGGTAAATTTACATTTGGGGATTTATGACAAACAACAGCTAGGTCATTTAGTTTTTTCATCAAGATACAGGTACAGGAGAAACAGTCAATATTAAGGTCTTCAATAAAATATATCTCTCTGTCAGTATCAGTTACTGAGTGTAGCATTGTTCATATGGCCTCAAGGTACAGTATATTAAAACTTGGAGATCTATAACATCAGAACAATAAAATAGGTTTCAGATAAGGTAAATGGACTGCAATACTTCCATCCCTTCCATCACTTAGGTGTACCTTCTTATTTTGACTGGTATATGATCTTGAACATAAAACACTACACTTCCACCACATTTATTTCTAACCTGTCTGTAATATACTATACCCTTGTATTGCAATCTCAGTATCATCCATAGCGCTGTGATTCAAAAAGATAAATAATATGTAAAGTAATTTCCAAACAGCACAGATTTAATCATTGGCCTTAAAACTACCAAGGGTTTTCTTTGGTCATAAAATGAGCTAAATTCACCTTAATTACAGTGTAATAATTTGGCTTCTCAGGTAAAAGCCAAACTCTTTTCTTCCTCAGTTGTCCTTATTTATGTACACAGTGGCATTTTTTAGATGTCCTCTCACTTTTCTCATGGATTTGATTAGTTTCTTATCCTTGATTGGTTGCTTCAGTATGATTCTTCAGGCTCTTTCTAAGTCTTTTCTAAATTTTCCCAAAGGGCTGATGATACTTTTAAAATATACGCTATGATATACACAGTTGTTACATTGCTTAATTGCCTTTTGGGAAACATGACAACACTCCTGTCAAGTTAGAAGTGTGGCTCATCAGTAACAGGGTATAAAAGGCTACTGACAACAAGTTAGCAGTTGGTGTTAGTATAGGTCACAGATGCCCCATAGACCTACCATGTTGATCTCTGTAAATAAATGTCTGATAAATAAAAATAACAAAAGCCGGTCTGCACCTGTCTCTGCCTGCAATGATTGTAACCTAACTACTCAATGGTCATTTGTCAGAAACTCCCAAATATCTTATTTTTGGTGTATCCTGAAATCTTTAAATCATGCTCAGAGCCCCAAGGACACATTTACCCAAACCCTCTGGAGAGGACAAAGGAGAAAACAGGTGAGAGATTGCCAAAGCATAAATCCACTTGTACTAAAATCAGCACCCTTATTCACAATTATTGCACAAATACATTTAACCACACTTTTTTCCCCCAACCACATGGTATTAAGTTACATTTGTAGCTAATATTGTCGTTTTATCTTACATCTGTCCACCATATACTACTCACGCAGCCAGAACACAGAATCATACAAATTACTGAAATGCTCAATAAGTGTGCCTTTCTCTTGTTTTGTATATATCCCCCTTGATTGTATATATTTCTCATGTTTGTTATTTATTCCTGCTGTCTTGCTATTTATATTTTATTCCTGCACAGTTGGTGTGAAGCATCTAGAATTTCATTGTACATGTACAGCGACAATAAAGAGCTATTCTATTCTATTCTGTTCTATTCTGCTACCCTTACTTACTTATTGAGTTTTGAGTTTAAGATCTGCCAATTTATAGTTTGTAATGTTAAAACAGTTTTTTTCTAAAGTGCAGATTACCAACTAAAGTGTGAATAGGCTGAGAAAAGTGTTCACTGTTACTTAAAACAAAATACAATTTACTCTGAACCAGTAACAAACCATTTCTTTGTTGCATTGCACCGTGATGACCTTCTGTCTACCTGAACACAAAGGAAAGGAAAAAGAGGAGGAAAGGTATTCAGTTTTAAACTGGCTCTGACAGATCTCTTTTCAGAAAGAAGGAAAAGCACTTGCCTGATGAAATGCTGCAAGAGAGAACAGAGCAAAGTGTGTATACGTTTTTATGTTTTAGTTAAAATTGTGTTTTACAAAACATAAAAACTCAGCAAGAGGGGGAAAAAAAAAATGACACTCTTATTTTTCTTAAACAACGCCATAGGAAGTGGAAATAACACAACAGAATCTCCCACTTTCTCTTTATCCTGCCAAAATGCAGCCTAAGAGATTTGATGCATTTAGAGTTGAAAATTTTCACAGAATCATAGAAGTGCTATTGAGGATGCTGTACCTCTGAAGTATAATAGCTACGGATAGCTTTAATGGCACAAAATGCACCACTATGCAATTACGCAGCAAGTGATATACAGACCTGTCAGGAAAATATCCCAAATCAGGTCAGTTTTGCACTCAAGGCAAATGGACAGCTCTGGCCTAGACAAATTTAATCAGTGTCTGATTTACAACCTGTAACCACTTAATGTCCCAGCGCCACATTCACATCATATAGCCATTTGTTTTTCTATCAGACAACTACAATAAATCTATTGAGAGAAGAGGATGGGGATGCATTTCATTCTTTTCCTTTCTGCTCTCAGGTCAAAAAGACAGAAAGAGAGAGCACAGCCTGACATACAGCATCATGATGTGGTGGTCTAAGGACTATTTTTTTTTTTTTTTTTTTAACATTTGATAACTGGCAGTTACCTTGTCTTTGAACATTGGCAGCTAATTTACAGGTAGTGGAATTACAAACTACATAATACATTACCAAAAAAACTGAAATGTCAAATGATGGATTCTAGTCTTTGTAGCAGTGTCCAAAGGTAATAATCAATTTATTAGCTTCTCTTTTTGTTTTACTAACTATAGATGTCATATTTTATCTTACTGGTTAACTTGTGTGTAGCCAGGGGGGGAAGGACACTGCAGTTTTTAATCACACCCCAGATGGCACTGCTACTTTTGGGATACCCCCGTGAGGAACAGTGTAGAGAGAGCACAACATTATTTTGGTATGAGATTAACATGTGCCTTTCAGGGTCCCAGCCTCTCACCCTATGGTAGCTGGAATCGACTTCAGCGTCCGACACATCCCTGATAAACATAAGCAGAAGAGAATGGATAGATCGACGGATGGATTAACTTCATGTGATGTTTCTGAGAATCATGGTTAAATATCCTTTCAAACTGTCGTTTTCAACCAATAAACATTTAGAAAGCTGAATTTGTGCACAGTCTAAGGTTATATTAATGAATGCGACTATATTTGAGTGCTCTACTGCTTACACATATGGAGCTCAAGCTGTTTCTGATGTGTGGTGACTCTTCTCCACTGAGTCAAAAAAGCAACCCTTGAATTTGAATTTCATTTGATAGAAAAAACAAAGTCAAAGGGAGACAAATGTGGCGCCAACCTGCAGAACAGATAGTGAGCAATGATTGTTAGTGCAACAAAGATACTCCTGCCCTGAATGCATTGAGAGCAGGTGCAGGATAGCATAACTGTATGCTCATTTGTACTGAATTCCTCAAACCCTTCAAAATGTTACAGTATAGAGTTTATTAATGACAGACATAATCTTTGGATCACATTTATGGAGTAAAAATATGTCATAAATGTGAATGTCCAAACTTGAGACAACCATGCTGTTGGTAATATGATGAGCAGCCTTTAGGTTCTTCCACTAAAACTGCTTTAGTCTGGAGACCCAGCTCAGTTTGGCACAAAAGCAGAGGTTTGCTCTCTGAGGTTTTAGGTCGGTTGTGAAATGCCAGTGGTTTAGAACTGGACATCCAGAGAGTCATTCAAATATAGCTGTAGTACTGGAATTATTACAAGGCAACACAGCCATAAGGGGGATGGCAACCAAATTTCAGCTCACACCTTGTAAACTTTAAAAAGGTACTATCCTAGCCAAAAGTAAATTTCAGCAGAACAGCATGCTGTTTTTTAAATTTCAGTTTTGCACTAAAATTTGTATTTTGTAATTCTAAACAGAGCCATCTTAACCTATTGATGGTTTACTGTCATCAGTCTAAGCTAATGACAGTGACCAATGACCTGTAGCCTTAAATTAACTGAAAAGAGAACGTCATTTGTTCACTGATCCAACCTTCAGCAGTAAGGTATCTCCTTAAGCTTTGATTACTACAATAACAAAAGTAATTATTTTTTGTGGTTAGTAATTGTTTGAACAATGTGCAAAAACTGTGATTAAATGTTGAAAAGAAGATACAAATTGTGTTCTTGTGAATCCTGCATTATTTGCCAAATCACAGATCACACTGCAGCTTATATTCACAAGTAGGGCCACATCAAGCCAGCATTAACGCGCTCACAGAGACACACACACACCTGGAATCACATCAGTAAACAAAGACCTGGAGGAGAGCCAGCAGCTCCATTGTTTGAGATTTGATCATCTCTGCTACTGCCGCTGTGACCCAAACCCATTCCGTGTCCTAATGAAAAGTCCATTTGGATGGCAAGTAATGTTGCCTCCTCCTCTTATGTGGTCTTATAAAATGAGGTTCTGCACAAGGGGATTGAGAAACACTTGTCCTCTATTTTCAAATAAAATGAAAAAGACCAAAGCGATGCATCAGATTAGACATTCACTGCAGCCATTAGCAGCTGTATGCAGGGGAATCTCAACAGAAACTACTGGAGCAAATGGGTTAGACAGTATTAAAAAAAAATAAATCCAGGTCTCTGGAAGTGAGTTTATTGCATTAGGGATCCACAGAAATAGCCTCAATTCAGGTGTGCCGATCAGAGAAAAATAATAATACAATTTAAATTTGATATTATGGTGTGGCACTACCAAATATCTTTAAAACATGCCTTAGATCACATGGTGCTCTTTCTGCTTCAAGGCTTAATATATCTATGGCTACTACAACAGTAATAGACTCATGGGAAATAAACTCAGCAGGTCCATAACCGTTTCTGCTTCACCCATGGCAGTTTGTTGGAATTACTCTCCATTTTGAAATAGGGTCATTATAGGCTGGTTTTTTGTGGGGCTTGATGGAACATCTGTGGCTTACGTGAGGGTTTTTTTTTTTTTTTTTTACCATTTGCCAGATTTAAAGAATTTAACATTCATTTAATTTGATGATGGCTCATTCTGACTGAATTGCTATTTTAAGATAAAACAGACCTTAAGCTTATTGAAACATATACTAATGATCATTTCTGGCAACATTCACAGGTTTTTAGCTGGTAGTGTCACTTTCAGGATGCTAATGGCAGCAATTTTCTCACATGAACTCTGGACAATGTTAAGAGAATCATTCACTCGCTGTGAATTCGCTGGATAATTGCCTTGGCTATTCTCACATGGGGGTAATCAGACATCACACCGATTCTGAATTAAGGATCTGGCAGGTTAAAAGTAGCTTAATGTCTGATCCAACTGCTGAGTAGTGCCTTTAACAGTTCAGGGCTGCAGTGTGTGCATGAAAGCAGCTTCAGGCTGTCCTTTAATCTGTCCTTTAGGCCCATGCTAAAATACTATAAATAAGACTGCATTTTTTTCATCATGTTCCAAGGAAGATTATTCCTAATGAGTTTGTTAATTCCCAGATTTCTGACTAATATCACCATGAGGCTGGCAGTTTTTCCTTTTTTGAAAGAAGAGATAAAACAAACAAAACAGTGAAAACCAGTCTGTTTTCAGCTGATCTCCTACAATACAATTAAACTCACATTGTTAAGCATTGGAGTGTGGAACAAAAATCCAGTTGTAAATTGCACACATGTTTAAAACAGAGTTTGTAATTCTGTCTTCGTGGTTCAGCACTAACTGACCTCCAGTGCTACAGCATTGGTTTATTCAGTTAGCCAAGGCAAATAACAGTGAAACAATCATAGCAGATTTCACTAATGCAAACAATGTGTGGGTTTAAAAGTAGATCTACTAGAATGTTTTTTAAATTGATTATTACGCCCAGTATCAAAATGCTGTTTTAAGGTTAAATCATTATTTTAGTCTAAAAGAGTTGAGCAGATTTGTTTGCTATCACTATTTACTGATTAACTAATTCTTATAATTTTCTGTGAGTTCTAAGTGATGACTTTTTGATGTGAACTTTGATGTGTAGGATTTCTCTTTTCAGCTAATCACGTTTCTGTTTCATGAAGTATTTATTACAGCTTTTTGAAATTTGGATAAATTAAATGTAAATCCTGAAGCCTTGTGCCATTGTTTCAGGTTTGGTGTGGTTGTTGGCCTCGATCACATTGATTGGTTCTGTTTTTCATCACATCATTTTTAGGGTTACTCTTCATGTCTCATTTCCTTTTTTACAGTAAAGATTAGTTTTCTTTTGGCTCTTGTTTTGATTTTACTTCCTGCCTTTGTTCCTTTCATTCCTTCGTGATTGTCCAGCCTCACTAGTTTCACATGTGTTGGTTTATTTCCACCTGTTCTTTATTTATAAATGTAAACTTGTTCTAGATGAGGGAAAATCTTTTGGTGTTTCATTCTTTCAGTAAATATCTAGAGATTTGAAGAATCAATCCCAAGGTGCATTGAACCTGTCCTGGAGGCATGTAGTGGTCTAATACTCTAAGAGAATTCATCTTTTCCTTTAATTTGTCTTCCACAGAGTATGGAGTATGCACTGTCAGTTTTATATAATCCTCCTTTGAGAACTTTTTAGTGCCTATTCATCTCTCATTTCCCCAGTAACTTATAGATGAATGGATTCACATTTTTCCAGCCCACCTTTTTTGTGTGTATTTTTGTGCTGAAATCAATACACCCTCAGTGAGCTTTAAAAGGTTGATGATGCAGAAACACAATTGATCCATTAATAAAACTGTTGAGCTCAATCCATACTGAGCAAGAGAGTGAACACTGGCCTACTACATGCATTCAAGGATGCGTGCGCACACAAACACACACACACACACACTATAGTCACACAAATTATTTCTTGACCCTGGTGGGCCAAGCAAATGCTTGAATAATACATAAAAGGTCAATGATAATGAGATGTCCCGCCAATGTACACTTATTGAACTAATTGCACTTGTTCCATCTCTTCACCAAGAGTATTCCCCATCCACCTCCCTCATCGACCTTCTCTTAATGTCCCATCTCTTCCTTTCTTTTTCCTTTATAGGCTGAGCCACACAAAAATAGCTGGCCAAAAGCTTCTCGTGTCTTATTCTGATTATATGCTTTTATAATAGTTCATATTCTATAAATGGCATAACAGCGTGAAGACTACCAAAGCAAACTACTAAACATACACAGAAACAAAGCAGTTTTGTCAATTTAAAATCTCCTAATGTAGGCTTATACTAGTGCCAACCTTTACAATATATGCAACTACACTGTTAAAAAAAAACAAATCCTAAAAAAAGAACAGTAATATTCAGGCAGCTGGGGCGCCAAAATACTACCGTAAAATAACAGAAAATAACTTTCTCATAAAAATACGGTTATTTTCAGTAATGAAAATAGAGTTTGTTGCACTAATTTTACATGGGATTCTGCCTTTACCAAGTGCTTTTACACATTAAATTAGGAACATTTTAACGTGATTAAACAATGAAATTACCTATAAACAAGGTCAATGAATGTGGCAATATGAATCATAATACGTAAATGTACAGAAATATACAGTTAACAGTTGGTTTAAATAATAATGGATTGCATGCCCTGGGACAGACTGACAGAGGCAAGGCTGCCACATCGCACCATCGGCCCCTCTGGCCATCACCAGTAGGCGGTAGGTGAAGAGTCTTGACCAAGGACACAACAACCGAGAGTGTCCGAGCCGGGGCTCGAACCGGCAACCTTCTGATCACAAGACGAACTGCCAACTCTTGAGCCACGATCGCCCTAAATAGCAATGATAATAATACTTATGTGATGTAACACAAGCTTATAGGAATCATAAATTCCTATAAATTCCACAAAAATGTGTTTGCATCATCCCCTCGTTCAGATAAAGTGTTGATCACACGCTCACCAAAGCCTGATCGTGGTCAGCCTGAAGCCAGCGCTAAGCAACCATTTCTCTCTCGTGAGGTACGTGAATGCTTCTATTGCCACAAAAAGGGTCATGTCATTGCCTTGCACTAAAAAAAAATAAGACTACACCACCACAACCCAAGGGCGTGGGTTTGATTAAAAACATGTCGCCTCCCAGAAACCAAACATCTCAGAGTGAAATAGATCCTTGTTTCAAACCTTTTATCAGACAGGGTTGTGTTTCTTTAACAGGTGATACTGTTGATGACCAGTCTGTAACAATACGGAGAGACACGGGTGGTTCGCAGTCTATCATTTGAGAGGGTATTTTGCCTTTGTTGAGTCATCCTGTCAGTCAAGTGTTGTGGTCCAGGGTATCGGAATGACTTTTGTGTCTGCACCTTTGCACAATGTTCATATCACTTCCTCTGTTTTCAGTGGAGTTGGTAAGGTCGCTGTCCTCCCCTCGCTGCCCATAAAAGGGGTTGATTTCATCCTCGGGAATGATTTAGCAGGTGGAAAAGTGATGCCTGTACCTGAGATGCTGGATAAGCCTGAAACAGGCTTAGAAGTTAAACAGCAAGAGTATGCTAACATTTTTCCTGCTTGTGTGGTAACTAGATCTCAATCCAAGAAAACTGACTTTGATTTGTCTGACTCTTTCCTCGTTATGAAAGAAGCACCTGATAGTGTTAGACCAGAAGCTATGCTTAAAGATGAGTCTAGAAAGATGTTTTCTCTTCCTCATGCAGACATAAAACTGCCCTCTTCTAGAGAGGAATTTATTGTTGCACAGCATGAAGATGACTCTCTTCTGAAATGCCGTTCTTCTGTACTTACCCAGGAGGAAGCTAAGGTAAAGAAGGTGGCGTACATTGTTGATGAAGGCCTCCTTCTACGTCACTGGGCCTCCTTCTACGTCGCTGGGCTGGTGGAAACTTAGATCCATACTTAAATACAAGGCAGTAACATTGTACCAAGCACCAGAGTTGTCTATACCTCCGGAAAATAGATCCCGGACGAGCCCCCACTTGTGTTACATCTCCTCGAGGGCAGGAGGGAATAACACAACAACTCCGGAAACTCGGTACAGGTGTTAAGAAACAGGTTTAATGGCAGGGCTCTCACAAAATAAATAACCCAAATTCAAACAACAAATGTGGGGGAGAAAGGGACAGTTAGGTTATGCCAAAAAAACCCATCAAAACAACAAAACCAAAACATAGCTGAGCTATTATCCTAGAAAACAAAAACAGAAAGACCCTAAACCTCAACTCAAAACAAGCTCAAAATTTCATGGGTGGCACCAACCTACTTACCTAGTGTTTCTAACAAAAAGACTCTACGTGAGTAAGTGTATGGGGTCCCCAAACTTACCTAGTCCACTTTTACTCCCACCACAACCATCAAACAAAAGAAACACAGCAGAGGAGCTTTACACATGAGCCAAACAATTCAAAGGAGGGAAGAGAGGCCGCACCCAGCCACAGGTGAGTCTCCTTATCAAGGTGTGCACTCCTGGTTTGTCCAATCAGGATTTCCCTCCTCTAATTAGTTGGACATCCCCAGATGGACATCAGCCTGCAGTCTGCGACCTAAGGGAATAGCAAACAAAAGGAGAGGGAAAGAAAACATGCAGCCTGCAGACACGTAACACATGTTATATACTTTTCCATAGCATTACATTTGAATTCAACAGTTCAATCTTTCAAATAACGGACAGATATTTGTGAAATTATGATACATTTCTGAATGTATTTTTACAATCTAAATATGCATATGTACAAAAAAATATAATTAAAAAACAAGTAAATTGTGTTTTACTATATTTACAGTGATGTCATGTTATTTTACATTTGACATGTAAAATCACAGTCTACTTGTGTAAATTTAATGATATTCTAGAAAAACAGTACAAAACTGTAAAATATACAGTAAGATACTTTGACATTACTATTTTTTGGAACAGTGTATAATGATGAATGAGAGTATTTATTTATACCAATCTGATGGTTACTTTTTTGGTGGTGAACATAGCTGTGCATCTTTCTGCTGTGTCTCTGAGAGGTTTAGTTTTAATATGTGCTTCGCAAACATCGACAGTGGTAAACATTGAAATCTTTAATGTATAAAGGTTATAATTAAGTTCATTAAAATGAGGAGGCGTTTTATTGTCTTTGTTTGGCAACTGACAGAAACTGTGGGGGAGGGGAGGGTGTTGACATACAACAAAGGCCCTCAGTGACAAACCAAGGGCATTGTGCTACATTATTCAGTTGCTGCTTAATTAGGCAATTTTCCAAGTAATTAGCAAGGCATTAAACAAGGTAACGTATATAGCTAGCAACCATCAAGGAGATAAGCTTGTTATTTTCAATACTGTGAGGCAGTTTGCTTTCTACCAAATACTGATATTGTAAAACATTGATTTTCTCCCACCTTAATGTATAAAATCCAGATTTTCATTAACTGCAGTAACATTTGCATTTATACAGATTCACAATGTAGTCAAAACAGGTGAGATGATATGTTGACAAAATGCTGTCTGTTTTATATTTCTAAAGAAGAAATATTGCCATCATTTTGGTGAAAATGTCTGATGACATCTTCCCTCGACAAATTTGAATTACAAGCAAGAGATGGACAATGTGTGTTGCTTTTCACTAAGAAAAAAATAAAATCCCAAGCGTAGGAGGTCTTTCAACAGACAAAGTGCATTCTGAGAGGCTTCAGTCCTCTTAAGACACCACACAGTGGGAGGTCTATTTTCTCTCAATCTTCCCTCTCACCACAGGGAAGGTTGAATTCATATGTGTGTGTGCAGTGTATGTGTGTAGGTTAAAGTCTGGGCCAAAGGCGGGTGGCAGAGTCACTTCACATTATCAGATCCCTCTACAGATTATAAGAGAGAACTCAAGTGTTTCCATTCTTCAATCGCTGACACTTATCGAAATGATAGGAAGTAAAGGAACAGGTCACACAGAACTCCTCTTATTGTGGCTTCAATGATCCAGTGCCTACACCAGGTAAAATATTTATCTCAAAGCAAATCTTTCTTTTATTTATTCAGATGAACTTTAAATAAGTTGAAAAAAATGTGTAATAATGTAGTTCATTTTCAAAAGTAAAGTAACAAACCCTAAGACTGTTGTATTCTCTTATTGTAAACTCACTCTAATATCTCAAAAGAGCAGGACAGTCTAAATTTAAGCTTGTGTCACAGCACCATTTCACAACCCCAAGGTGAAGAGTGAGCAGGCTGGTGGTGGCCCGTGAGGCGGGATCACGAGCTATCACAGCGTACCAAATATAGAAGTCACTTGGTCTCAGGAGAGGCCATCAAGACACTCACTCTTCTTTTGCTCTGCCCACTCCAGTTGATGAACCAAGCACAGAGGGCAAAGCTTTTTTTCCCCTCACTGCCTGAGAGGAAACATGGTGTGAATTTAAAAAGCACCCATGTTGATGTTAAGATGAAAATAATCCCATGACCATATTGTAGATGTAGGTTATTTTGGTGCAGGTATAAACCAGCTTGGTTGTGAAATAGATGAGCTAGGCCTAATATTACATATATATAGATAACCTTTGTTTAAACTGACAACTCAAATCTTTGTTGTTATATTTTATCTAAAATATCATCTCCATTTTGCACATTTGCCTTTTGTTGTTCACAGTTAGCTGACAATGACCTGTGTGTATTGTGGCAAGTACGACTCCATCAGAGTAAAACACAGTAGCAGCCAAGCCAGTGCAAAAGATCAGCATAACATCCTCTGAGTAACTTTGACACTCACAGACACTGAACAAGTTTCTGTTTTGAATTTATCCTGGTAAATAGAAGGGCAGAAGTTCCCACCAGTGCAATGTGAAGTGTTTTGCTATGAAGGCTGGGCCTTTGTGCATAGAGCCTGAGGGCAGCAGAACATGACTCTTTTAGGGTTTGATTTATAATTGAAAGCTGTGTTTACATCCGCTCTCCAGCCACCACAGCACAGAGTGCAGTTCATAGCCTGGTGACAGAGGAGACCAGAAAACTGAACCCATTAAAAAGAGAATTTTAGGGGGGGAGTTGGAGGAAGGGGTGTAAGCTGGAGTGGTCATAGAGCCTGGTGTTTACATCTGGCTGTACATCACTATGTACACTAGTGTTACTCTGTAAGCGGGGCAAGGAAATGTTAAATCACTTCTGACAGCTGAGAAATTGACCGCTTCTTGGCTCTTATACTTGTCTTGTGGGAAGTTAGGAGGCTTTCTGTGCTGAGAAGGCGCTGGAAGCTAATAAGTGAGCCCTACACATTGTCTATTTTGTGTAGTTACATGCATAAACATGGCATTTGAGAACACACTGATATGACTGTAATGCTGCCAGTGTCTCAAAAATCCTTCCTAGTATGAAAAAGCCACTATCTCTTTGTGCCTTATGGGCTGTAATGGGAAAAAAAACAGCCAATGTGCAAATATCAACTTAAAAGACTAAAATGGAAAATACAAACGTAGGTTTGCAAATCCACCAATTTGTGACTCTATGGTATCTGCATAAGGCCTAAAAAGTGTTCATGAATTAGGAAGAAAACAAATTTCATTTGTTTGTTATTATTTACAGTGAAGAAAATATATATTTGATCCCTGCTGAATTTCTCAGTTTGTTCACTGACACAAAAATGAACACACTTTCATTTTATATAGTATATTCATTTTAATTGAGAACGACAAAATGTCAACCAAAACTTTAGAAAAAAAAACAGATAAAAAAGGTTATAAAGTGTAAAGTGTTGCATGCCATAGAAAGGCTGCGTGCCAAATTACAGTCAATCATTACAGAAATCCTGATCTCAACTTGTGTATAAACCGAATTTCTTCCTTTCCAACCTGTTCACCAGCAAAGACCAAAACAGCTGTGAAAGGATGTCAGGGTAAAGATTGTAGACCTGCACAAGGCTGGAATGGGTACAAGCCCGTCAGAAAGAAGCTTGGTGAGAAGGTTTCAACTCTTGGTGCGATTATTCGGAAATGGAAGAAATATAAAATGACCATCAATAACCCTCGGTCAACATATTGCCTTATGGGGTGAGGATGATCATGATAATCACAAGGTGCCCCTGCACAAGAAGGCACATATACCGGCCCATCCTAGGTTTGTCAGTGAACATCTAAATGATTCAGGGAAGGCTTGGGAGAAAGTGCTGTGGTCAAATAAAATCAAAATTGAGCTCTTTGGCATCAACTTGACCCGCTGTGTTTAGAGGAAGAGAAATGCTGAGTATGACCCAAAGAACACCATCCCCACAGTCAAGCATAGCAGGGGGAACATTGTGCTTTGGTGCTGTTTTTCTGCTAAGGGTACAGAATTAACTCACCACACTGAGTGGCCAATGAACAGCACATGTATTTAAAATCTTGGACAAGAACCTTCTTCCCTCAACCAGAGCACTAAATGTTGGGTAATGGATGGGTCTTCCAGCATGGCAATGACTCAAAACATACTGCTAAAGCTAAAAAGGAGTGACTAAAGAAGAAGCACATTAAGGTCATGGAGTGGCCTAACCAGTCTCCAGACCTCAGTCCTGTAGAAAATCTGTGGAGGAAGCTGAAGCTTCAAGTTGCCAAGCAGGAGCCAAGAAATCAAAAGGATTTAAAGAGTTTCTGTAATTATGACTGGGCCAAAATCCCCCCTAATATATGTGCAAAACCTGTTGACCAACTACAAGAAACATCTTACCATTGTGGCTGCCAACATGGGTTTCTCCATCAAGTACTGAGTCGTTCTGTAAGTTTGCTAATTTCTCTGGAAGTAAGGAAACTTACAAATTCAGCAGGGGATCATTTCCCCCCATTGTAAAACGCTGCCCTACATTTCTGGTAAATGTTGAGGAAGAAAACAAACGCTGTACCAGAGTTAGAAAACAGAATCCAAACAATATTTGGACACAAACTGAAAACTCCTTGACGAGAATATTTTTACTCACAACCTAAATGTTATTCGTTTCTGAATAAAATACTGCAAATTAGAGATCAATTATTCAGTGTAAATAATAATTGTGGACAATCATTTTCTCAGCGTAGGTGTCAACTTTTATCCAAATGGTATGTTTCAGTTTTTAATTAAAGCAATTATATGATGATACTGATTTAAGGCTAATGTTATATGCTATTTAACTGTTTATGCTGTTGGTTTATATTTATGGAGTTCTCCATAATAGTGATTTTACCAGCTGTAGTGTAAACCAGGATGTTTACAGTCCTAACTATGGCATTAGTGGAGATGATGGGGTTGTACTTTCAGAAAGTCAGTTGCACTATTTAGCATTTCTCATGAATGAATGAATGAATGAATGAATGAATGAATGGGAAATGTATTATTTATCCCATATTTGTAATATGCATTAAACACATTTTGAATTGAGCAGTTGCCTCTAATAGTCACTGTTAAGGACCTGGGTCAAAATCAAAAGGATGTGACATTTATCCCAGGGATGAGTCCAGAGTAAAATGACCGTCAGACATCAGTCTAATGAACAGCTGACATACCTGAAACAACACGGTTTTGTGGTGAAATAGTTCAAATTGGACTTGATCACATCAAGAAGATAACTTGTTTTATCTAGCAAAGCCCAAATGGGACCGACATCAGGCCAAAACTTGCAGTCTACATCAGCAGGGCCTAGCATTCATGGAGGGACTTTCATTTCAGGATGTAAAACTCACCCTAAGACGGCTGTCTTCTGGCTTACAGAGGCTAGAGTTAGCTTGAACTAGTGAACAGTAC